>NC_140943.1:92869246-93356746 GCF_014529385.1 Adiantum capillus-veneris | reverse complement strand
GTGAATCAGCGTGCTTCCAAGTCCTCATAGCGCAAGTCCAGGCTGGGCAGGCTGCGGTAGTTCGAGTCTGAGGCTGTGGTTGCGGACTTTGATCTGCCTCGAGGCTTGCGCCAGGTCGAGTCTCTCTCTCTCTCTCTCTCTCTCTCTCTCTCTCTCTCTCTCTCTCTCTCTCTCTCTCTCTCTCTCTCTCTCTGTGCGTTTGCACTTGACGGCGCCAAGGCCAACGTCGCTGGCTGCCTGGGCTTGCTTCCAGGGCACACTAGCCGGGCTGCTTAGCTTGCGCCATGTGGCGGGGGGGGGAACCCCTCCCCTTTTATCTATAGTATAGATATCCTTTGGGTAAGAGACAAACAAAGCAAGATCCTTCAAAACAAACTTGATACTAGGGCCTCACACCTTCTTGCCTCTATGCCACCATCTCCTGCTTACGAAATCTCCTGCACGCTGTGGCCACAACGCCCCCAAAGGTTCCCGCCTCAGTCCCCTAGCCATACCGAGTCGAGAAAAACATTCACAAAGTCTGCCACACTACTTGTGAGAGACACACACACACACACACACACACACACACACACACACAGAGAGTGTTGATGCATCAACTAGCCTACCGACGGCTATCCCGGAGCTTCAACTAGCCCTGACTGTGTCAATGCTCTCATAGCAAAAAAATCCGCCTCGCGTTCGCCCAAAACTCTCTCTCTCTCTCTCTCTCGCTCGTCCACGTGTTCGCTAGGTGTGTTTTCACTTTGGAGAGATGACAACATCTCTCAATATTCTTGCTAAACAAATTGCTTCAAAATTGGGGCCAAAAGGCTCAAAAAATAAGCGCCTAAGCTTTTTTTTTTGCAGCTGAGAAAACTTAAACAACTAGATATGAGAGAAGCCCATGGACCCTTTTGTGAAAGAAAATGAACTAAAGGTATGTACCGTGTGTGCACTTTTGAGACATTCTTTTGGGAACTTTCAAGCACATGTGGCGCATAAAAGTCACAACATAAGCCGAGCAAAAGCTTCATTTTCTCATCTCCATTTGTGATAGCGAAAGAGACCTTATGGAAGGAATTTAACCTTGTACCTTATGAGAGCATTTGTCTTCTTAAATTCAAACAAATGGGTGTAGGTAGCTCATAAATGAGAGTCCTAGATGAAAACGATTTAATAGTTGAGTGCTTCTCTCAGTTAAAACTTAAAAACTCTTGTTGAAGGGAGAGGGGGTGCCACATAGTTAAGGAGAATTCCCACGGAGGGCTATGACTTTGAGGAAGGCCTCAAAAACATGATGTCATTTGTGGGAATGGAAAATGAGCTTAGACGGTCATTCATGGTGTTTGAAGAATGGTGAAGCTCATTAAAATCATCCACAATCATGTGTGAGCACATGGCAAGCTAAAAAAGAATGGCCTTAGGCTCTCCTTGAGACAAGTGTGCCATGGTTCCTAGGTCCCTCGACAAAGGGTTAGTTGGTGAAGCTAGGTTTGAGAGAATGATTTTATAGGGCCGGCTTTGGATCCTTTTCACTTATCAATAAGAAGGTGAGAAATCATATTTGAGAAGGAAAATTCTACATAAATTTGAACTTTTCAACTAAACATCCTCAAATTTGAGCCTGCATCAAATGCTTCTTCTTTCCTTTTTCTTGGGGAAAACTCACAATTTGTGAGTGTATTGTATTAAGTACAGCATGAAATTACAAAACAACCTCAAGCTCCAGCCGAGCCTTGAGGTGCTCAAGATTACATGTTGGATTTATCATCACTAGCTTAACAAAAAAGGTGAACTATAGTCCTAGGTTTTACTTATCGCAGGTTGACAATATAGCATCGGTTGCCCTAGACCAGTCTTGCTTGCATCCTAGTGTATAGATTTTCCCTTTGCTTTCTTGTATAATCTCTGTGAAGCTTGCCACGTCTAAATTTCCTTCAAACACACGACGATTCCTCGCGTGCCATATATGATGGAAGGAGAAGTACCTAGCAACTTGAGTGCATATGAGAAGCGAAGGACTTCCCAACTTCTTTCCACCAAGGAACAGATCAGTCTTGAAGAATCTGATATGCCATGTCCTTTGGACCCACTTGCAAATTTTCCCTGCCCAATCTCTGATTGCTTGGCATTCCATGAATACGTGGGCCAGATGCTCACTAGGCTCTAGCTATCTTGCACTTCAGGCATCGATGTGACCCAATTCCTCTCTCGTGGATCTTTACACCCGTTGGTAGAGAACCCCACATCACCTTCCATAAAAATATAAACTACGACCACTTTGGCTTGCAGATGTTCTCCATGACTTCCTCCCACTGTTCTTCAAACCATTGTCTCTTCCATATTTTGTTTTGTTGAGGGGGCTAGACCAATTATGCATCAAATGCTTCTTGCAAAAATTGAGGTGGCCATTTTTTTAAGTTAAACACGTTCTGGATAAAGTGAATCTATCTTTCCTGAGCCTTGTGGTGAAGCTGTGTAAGAGGTACATCTTTCTAAAGTTTCCTTTTTACTCTTTGTAGGTAGAACATTTGTGTTTAATGACCCACACGGGTGAGACAAATCATGTTCAACTCTCAACCATGAAAAAGCTAATCTCCCATGTTTTGTCCACTTTTTAAAGTTGTGACAATGGCTGGCCTCCATAATTAGGGTTGATATAGCATTTATCCTACTTTCAATTAATCAAAGGATTTTGCTAAGTTACTTCCTATGGATAGATATTGTAATTTCTCTAAAAGTGATGTCTTCTATCTCTATAGAAAATAGAAAATCGTATTAAAAGTGTTGAGGTTTGGGACGAGCTTTTCGACAGAAGTTTGGAGTGAGCTTTTTTCGGATATTGCTCTACTAACCGAATCTAGTTTAAAAAAAACTCCCTTTGAAAGCTTGCTCCAAATAGAGTTTTTGGAACGAGCTTCTAGAGTGAGCTTTGTTCTCTCCTTCTGCCTCCTCCCCCCTCTCACTCCCCTTGTATCTCCCTCTACCTCCCCCCCTCTCTCTCCCTCTACCTCTCTCTCTATCCCTCACACTCTCTCTACCTCTCTCCCCCCCCCCTCTCTCTCTCTCTCTCTCTCTCGGGAGAGAGAGAGAGAGAGAGAGATCTATTGAAGAGAGAAAGGTCAAGCTCTATTGAAGAGAGACTCGACCTTTAGAGAGACCTCTATTGAAGAGAGAAAGGGCAAGAGAGAGAGAGAGAGAGAGAGAGAGAGAGAGAGAGAGAGAGAGAGAGAGAGCTCTATTGAAGAGAGAAAGGTCGAGCTCTATTGAAGAGAGACTCGACCTTTAGAGAGACCTCTATTGAGCTCTCTTCAATAGAGAGTCTCTCTTCAATAGAGCTCGACCTTTCTCTCTTCAATAGAGCTCTCTCTCTCTCTCTCTCTCTCTCTCTCTCTCTTGCCCTTTCTCTCTTCAATAGAGGTCTCTCTAAAGGTCGAGTCTCTATTGAACGAGTCTCTCTTCAATAGAGAGAGAGAGAGAGAGAGAGAGAGAGAGTGGAATGAGTTGGACACTTTCAGATAGCTATTTCAGGTTGGTAGAGTTAGTTTAGATCAGCATTAAACTTCAGATCAGATGCACTGGAAATGAAATACAATATTGAAACTGGAAATGACAATGAACACTAGAACTGGAATTGGAAAAGAGAATGAATACTAGAACTGGGAACTCAAATTGGAATCATATATTCAAATTAGTAGACAAGTACAATGATGAGTCGAGTATGCTCAGTGTGTGATTAAGATTACAAGAGTGTAACAACTCCAAGATACAAGATACAAGGAACTAGGTTCCAAGAATAGTCATCCCAAAAATGAATTAGTGAGCCCTAATTATAGCCTTCTAATTGGGCTTCTAATAGACTATGTACTGTATCAGTTACTATGGTGACTGTCTCTGGAAATTACCAATTCCAAGTAGTTGTTCTTGCCATCTACATGATCTTCCATATTCACTGTCAGGTTGTCCTTGGGATTCGCGATATCTACCACAGACTGGTAGATAAATTTTTCACTGATTGCTTGCTGGAGGGTGTGATGGTTTGCTATTAAAGGCTTCCGAGTGGCTTTCTTCTCCACTATCCTACCTTGAATCTCCCCTTTCTCTTCTCAGCAAATTGTTTTTTGTTAGGTGACCTTTGAAGTGTTGTTATATATTTTTACTAAGCAGCCATGATTATGGCATTGTTGTTGTGCTCCATGCCTATCTCCAGCATCTTTGATTTGAGCTCAACAATCTCACACTTAGCCTTCTCCAGCACAATTTTACTCTCTAGGAGTTTCGTTTGAAGGGCTACTATTGTTGAGCCAGGAGTTTTCTACTGGGCTTCAACTAGTTATTGACTACTATGTTCCACCCAGACATCATGGTGGCAACAGAGCCATTGATTATGGCATCAACGTCTATCTGTGAAGTTTCGTAAGCAAACAAATGGGTGGGGTAAGGCATAAGTGCCCTATATGCTTGTTGTACCACTATCCTTCCATGTAGCGGCTTCTTTTGAACGCATTGGAGAAGATCCAATTGCCTTTGCTGAATTGGGGTTGCTAGAAGGGCTAATTGGGGGTGAGACCCATTTTCCCCCGTGTGTCCACTCGTGGGGCCTATCGTGTTTCATTGGTCTCTTGTTTAGTTCTTTCTAGCTTTGTTTGATGTTCATGACTTGGCCTTGGGGTTGTAGGGCATTTTGAGAACATGTCCTAGTGCTATTGTTGTGACCTCAACTTCCCTACCATTGATTTCTACATACCAATGTTCAGCATCAAAGGTGTCTATCATCTGCTTGATAAGGTCTACATCAAAATCCATTCTAGTGGCCTCGAGCACCAACTCTGGATCCCAAAGCTTCAGCAATGCTCGTTCATTTAGAAAAAATACATACTTCCCAATCTTGGTGTGGGCTATAGAGCCATCTTCATGTGTGTGTTCTACCTGCTCTTCAATGAACTATGTGGCTTGGTCCACATTTTCCTCCATCTGCTTTGATACTTTCTTTATCTTTTTCATATCTGTACTTTTTAGATACTCCTATGAGGATGAAGATGCCGCTATAGTGGTGGAGAAAGAGAAACAAGACATCTTTGGTTTGTCGGTTTGGAGCAAAAAGGTGTAATAGTGGAGGGTGAAGATGGTGAAGGTATGGAGCGTGTTGTATGTTGTGTAGATGAGAAAGGTGTAGAATGTTCTGCAAGAGATATAAGACATGCGATAGCTTGAGATAGAAGTGCAAGGTCACGTACCTTTTGCATAGTAATCTTTATATGCACCATGAATGCTCCATGATCCTTCTCTCTTAGTTTTAGGGCCATCATTGGCCATGTGTCTTTCATGCATTTGTCTAGCCGTCTACTCATTAGTTGGAAGATTATCACCTCAATTGATGATTGTGTGTGACCATTAAGGTTGTCAGATGATATTGGCTTTGATTTTTTTAAAGCCAAATTTAAATCGAATTATTGAGCTGGTTTAGCCAACTCTTGGCACATCTCTTGAATTGGTCTGATGTGGAACAAGTTCAGTGGTTCACTTTCTGATTCAGAACGGTGTTCTAGTTCTAGGGTGTTGGGAGGCGTTGTAGGAATGACCTAATTGCAACTCACACAAAATTATCAGATCCACGGATCGGCAACCCGGCTAGGGCATGGACACACAAGCATCGGATGAATACAAATAGAGGATTCAAGAGAACACCTCTCCAATGCAAGTAGAGATTAGCCATGGCAAGACTAACTCTAAACATACTCTAATCACTAATCAATCAACTCCTACACACGTCAAGTCCACCGAAGTTTGATTTACCATAGACTAGAAACCCCAAGCACACTAATGATAAACACGCACTAATTACATTGGTGTTGGCCTCTCCAATCACCACATGCCAATCACGGCACTTCATCAATAGCTACACATACGAGGTGAATGGTGCTAGAGTTTCATAAAACCTATCTACACACAAGCAAACAATAGGGCACACACACTAATTACAATATTAAGACCCAACTTAATCAACCTAATTAGTGATGCTAAATATCACAAATCGAATGCTTATAGAAGAATAGGAGTGGTTAATAGCAAGAAGTACATACCTCTCTCAAATCTAGAATAATGAGAGTGTAATACTACGTCATGACATAATGAAATGTAGAGAAGATTTAGACTAATGAGAAAATAGGAATTATATTAATCAAGAAGAGCTTACTCTAATTACAATGGATTAGCACTAGCCTCGCATGGGCATTAAGCTCAAGGCTACGCCATAGAGTGAACACTCCAGAGAGAAAGAGAGCTCTTAAAAGTGGATCCTCAAAGAGTGGATACTCAAGAATGAAGCTCCTTGCATAAAGGCTTCCTTTTAAAAGCTTTCACCATGATCCCTTCTACTATGGGTTTAAGCTTGAGCCCTCTAATTAGTATATACAAACTTTGGAACTCCAAATGAGCCCAATACTTATACAAAGTGAGTTGGAAACATTATGCACATCCATAGCATATCTCTCGCTTGATGCATATTCGGTGTAGCTTGTGTTAGCCACTGCTAACATGCGGCTACTGAGATTTCTTCTGATCTAGCATAATATAGTTTAATTTTTGACCCATTTTAAACTCAAAAAAACAATAATCCAGACAAGTCCCTTAATCTAATTGTCCTATTAGAGAATACCCAATCAACCTCATAGGGTCCAAGCCATGCTATTTTCAAGCTAGGCTTCTTTGGTCCCAGTTTTGATTGACATAGCAATACCATATCACCCTTGTTAAACTCTCTCACCTTAATCTTACTATCATGTCAATGTTTCCTCCTATGTTGAACAACTTCTTGTTCCAACATGGCCCTTTGTCTGATTTCATCTAGTTGCAATAACTCATTCAGCCTCTGTTTCAGATTTTGATTGAAAACCATTCTATGTTCTACTGCCAGTCTAAGGCTAGGAATAACAAACTCCATGGAGACTACTACCTTTGTGCCATATACCAGCTTAAAGGGTTTCATTCTAGTAGTGACTTAATAGGCAAGTCAATAGGCCCATAACGTCGTCTGAAGCTTTTGATCTCATTGGTGTGGTTCTTTCTGAACTATCTTTATGAGAACGGTCTTGATTGTCTTATTGCTGCTTTTGCCTAACCATTGAACCTTGGGTAATATGGTGTTGATTTCATGTGCTTGATTAAGAATAGCTCCATTAGTATCTCCATAGTATCACTAATGAAATGAGTGCCCTAATATGAAACTATCTCTATTGGAAAACCATATCAATACATGATGTTCTCATATAGGAATAGATCAGCTGACTTGGCTGTACTGTCTGGTAGTGCCTTTGCCTCTACCCACTTGCTCACATAACAAGTAGCCATAATGATGTATCTTTTCTTGAATGGTCCCATGAAGTCTAGTCCCCGTTTGATGTCTCTTGGGATTGGTCCTATTACGTTAGGAACGTGAGATCTTGTTGAAGTGTTCTTAATGTCATGATCTTTAGTCCAAGGCTTGTCAAATAGATCTTTAAGGTCTGTTGGCATACTCCTTGGAATGAGTTGAACACTGATGATAGTTATTCAAGGTTGGTTAGTTAGATTTACTTGAGATTAGGTTCCGAATTCAGGTTAGACAAGATTGGAATAATGAAATGCAAAGATTGGAGCTGAAATATAAACTAAAGTCGAATTGAGACTGAACAATGTAGCTGGAAACTATAACTAGAATATATTGATATTGAGGCGGTCCGGGGCGGGCAACAAGAAGAGCGGCCTCTAAACACCCTTCGAGGCTCCCGTGCTGCTCAATTGGGGTTGGGGCAAGCACAATCAGAGACAACAACAACCCACAGCCAGAAACCAAACAAGAAAAGGGGCACCACCTAGTTGTAGATGCGAACTAGGATACACGTGATATCTCCTTGTACTCAAACGCACAAAGAGAGGGGAATGCAAGATAGCCACACACACCAAACACAAACATTCACCACGCCAGAGATAGGTAAAGAGCACAAATCAACTTGAGCAACTCAGTCTTAGCCTTGAAGACTAGATGAACACAAAGCTTGATGAGAAATAGAGAGACAACACAAAACTTGACCTTGTTGCCAATACACAAATTGTCTTAGGGTCACGGGAGCCCTCTCACCGAGCACCCTCTTACAATTGACCTTTTAGGCAAACAATTCAACAACCCCTCAAACCACCAAGCATGAAATGACACAACAAACTTCAAGGACAATATACCTTCAACCACCTGATGAGCCAACTTATCAAGTCAATTTGGAGAGAAGAGTCGTAGTTGCAGCATACAATTGCACCCAAAACTGTAAATCTTATTTATGCACAAGAGTAGGCTACAAGTGTGGTGAAGAGTATGGCATACACTCCACTCCTCTAGATGGCATAACTAACTTCAAGCTTCTCCATGCACCTATGTGTAATGATGGAATAGAGCACTCACGATGCACACACTCTACACAACTAGGCTTGAAGAGTGGTGTGTTATGTGTTGAGAATGGTGTGGTGTAGTGTGATCATGTGATGATTTACAAGGGAGAGAAGGGCTCTATTTTATAGGTTTTAGAAGCTCCGATTAGGATTAGGCCTAATCAAGTTTATTTGAAGGAATAAAAGATTATGCATATTTTTATTTTTTTTAATGAGGGTGGGTCTCTCTTGTCCTTTGAGTCACATGGATGTGGGCTCAAGGGAAGAGAATTATTGAGGATGAAAGGAGAGAGGATTGAGTGAATAATTTGGGAGTGCCTACTCTAGTAGAGGGTGCATTTTACAATAAGGTTAGTGGTTAGTAGTTAGTAATTATCAAAAAAAAATATTTACAAAATCATTCACCAAATGGTGAGATATATGATGAGAAAAGTTAGAGAAGGGATAAGCTTGTAAAGCAAGGTTGAAGCTTGGAGAAGTTGACATTCACCTCTTTACAGCACCGGTAGAAGAAGCGGTCAGCATGGAGAAGTAACGCGTGTCGATGAAGCTACGTTATCTTCAAACCTTGGAAAATTCATGATAAAGCCTTCATTTGCAGAGGTTAACCTTGGATTTTTGCTGATTTTTTGAAGTTCTTTACAAAGCTGAAGAGAGTATGGTAATATGGACATATATGTAGAGAGAAAGGGGGACACCTAGGGTGTAGAAATGGAGGATGAAGGCTATGGAGGTGTGAGAGATGTGGCAATGGTGAAGAGGGTGAATTAGGACATGGGAGTTGCAGGTTTGGGAGTGGGAAGGAGAGGGAGGAGTGTGTGTGAAATAGGAAAATGATAAAGTGGAAGAGGGAGTGTGGTTGCATAGCATGGGCAAACTGCAGTCCACAAATAAAATCCTAGCTCACAGCTCGTAGCTCAAAAAAATATGAAAAAATTTGTGGTGAAAGTTCAGCTCACGAGCTACAACTTTTGCTTGTATCACCTTTTCAAATTCGGGGAGCATGTGATCTTTAAAAATTCAGCAAAACCGACTGTTTTTTCCACTGCACAAGGTCCTTGTGAGGTTCTTCTTTGGATGATTCTTTTGAATACCTCCAAGAGTGAGCTCCCCATGGTGCATGCATGCATTCCACATACCCTTGACCTTATTTGGTAGGTCTATAATTGAAGATATTGTTGAGATCATGATATAAGTGAATAGTACAACTAAGAAAATCAAATATTGAGGGGTCTAAAAAAATATGTACATGTCAAATATAAATAATATAGGTGGAAAAAATATAAAGGGGTCAAAATAAATCTCTCTCCTTATAAGTCTACCATAAAAAGATGAATATTTTTGGTGTTCTAATTTATGAGAGTAAAAGAGAATAAATGTAGGAAGGAAAAATCACAATAGTGAAAAAATATACACATAAATAAAACTAGTTTTTTTGGATTTTTGTTGGGATGGAGTTACACCAAAAATAAGAGAAGCTTGCATGAAATTATTTTTTATATGCAATAAAGAGTATGCAAAATGGTAAGAAAAAATATGGTAATGGTGAGTCAATGTACATAGCATAAATAACACACCATAGGTAGAAATATTTAAATAAATACCAAAATAATTATGAAAAATCCTTTTATTTAGGCCCTATATACAATGAAATATTTACACACAAATGGGCCATAATATACTTATATTTTTTATATTTTTTTGGCTCAACTAGCCCAGTGACTAGCTAGCTGAGGGTTTTTAAGATGATATGGGAAAAGTCCCCTAACTCACACATACCTATATACAGTGAAATGGTAGGGATAGCCACAGTGTTTGGATGATTTTGGTAGGGTGGGTTAACTCACTATGGCAATTACGGAGAGCCGAAAAACGGCTATCAATATTAGTGTAAGCAAGTACAACAATGTGAGCCAAGACTTCTCTTGAGAACAGTTAGAGCTATAAAGATAAAAGAGTATAAAGATCTTCAATGATAAAAAGAAATGGTAGTGTAAGTCCTAGTGATCAGAGAGATATCCCCATAAAACTGAGTAGTGAGTCCTATTTATAGCCCTCAAACTGGACCTCTGACTGGCAATGCATTGTACTAGTTATCGCCTAGTTACCGCAATAACTGACCTTGGTGATTACCAATCTAGCAAGCTCAGTCGCGCAACTGAATCTTTGTTTGGAGGCTATTCCCACCATTCACATTTCCTTCCCTCTTTTCTTTGAATTTTCGAACGTTTCCAAAATTTTAGTAGAGTCCCTTGATTAATCAAGGAGTGTCCGTCCACTGGACTCACTTCTTTTTGTTGAGAGCCTTCTTCTTTGGAAGCTTGTAAAGTACTCTTGGTTACGCCCTAGAAGCTACTTGATTCTCTTTCTGGATTAGATGGTATAGAGCCTCCTTCTGAAGTTGGTCCTTGTGTGCCATCTTCATTTGCATCTCATATGGTGTTAACAAATTACAGGTTTTGGTATCTAAATCATACAAGGTTATTTTTCCTCTGGTGCGCATGTCTTTGGCCAGCTTGTGACAATACAACGTAGTATGGATCCACCCTTGAGAAAGTGGTTGATTGCATTTGACTATGGCTTCAAAGAGGATCTCTACCATTTCCCTCGGTTAAGGTTGATAGGTTGCTTTATTCGCCAACCCTTTTTTAGGGATTTTGGAGGCTTCAACAATGAGTTGAAGAAGCTGATTAGTGATCTTTATAAGCTGGCGAATCTGAATATGCCATTCTCAGCTTGAAGTTGTGTAGAGAGTTCAATAGATCGTCCATCTTGTCATGCTTCATCCAGCCGCTTGATTTCATGTTTTACATTCAATCCTAGCTCCCTCGTACCATTCCGTTAGCTCATCCACTATCTTGATGGATATCTACTGATCAACCGGTGTAGTGTATGTGGGGTATAGAGCTGTAAATAATCTAGGGAGCTTAGCTTCTTTAATAGGTAAGGCATACATGAGTGCCTGAGAATCTAGAATAAATTTGATGAAGTTCATGACAATCTAATTCTCATGTTGCATCATCTTTTTGGAGATGTAGACTAGATATAGAGGCTTTTCAAATTCTTCTCCTTCTCTCTGAGGGTCATTTTGGTTTGTGGCCCTCTACTATTGGTGGTGTTGCATTCCAGGAGAAACTTGACTTTGTCATCGAGGATGCCCCTTTCAATATGTAGCTTAACCAACATTTCCTTAATATAGGTTCTAATATCTTTCATGCATTTACAACTCGAGCTTATGAGAAGATTACTCATCAATCCTTATTCTTTCAATATAACCAAAGAATAAGTTATGGTTAGTGATGGGTGACCGGCTAGTTGGCATGAACCCCAACACTATCCCACTTGAAGGCCAACGTGGCTAAAGTGTAAGGGTTAGTATATACAACTATACAGGTGTGAAGCATGAACATATCTTCACGCTATTCCCATCATCTCAATGCATTTACAAACTACTCTGAAGATAGGCTCTTTGTCAGAGCATCTGTTGAGTTCTCATATGTGTGGACTTTGGCTAACTCAATGTGTTTGCTAGCCAGAATATCCCATATCACAGGATACCGAACTTTTATGTGTTTCAATTTGCTGGCACACTAGAAACTGCAACAACATACTCAACCTCAATGGTGGAAGATGAAGTGCAATGTTGTAGACATGATTTCCATGAGGCTGCTGCTCTAGCAAACAAGAAAAAGTAGCTAGATGTGGATCTTCTAGTGTTCACACAACCAGCATAATCAGAATCAATGTATCCAACTATGGATGCATTGATGTTCCCAAAGCATAAGCACTTGCTGGCTGAACACTTGATGTATCTCAAAATATGCTTCACTACTTTCCAATGCTTTCTGTCTAGATTTGTCATATACTTGCTAACCACTCCCACTACAAATGCAATGTTTGGTCGCGTGCTGACCATGGAAAACATGATATTGCCAACTACCAAAGAATACGACACCTTTTCCATCTTTTCCTTTTCATCTGATTTGGGGCAATCATTCTTGCTAAGTTTTACATATGTATACATTGGGGTACTCAATGCTTCCCCCCTGTATATTAAAATGTTGCAAGACCTTGTGAGTATACTCTAGAGTATGCCAAGCTCAATTTGTCTATAGAGTATGTCAACTGTATGTTCAATTTGTCCAAGATAGTTTGTTTTCCATTTGGGGCATCATTTTATATTTGGTATGCATTGTCTTTGACTCATGACTTATTTTTAAAACATGATTTCTATTGACTATTTATGTCTAAATATGGTTTTCCTAAGAAAAAGAGAGAGAGAAGGAGGAAGGGAAGAAGAAGAAGAAGAAGAAGTGTATTTTAACGTCGTGGGAAACTATCCCGAGAGAGAGAGAGAGAGAGAGAGAGAGAGAGAGAGAGAGAGAGAGAGAGAGAGAGAGAGAGAGGGAGAAGGGGGAGGGAGACACACACATACACACACACACATAGAGAGAGAGAGAGGTAGAGATGGATAAAGATTAAAAAAAAAACATATCTCCTAAAAGCTCGTTCCAATAGCGCCAATCACTTCATGAGTGAGCGTTTTGGTAAAATACAACGTTTAGGCAATATCTGAAAATAGCTCACTCCAAAGCTTGCTCAAAAATTTCGCTTCATTTTAATCCCCTCCATTCTTAGAATGTTCACCTTTGTATAAAGCCCAATTGATCTTTGATTTGCCCGTATGATTGTTCCAAGCTTTCCAAAGGGAGTTGAATAGATGACAACCAGAGGCAAGGACACTATACTTGCTAAACAAAAAAGTGGTGATATGAAGGCTCGCCTAGCCTTTAACAATAGATAGACTAATGTTCCTCATCAAGAGGATGGCCCATTTTGTTGAAGGAGTATGTAGTATTGCTACTATAGTTTTGATAGCCGTTTTATCTGCTAGGATCTTGATATCTTTGATCCCTAAACCTCTTTTGTACTTGTGGAAACAAAAAAATCCCCATTTACTCTTGACTGATTTATGAGAAATTTGAAGTTCTAAGAGAACACTTTTCAAAGTCTGAAGCTCTCAACACACACACTTATCACACCTCTCACCAATGCTACAATACTTTTAATCCTCCATTTTTCTATGTGAAGCATAACATAATCACCTTACTTAAACTGATATGCTTTAATATGTTGCATGCTTAGTGTAAAGTTCTTGTGAATGCTTGATGGTAGAATTAATACTTGCATAAATGACATGAACATTGTGATGCATGGTTTTTAGGACCCCTTCTGAAGATGCAATAAAGGCACAGTCAGTTGTTGGGGAGATGAGGATACTCTAGTCCAAGGGATCTCGAAAGAGAAGAAAAATCTACTTCACAAGCACCAAAGAGTAAAAAGTGCCATGGACAGAAGATACGTGGGAACGAGCTCTTATGCATGCCTACAACCTATATCTTACAGAATAGCCCATTCTAGGTGTGAATTTCTAGTGAAATTTACACGAGGATGTTCGTGTGGACTCACAGCACAGCATACTCCGTTTTCACTTTTTTACCGACAGTAAATATTTTTTACCACAGTAAATATTTTTCACCTACATGGTAAATACAAATCACTTTTTACCTACAGTAACTTTTTTTACCCATGGTAAATATTTTTTACTGCACCATAAGTATTTGGTAGGTAACAGTTCACTGTTACTAGAAGCAGTGATTGGGCATCAACAATGCAGTTACAGGAGGAGAAAAGGGGAAAATCTTATGGTAAAGGTGAGTCAACAGGGATAAAGACTTTTGAGTTGAAAAGAGACATGCTGATTTTTTCAAAGAACACATGTCAAAAGAAGCCATGGTTGAGGATTTTTTGAGAATTTGATATTCAGGAGGACCCAGCAGGTCCCCCCCTGACATGTGCAGAACCTCCAGTTTCAACAGCCACCTTACCTGCTCTTAAATGCTGGTCAAGGCCTTATCCCCATGTGTCACAATCAGAAAAATCAGCATTTACCCTCCCCTCTCACATCACTCTAGAGAATATCTTGATGGTGACATATCAGGTGACCTCAATCTGTTGACCACCCTAAGCAAAAAGTAACCCCAATCAGCGGATTTAAGCATGTTTATCCCTAATCCTAAACCCTCTCAGAAACCTATATAAGGAGGCCTTCTCTCACTCAAAACCAACACTTCACCCCCTTCACCAAGCAATGAAGCTATGACGACATTGCTCACAACGAGGAGCTATGGATGGAGCTCTACTCTCTCTCCCTCTCTCTCTCTCTCTCCCTCTAGTATGCTGCATTACTAGCCCTAAAACCTAAATAAGGAGTCTTCTCTCATGCTCCATGGCCACCATCCTCGCCATCATTCTCTAAGGTATTGATGTGTTGCTAGTAGGATCATACCTACTTGCTGGGTTGATTGTTTTTGACAAGGGATTATGCCATCCTTGGCTTGCTTCTCTATATCCTTGTTATGTATGATCACATGCCGTTGTATTGTTAAGCTGATGTCTTGTGTATATATATGCTACATAAGGTCCCTAAGCTTCATTTCTATGTGTTTTGCCATATGTTTTGATGCCATCATAATGCCAGAAGTCTCACTTGCCTATGTGCACTATGTGTGAGGTCCCTAAACCTCTTAATTTAGGGTGGTGCCCCCTTTGTTTTGTTCTTTGCTTGTTTGCATGAGGCGTGGTTTGTGGAGTGTGCACGAGTACAGAGGCCACCCAATTGCACTGCTCTTTTTCCCGCCATCACATTGATTGTGAAATTATCAGTAATAGGCACAACATTAGATAGATGTACAACAAGAGTAAGAAGAGAATAACCATACACAATCTCAAATAAATATTTACCTATAGTAGAATGAGTGATATTGTTATATACAAACTGTGAAATATGCAAGTAATCATCCTATTTTTCTGGTTGAGAATGAACATAAGCTTTAAGCAAATTAATGATCGTGCAATTAGTTGCTTATGCTTGACCATTTCACTCAAGATGAAAGACAAAAGTAAAATCAAGTGTAAGGCCAAAATTTCCAAAGATTGTAGTCCAAAAGCACTACAAAATTTGGATTTCGATGAGAGATTATCATCTTTGATAAATCATGATACAAAAAGATAGGTCTGGTAAATAGAAGTGTAGTTTGATGGGATGTGAGATTTTTCTTGTAAGATAACGAACATGTTTGTTTAGAAAAGTGACCAATGACAATCCGAAACATATCATGCTTGAGAACAGTGAGTGGAGAACTAGTTAGAAAATCCATTGAAATGTGCTCCCAAGATTTTTCAAAAATGGAGAGAGGATAAAAGAGACTCAGTTTCTAACCTGTGGTAGTTGGTAAAGAGTGACATTGACATGATCACTAGCATCATGAAGAATTAATCTCAAACCTGTTTCCATGGGAGTAGCAATAGGTAATTTGTAATCCTCAAGGCCAAACTTACATAGTAATGTCTCTATGTAGCTTGTTTGACACAAGGCAATACCACCATCACATTGCTTAAATGTATGCACAAGTAATGATGCAAAAGCCCCAAGACTTTCATCTTGAAAGTAGCATTCAAATCAGCCTTGAATTCAACAATGTGTGGCTTATTTGGACCTATAATCAACAAATCATCTACATTGAGAAACACATCACCCTCAGGCTTTACATACGAGGTGCTTTTAGTTGGTGGACTGTTCTGAAAGCCTCATTTAACCACTCATTTAACCAAATGGGTGTAAACTTTCTCATACCAAGCACAAGGAGAGTGCTTCAACCCATACAAAGCTTTCTTACATTTGCACACTTTATCTGATTTTCCTTTCTTGAAAAAACCGCGAGGCTGTGTTACATAAACTTCCTCAAATATAATACCATTCAAGAAAGCAGTAACAATGTCTAATTGATGTACATTCATCCAAAGTGAGCTGCCGATGCACATATAAAACAAACAATAGTCATAAGACAAGTGGGAGAAAAAGTCTCTTCATAATCTGTGCCTTTTTTTAGTGCATAACCTTTCAATCTCACCATCCAGCTTACGGTTCAAATTGTAAACCCACTTTGTACCAATTCTCTTTTTTCCATGAGGCAAATCACATAAATTCCATGTGTAATTTTCTATAAGTGCACCATATTTTTATTGCATGGTAGCTATCCAATTTTTTGAATTATGTCCTTCATCAAAAGAAAGAGGTTCCTCCTCATCACACAAACTAGATGTAGCCACAAAAAAACAATCTGATGCATAAGATGCATGGTGAGAACTTGAATTAGTACAACTAAATATAGGTGCATCCAGTTTACTATCATGCAAAGTATGCACCAGTCATTTTGGCATACCTCTAGCATGCTCATTTTCAGCCCTTTCCACATCAAGTACATCATGTACACCTACATCAATAATAGCTTGATCTGTAGCATTCTTAGAAACTCCCATATGTTGTACATTTTCCTCATTGGAATTTAGATTTAAGTTTCCACCTTTAAAAATAGGCAACAAACTATCATAATTGTCCTATGAGCTTACATCACTGTCTCTAGTACATTACAAAAAAGGTTGAACAAAATCTTCCACAAGAACAACATCTCGTGAAACTAAGATACATTTTGTTTGCAGAGATGGTATAGCATGTAACCTATGATTTCATTACACAAAAATGCATTTAACAGCCTTATCATCCAATTTTAATTAGTGGAACCAAAGCATAAGCTAAACAACCAAAAAACACGCATGTGGCCAATAGGAACTTTTATCATGCCATGCTTCAAAAGCAGTCATAGACTGCAAAGCTTTTGTAGATGATAGCCTCAAGCCAAAATGAATAGTGTGGCAAAGCTTGACTCTTTACCATACATCATGCCATCTCCGTAAGAGACCTGTTTTTTTTTCCAGCGACGCCATTTTTTCAGGCTTATATCGCACTATACATTGGTGTTTTATCCCACAATTAGCTAGAAATGCATTAAACTCATGAGATATATACTCCCTCTCTTGATTTGAATGGAGGATGCCCATAGTACATGTAGAGACATTTTCATCCATAGCCAAAAATTACTTGAAGCACATGAACACTTCGGACTTACCTTCAATCGGATACACCCATGCATGCATGGGGTAATCACCAATGAAAGTCACGAAGTATAGGTAATTGCCTAAGGACGGAGATTTCATAGGCCCACAAACATCACTATGCACAAGTTGCAATCTACATGTAGCCCTTATTGAACCATCCTTCAGAAACTCTGAATGTTGCATCTTACCCAAAGTATAGCCTTCACAAACATGCTTCAAAGGTGCTTCAAGAGGCGGCAACCGAGCAATTATTTTAGATTTCTACAAGCACAACAAACTGGCAAAATTTAGATGCCCAAAACGTGCATGCCAAAGTTTTGTATATGACACAGCCTTTGAATCCACTACATTTGCAAAATTTTGCTCTCACTTGTCATACAAAGTGAGCTTATATAGCGTACTGTACAAATGCAAGATGCAACAATTTCATCACCAAAATTGAGATCATGAACAGTACTCCACACCACAACAAGACCAAGTCTAGCAAGTGTACGTACAAACGAAAGGTTCTTTTTTATCTTAGGTATATAAATTGCATCAACAAGTGTGAAAGAACTTCCATTCGCATTAGTCAACACAATCTTTTCAACTCCCTTGACCGGATAAGAGGCATTGTTGGCACAAGTGATCGTATTCCCATGAGAGACAACCTTGAGAGAGGTAAACACGTCATGATGTAAGGTAATGTGCTTTGAAACACTACTATCATAGTACCAAATATGTGAATTTGTAGCAATTGACATACATGCATCCTTGGCAGAAGGATCATAAGTGCATTTTGCACTAAACTCCCACTCTACATCTACATCAACATCACACTATTTTTGCACAGAAGATTCTACAATACTTTCATTTGTAGTGGAACCAGCCTCTTTCTTCTTGGCCTCTTTTGCCTTCAATTTATGACACTACTTAATCAAGTGATCATTTAACCACACATGTGGATTCTGCAACAACTGACATACATGCATCATGGACAGAAGGATCATAAGTGCATTCTGCACTAAATAACCACTCTACATCTACATCAACATCACAATCTCCTTTCTTAAAACATTCTACAATATCTCCATTTGTAGTGGAAGTAGCCTCTTTCTTCTTGTCCTCTTTTGCCTTAATCAAGTGATCATTAGTCTTGCAATAATGGAAACTCATCTTCTTCTTACATTTTTCACTAGAATTCCCAAATGAGGTGCTGCTAGCAAAAGCATTAGGAATAGGTGATGTCATAAAATCTAATATCTAACCAACCCAAATGATTTTCTCATATTAAATTGATCACTTAATGTGGGAGGATAAACGAGAACAAAGGTTAAGATATAGATGTGCTTATAGATCTATTTCAACATGGGGCCAATGGTAAAGCGGCCCAAATGAGAAATGGTCTACCAAAGAGCAAGGTTAACCAATGGAGCAAAAGACCTTAGGGTTGTTTTCATTAAAGCCTCCAATTAAAGGTAAGTGTTAAAAGCCTTAAGACATAGTCTTTAATTTTTACTCTTTAGTCACTAAGGTCTAAGCAGGCAAGGGGGCAGCTTGCTTAAGCTAGGGTTGTGCTTAAGCAAGGGGCTTGCCTACTTACCAAGATCAAATATCTTGCTACAAAGAGGGGGGCGAGTCCTACAAAGGAGGGATGTGTGTAGTAAGTATGCACTTCACCAAGGACCCATACTCTTATGAAAGGAAAGGGGCCACATGTCAAGTGTAGAGGCACATTACTCAAGCAGGCAAGGGGGCAGCTTGCTTAAGCAAGGGATGTGCTTAAGCAAGGGGGGTGCTAGCTTAACCTCACAAGAGGGAAAGAAGGACACTTGTCAAGAGACTACACATCTTGCCCCAAAGGGAGCCAAGCTCTCATTGGCTAGAGGGCTACATGACCCAATAAGCTTCAAGGAAATCCTAGGGAAGGGGGTCGACCTAGCTCTCTCTCTCTCTCTCTCTCTCTCTCTCTCTCTCTCTCTCTCTCTCTCTCTCATTTGGGCATCCCACGAGCTCTCTCACTCTCATTCTTCCCTTCACACATTCTTGTGAAGCAAGAACTCCATCTCCTTCTCCAAGCTTGAAAAGTTGAGTGCCTACTACCACAAGCTCTTGGCTATGGATGCAAATCCACACAAGAGAATTCTTATGCTTGCTTATCAATCTCTCTAATCTCCATTAACACTATGCTAAGCTATGCTCCAAGAACTATGAGTGATTATGTGCAAGGGGTTATTGCTTTCTTGCAGAGCTACTTCTACTTCTCTCTTCTTCCTCACTCCCTGCCAGCCCTCCTCACCTTTCATGGTGTTTGAGGTCTTGGGATTGAGGCTAGGCATTTTCCAAGTTCATGCTAATCATGTTTATTGTTGTTATACTTGGTGAGTGAAGCTTACCATCCGCATCTCATCAAGAAGGTCTCAAGGAACACGAACAGTTGTATTGTAAACAAGTCTTCCTTCATGGAAGAATCTATAATACAAATGCCTATTGGAGGGGGCACCGGCTTCAACTAATCCGGTCCTCTATTGGTGTCAATTTCTCTAAACCCTCACTCTCTTTTACAAGTACTGATCCTTCCATGTTAATGAAGTAATGTGTTAGTGTTGCTCTCTCCATCCAAGCACTTTCTTTCTCATTATAAATCTACACACAAAAGAATGCTCAAGGAAATGCTCAATACGTTATTCTCTTTCTGCTCCAACTCAAGTTAAAAGGCGTATTCCATTACATGTGATTTTCCACTTGCTAAGGAGCCATCAGAAGTGGCTACATTGTTGTTACCACCTTTTCTCTGAGCAGTAAGAAAGGCATGTTCAAATGCATGCTATTTAGCCTTGTTCTTTCTTGAAAGCGACTCTTGCAATAACAATCATTCCATAATGCATCAAACTTGACAACATTAGGATTTCCTTGGATCATAAGTCTCCAAGTATTATCAAAAGTCTAGTAAGAGCCTGGCAATGCATCAAGAATATTCTGCACAAGTGAACTATCAGAAATGACTTCACCTAACATCCCTAAAATCTCAACGATATTGCCCAGCCATAGGAAAAATAGCTTTACAAATGACCATGCATCTCTAACATCCCAACGAGACTGCTCAGCCATAGGCAAAACAACTCTAGCTTCAACAATCTTGCCACCAAAACCTGCAACATCCTGCACAACATTCCAAACGCCCTTTGACACAAGAACATGTTGCTTCATGTCATTCCACATTGGCTAGTTATCTCCATCCAGTTTATCCTCAGTAACAAACACCTTTGAAAACGTCCCGTGTTGTTGTTGTCAGCCATGGCAAGTGAATGCACCTAATGTGAAGACTGCTCGGAAAGAGGAAAAACGAAGTAGTACCACCCAAAGAAGACTATAAGAGACCTGTTCTCCAAGAAATTCTACTGAAAAAAATTATGCACAAAAGGACAAAATTGACTGTGCAATACTGCTTGTACTGAAAAAAGAGGCCGAAACAAACCCAAACAAAACTTTTGAGAAGATTGATCTCTACAAGTGTGCCCAAAGTATTTGTCGACTTGCTGACGCTCACAAAGCTCACCCAAATCAAAGAAAGTGAGCAGGCCAGATGTGGCGACGCCGACGACTATGCCAGGGAGGATGCAACTTGCTCTAAAACCAATTGTTGGACTCATAGGATTGCAGGGAAACACACACAACTTGGAGAAGATGAAGAATCTCTGTTGGAGGAGCGACTCACACACCCATGAAGTGCATGCAAACACTACCTAGATCAACATAATGTCAATTGAGGACACAGATGACACGATAGGCACACGGAGGAAATCTCTTTAGCTTGTCAGGCTGAGACCATCCTACACATACAACACTCTGGAAGGCCAACTATACCACAATTAAGAACCTCACTGCCCTCAACTACACCACCTAGCCACATACACACATGCGAAAGGTAACTCACCTAATCATGCCAGATTTGTACGAAACTTAAGGAACACCATCCCCTCACTAAGATACACCTTTCCCTAAGCTTCTACACTCAAAACCCTCACTCTAAACCCATCTGCGAAAAACATGTAGGATGACAGAGCAGAATTTTGAAAGTGTCTGAAACTGAAATTTATGAGTACCTATGCGTAGCTTATGTCACCACGATTCTATAGACTACTAGCACACAAAAAACAGACATCGTTTGATACACTTACGGCCACAAATAGCTCGTAGATGCGTCGGCGTGTGCGCTTCGTCTCGCGTGGAATGCTTGGCGTTGTCGCGTAGCTCTCCTCGAGCCTACAGCAATGGTGCAGTCGGATCTCCAATGTGTTGAGCGAGCCAGGCGTAGCTAGAGGATAAAGCTCACGCTCACTCTCTTTCTCTCTCACACACAGTAGACGGCAGCGCTAAGTTTTGATTATGATAAAAAGTCTTCTTTACAAAATGACCTAGGTACCTTATATACTAAGGCTACCTTAGGTTTAACCAAAAATGGGGCTGAAAGGGTCAAATGGCTTTGTATTTACAATCTGGAAGTGCCATTGCACCCCGGCTTTTGAAACTAGAATAACTACTCATTACAAATGACGTTTATAGCCATAATCCGCAGCATTTCATAACTCGCAAAAGATAAGACTTTGGTACGAAACTTGAGTTATGTTGTGTTGTTTACCCAGCGGTCAACACTCCCCCCTTCCGCGTTCATGTCGACCCCGACATGACTTGATTGTCGATGGCGATGTGGTCTTTGCTGTCGTTTTGGCTTCATCTGTTGCACTGCTTGTAACTTTGTCGAACCACAACAAGAACTATGATCCATTAGAGCAGACATCTATCATCATAACCATTCATCTTTTGAGATATTCTGATTACTTTTATGTCTGCTCTTCTTCATTGGGGACTTCTTTGTTCCTGTGCAATCATGTTGTTAGTGTTGTCTGCAGCTTTGTCATTGTAGGCCATTCTTCGACTCGCCATTGAGGAGAAGTATGCTATGAACTGAAATTGGTGTTCCAATTCATTTGTCAATTGATTTGAGTAGCATTTCCTTATTGTTGATGTAGAAGGAATATGTACAAGAGGATGGTGATAGGTGTCTATAGATTAGGGTCTAAAACCTGGATGACCAAAGGGAAAAAAACCCGGTGGGAAAAAAAATGCCTTTGGTATAGGCTCTTATTGGAGTTGAGCAGTTGAACGTGAAGTACATGTTCATGAAAGGTGAGCGCTTGGGTGAAACACAGAAAGAGTGCCTGATGCAAGTGCCAATTATGGGATACTCTATATGCATATGAGAAATTTATCACCAAAAGCATGCAATGTAAAAGAAGGAGATGATGGGTGTTTCGAGGAATAAATGTAGCACATGTGACATCAAAAGATGTCTCAATAGCTTCCACCTTTCCAAGAAGGGTTTTCGATGTAGAAGTTTCTCCACTCGTATCTCACTGTGATCAGTACGTGAGTGTCTTTTGGACCTTCTCCTTCACTTCACCAGACTTAAGTACTTAGACTTCGACTCTTTTGCTCACCTATACCAGCATGAGCGACACAACGTAAATATGCTCAACTCTTCCACCTTGAGCAGTACCTAGAATAGCTAAGACACTTAGACCACAGAGAATATTACTTGAAGCTTTGGGACTAACGCCTCACTCATTTTGTGGCTTAGCTACTCGACTCTGACTTTTATGACTTGTCGGTTGCCTGTTGACACTGCTTTGTGACAAGTTCTTCGGCTGTTGTAGTGGCTGCTGAGACATACTTCGTGAAGTTTCATCGTTTTCCTGTACCTTCTTCTCTTTGTAGTGCTCAGGCCTCTCGTCAGTCTTTTCTTCATGTGGATTATGGATTTTTTAATTTTTTCTTAATAATAAACAAAGAAAATCTTAAAACAACTCAACAAAAGAAAAATCATTCAAATAGAAATCTAAATGCTATGTACACTATACACATGTCCCTAGGGGCTCATATATGTATTTTGTCCCCATACTCCTCTGTAACACTACTATGAGGGCATATACTCTAAATTTCGTCAAAAAATTATCAGAATAAAACGCAAAAATTCAATGCATCTCACAAAACATTGCCCTCTAATAGTCATAATGTTAGGTCCACATTCAGAATGCCTCCCCCCTTCGTATTTGGAGTCATCCTTTACGACAGGGTATCGCAAAGGGTATGTGTTGTGCTTGGGCAATTAAAAGTTGTGCCTATGCATGCCTTGTAATGTAGCCCTATTATGCATCACAGTCAATGCATGGAAAAGATTTATGTTGTGCAAGATGTGGGTATAAGCAATTTGCTTATTGGCATTTGTTGGCGAGGCTTCCTATTCTAAGCAATGTAATGGTCTTTGAAGCTCCTGTATCGTTGCTTGATTGAAGCGACTTGCTCTCTTCTAACTGTACTGTAATCGTAGGAAGAATTGTAAGAATTCAAGCGGCGATGCACTGACAGCAGTTTTGTTGTTCTTCTTTGGGACCCATTTCTTTGCGATTATTGGCTCTTTTGTTGCTACCTCTCGTTTGGGAACCCATACTTGCCCGTGCTTCATTTGTGTTTGAAGAGACTTCTTTGGGATCCACCTTTTTATTGTGTGAGTCGACAGTGGTCTTTGCTTCAGCCCTTGTACGCTTGGTTGGGAACGGGATTTAGGCTTTGAAAGTTGATACTGTGGTTGTTTTGGAATCCAAATGAATTCCTAACTTTTTTGTGCTTGAATCAACTTCTTTGGAGCCCAAACCTGAGTTGTGAAAGCTTGCGACTTTGTGATATTCTTACCCGTTCGTGCACGCTTTCCTTGTTTTTGTTTTGGTGTTGGATCTTGTGATTTGTCATTAGAGATCTTTGTCTTCTTGATCCATATCTGTTTTTGGCCGATCTGGCTTTTTGGTATCCAGATTTGTCGAGCTTTTTGGCTTTGACTTGTTGTCCTATTCTTTTGACCTGTCATGGTTGTTGCTGAAGGGGTTGGTGATAGTGATGGCCTGAGTTGATGATAGGGGATGTCGTAAGATTCATCACTATCGCTACTATCCTCAGCAAGGTTGACTTCTTGTACTTTCCCTTGATTTTTTGGCTGGTAGTGGAAAGTTATTGTCTGTTTGCTCGTGGGTGGTAGTTTCTTGGAGGACTTCTCTAGCCCATTGATTAGAGCATTGTTAGCTCGTTGCTCTGGTCGTATTCCTCCCAGCTGAGTCTTTGCATCCTTATTAGGAGCCATGTACGAGGATGCTTGTGGTGGATGTGTCTTCACCGAGGACTTTGGAATCCACTTTTGATTATTCATGTAGCGATGACATTGATTCCCGGGTCGTTGATCTTCTTGAAGCTCGAAGTGTTCTACAGAGTCATAGAACTCGTCGTCTTCTTCATCTTTTGATTCTCCACATTTCTTTGTTTTCTCCGTATTTCGAGAGCTTGTTGATGTCTGGATCTCTTCATTTTCCTGGATTACACTCACTGCAAAATAAGGAACGACATCATAGCCATTTTCATCACAAAACTTTGTTGTGGGAGCATCCTCCACGGCGCACACGTCCAGAGTAGCCAAGATGTGTTCCCATCCAAAAGGCTCTAACTCTTCTTCAGGAAATGGTTCTGTGATATAGTCCCTATCCTCTATAACCCGCTCTAGGATACATTCCTCACGTTTCAAGCTACCACATTGTGAAGCTCCACACATCCACAGTTCTTTAGGCTTACCTAACCAAGCTGGAAGTTCTGATCCTGCTATTGTGGCAGAATCAAACTCCTCAACCGGTGTTCTCGTCACATCCCTATAGCTATGGTCCCTCAAGTTTATCTTTGTTATGGTTTCCATATGTCTCAGGTATATATGGTCATAACCCCAATCTTGGACCATTTTCAATTGTCGCATGAATGGTCTTCCCAGAATGATGTCATAGTTGTTCTTCTTGCCAAAGTCAACAACAGCAAAAGTGTGTTCATATTCAATGCCACAAGAAGTAACAAGTACTTTTTCTAGCAGTCCTAGGGGCTTTTCCTTGTGTCCGTCTGCAAGCTGCAGGGTCATTCGTGTGGATATCAAGGCAGGTTTTCCCCATTTTTTCCAAACCTCTTTGGTTGCAATGGCCACACCAGCTCCACTGTCAAGGATTGCCATGGTTTTTAAATTATTGAATTCCACAAGAAGGGTGGTGTTTCCCTCTTCTCCCTCGTAATACTCGCCTACCTTGTTTAATGGCAGTGGCCTAGTATTTAGTTGAGGCATTTCAAGCTCTTTGATGCCTTCCTCGATTTGAGTTATTGGGGTTTTTACACCAAATTTCTCTAGACATTTACCCACATTAGCCCACATTAGCCCACATGTTTGGTCTTATTCTGAGCAACTCGGCTAACATTATTGTACAGGTGACTGGGGTAGATAGAATATCTACTAGCCCCTTTGAATCGATGGCCTTGTTGGGAGACAGTCTCTGTGATGGGACTGCAACCATAGCTGACTTGGTCTCGTACTCTCCCATGTAAGATGGTAGTGTTCTTAGCGAATGGGGTTGACTATCCATAGATTGTACAGATCCTTTGTCGCCCCAATATGATCGCACGTCTAGATTCATTTGAGATCCAGTCTCAAATTCCTCTATTGGTGGTAGAAACACTCCTCGTTCATCACCAGTCTTGTCTACTCGTCTTCTTAGGTCATCGGCTTTATTGGCCTCTCTGACTTGTTTCCACAATTCGTCAAGACCATCTATCTCTTTACAATCCTCAGGTATAGCTTGGTGAAATCCCTCGGAAGAGTTATCCGTGGTATTTAGTACTATCCTTGATTCTAATGCTGGGTCTTTGAGGTTTGGTCTGTGCTCATGACTAGAATCTAGCTCTTTTAGTTCCTAGTTTGGTGGGATTACTTGTGTAGGCATGACACGGATCACATCCTCAGGTTTTGCAACAGGTGGTTCTAGTAAAGCTTGGGCTGTTTGAATCATTTTCTAGCACATTTCAAACCTTTGCTTTTCTAGTTCCGCATAGGGATATGTCATCCACCTGTGTTCTTGGGTTTGGTTGTTTTTTAGCCTCGCATCATAGGCTTTCAAGAGGGCATCTAATGTTTCATTGACCTTCTCTGCCAACGCAGATCCTCCTGAACTAGCACTTCTCGGTTTCTCATCCGTGGATGGTTCTTCTAGAGGTTTAACCATCTGTGTAAGAGAAGGTGCCTCATTTTCCTCATGTTGTTTTATCTTCTCCTCAGCTTCGGTAAGATTCTTAGCTAGGGATTTTTGCTCTCGTTCCCTGCGTGCTTTCATCCTAGTCTTTCTAGCTTTCCAACTATTTCATTTGCTCTTGGTTTTATGACTAGGTGCGTCTGTCTTTGGTCCATCATCTGTCTTTGGACTCATGTTACTTTCCGTATTCTTTGTCTCTGGATTCTCATCAGCTTTCTTTTGAGCTTGTGCTCTCGTAACTACTTGAACTGGTACAACATTTTCATTTTCTGAGTTACTAGGTAGCTGAACAATCCCTAATACATTTGTCGTGATTTTCCTGATTTGGTTTGGTTTTTTCGGGCAATCGGGGATCAAGTGAGTGATGCCACACTCAAGACAATAGGCATTGGCATTTACTTCAGTGATCTCCGTATGAGGACATTGTTTGACCAAGTGGTTGTCACGACTTTTGTGACAATCTGTCTCTGATTGAGGAGATTCTTTTAGCATTTCCTCTTGGCTATAAGCAAGCTTTGACCTAGATAAGTCGCTATTTGCAATGAATCGCCATGTCCTTTCGTCCATTTCATACCTTCTTTCTTTCGTGACTGAAACCCAGGAGGTGGAGGTTGTACCGGACTCACCACTCCATGTGTTTCTCTCACATTTTGTTGCTCCGAAGGGTAGTACTCACTTTGGTTGCTATACCACATTGTAGCTAGTACTGGCGTTGGTTTATTTGATGCTTCCATCATTGGCATGTATCTCATGTCTACCGGCATTCTAGAACCTGGCAGCGGAGGTTGTTGTCCTAAGACAAGCTGTGGCCTTAAAACTCGTACTGGTCCTGGCGCATTCCCCGTAATGTATCTAGGTGGAATAGGTGCTTCTGGAACAGGTTGTACATACCTCTCCCTAGCATTTTCCATGCTATAATAGCACTCTTCCTCCGTATGGTTCGTCCATTTTCTCTCAATTTCACACCACTTCGGCTCTCCCAAATCAGACCTTACAAGAGGAATCAACCTCTAGACCAAGTCGTCGATAAGCTTTTCTTGATCAATAGGTGTCGTTGGCTTGGCAATGGACTCACTTATCTGTGAAACACTGTGTTGAGAGGATGTGTCATCTCCTTGACTCTTTAAGTCCTTTTCTTTGTATGCCTCACAGTTATCCACTAGATAAAGAGCTTCTTTGATCAACTCGTTTAGCGTCATCCTCCTTATCATATGCAGATCCTTCTGAAGGCCCGCATGTCTCATTCCATGGATAAAGATCAGCATCAGTCGTGCTTGCGTAGGTAATTCTGCTCTCGAAGAGAGCTTAACATATCTCTTGAGCAGTAATGATGCTTTGCGTACTGATTCATTCTCTTTCTGTTTGAATCTATGGATTTGCGAGACCGTGTTGTGAGCAATGCCTTTTGGCGAGAATTCTTCGATAAACTCCTCAAACAACTCATCTAGGGTCTCAAAATTCCATTTTTCCACCGAGTCGAACCATGTAGCTGCATCATCTTCTAGAGTCAATCCAAATCCTGCAAACTGTGTCGCAAAATCTGAAACTTCCTATGCTCTAATCAATCTTCTAAAAGCTGTTACGTGATCTCTTGGATCTTTATCTCCGGAGTATTTTCTGTTTACCCATTTCTGGACTTGGGATGGTCTAACTCGTCGATTGTCTACAAGTCTAACCAGAGACTCTCCCAATCCTTCTCTCGTTATCGCTCTTGAAGGGAATCCTGGTGGCTCTCTTCTTGGAATTCCTATAGGAATTCTCGTGTTTGGTGGAGGCATTTGTGGTCCTTCATTGACCAAATATCCACCTCTTTCTAGTACAGTCTGTGGATTTGTGCTTTCTACAACTCTGTATTCTTGTCCATACTTGTCGACAACTATAGATCTCCATTGACAGTCGACTCCGTATGTGTAGACATATAAGAGCTTGTAATCCGTTATCTCTTCTAGGTATGGATCTGAGCACCTATAAAGATTGACCTCATTGTCGTCAATGTATCTATATATTCCTTCACTCTCATGACCAATCATCCAAACTCTCTCAACAGGATGGATCTTTATCAATTGCAAGTTTGGAAGATCCATTGTGGGAGGATATTCCTCTATCATCGGGATCTCCAAGCCTGTGTAAGCTGCGTTTGAATCTAGGGTAGACATGATTTCTGGGCTTAAGAGATTTTGCTTGGTTCAAGTAGACTCAGTCCACTGTGTCCAAGTGTTTTAGTTAGGGAAAAGTCAAAACTATGTCCAAAACCGCAACCGTTTCGTCACAATTCTCGCAAATTGTCGCTTTTAGACACCCCTGACTTCCGGATGCATTTTGAGGCCTCAAACGACGTTTTTTTCAAAGTTGAACTAAATGGTTGCCGGCGGCATACATTTAGTTCAGGTTTTTCTCTAAGATCTGTAGAGCCGCTCTCAGGCTACGTTTTGATATAAAAACTTTTCCGATCCGATACTGTTTGTGAAAGTTATGGCCAAAACAGTGAAATGCAGTTCAGAATGGTCAAAATGAGTCCAAATTCAATTTTAAAAGAAGATTTGGGATCTCTGTGACACTGTGAACACTTCTGTATGGTCAAAATTACAGTTGGACCCTAAAACTGGCCTAGAGACATCCTACGCGTAGTATGTCTATATGCTCAGAATTGAACAAAATTTGGTCTAGAGACTCCCCTTGAGTCCAGCAACACAATGGTATGCTCAGAATTTCATTTGGACCTAAAAATGGCCTTGAGACATCCTACGTGTAGGATGTCTTTTTGCTCAGAATGACTTGAAATTTTCACCCCAGCTTCTCCTTGATGTGCTGATCACAGTGGTGTGCTCATAGGTTGGTTTGGAGTCCTAAATCAAGCTGGAGACATCCTACACGTAGGATGTCTAACTGCTCAAATTTTGTCCAAACTTGATCCGAAGATTCTCCTAGTGCTCAGCAACCCAATGGTATGCTTAGATTTGAATTTGGATGCCAATAGGTCAAGATTTGGGCTTCATAAGCTTCTAGTGCACTCCAAGAGTAGGATGTCTGACAATTCTTGTCTTTGCTTGGTAAATAGGCCAAACAAGGTCCAAATTCACTTTTGAAAAAAGTTCTGGAATCCTTGAAACACTTAGAACCTCCCTATATGGCCAAAGTAGAATTTTAACCACTTTATGACCTTGGAGACATCCTACATGTAGGATGTCTTTTTGCTATGTTTCAGATCAAACTTGCACTGTAGCTTTCCCTTGATATGCTTAACTCACAGCTAGTTTTACTTTTTGATTCTGACACCTATAGGTTGGTCAAATGATCTAGAATCTGCTCCAAAAGCCTGATGTCTGTTCTGATGAATTCCTAAGTCAAATCAACTCCAAATTGGACCAAATTTACCTAGGAGGCTTGCCTAAGGCTATATGATAGCATGGTATGGTCACAGTAGAATTTTGGTTTCAGAATTATGTAGTAGACATCCTACGCGTAGGATGTCTAACTGCTCAGAATTGCCCCAAATTTGAACCACAGACTCTCCTTAAGGTGCTGATCACTGTGGTATGCTCAGAGGTTGATTTGGAGTGATAAATCATGGTGAAGACATCCTACGCGTAGGATGTCTAAGTGCTTAGAATTGCCCCAAACTTGAGCCACAACTTTCCCTTGATGTCAGCAACCCAATGCTATGCTTAGATTTTAATTTGGATGTCAAAAGACCCCAAAACTAGCTATCCTTGCCTTTTTCTGTCAAAAATGCTAAAGTCTGTTCAATCTTCACTTTCATTGTCCCAAATGAGATGAAATTTATCACATGCACTCAATACAACATTTAGAACATGCCTATGGAGTCATCCTATGGTTTGGTCTCAAAATTAGGCCTTGGGCACAATTTGGGTAGGATGTCTGGCAATTCTCATCTTTTGGCTTTGATCTGTCAAAATTTGGTCAAATTTCCACTTTCCAGGTGAAAATAGGGTAAAACCTACCTTCTGAACACACTGGTAACCTCAGATTTTCAAAATTTCCACCAGATCACCTTGTAGACATCCTATAGACATCCTACGCGTAGGATGTCTACTGCTGATTTTTTGAGACTGAAGTGTCCCCGATGCTTCCTTATGCTCTCAGCAAGTGCAAGTATGCTTCACAATTGCAAAAACGTGTAAAAATCACTCAATTAAGCCTTTGCTGAAATTTTACGTTTTCTGACTCCGCCTTTTGGCTTTTGGTCAACAAAAATAGGGAAAAACACCCAAGTCAATATGTTACTAGGGTAAAACCTACCCTCTGAACCCACTGCTGTAGTCATAATTTTCAAATTTGGTCTCCAAAACCCCCTTGAGACATCCTACGCATAGGATGTCTATGTTTAGAGAATTGCAGGTTTTCTTCACAGAACCCTTGCAAATGCTCTTTTATATGCACAGCATCAGTCAATCATCCAAAAATATCCACAAAAGCTTGTTTAATGCATTTTTTCCCTCAAAAGCACACTTTTCCGTGATTTCAAATGCAATCAAGCACTTTAGCAAATAATTCAATGCTGAATAGCTCTAGATCAGAATCGGATCACTTACCTAAAGCTACTCCTACAAATCATATGGGGTTTTGCATCTATGAGTAGAAAAATGCTTCACTGCCACACACGGACTAGTAAACGCTTTTATCACCTCACAAATCACTCGACCACCAACAACTACTCTAATCCACAGATCCTAACTAAACCTATCTAGTCGCAGACCCTCGGCAAGACACACGTTTCCTGGCTATCCACTTGATCGCGGAATATCCTCTTCCGGATCCACTTAAGAAAAACGCTTTCTTTAGCTGAAACTAAATCAATTAACCATCACATGAGTGTTAGTAGCAAACCTACTTAGGTCCTTGTGTCCCCGGCAGCGGCGCCAATGTTGGAGGAGCGACTCACACACCCATGAAGTGCATGCAAACACTACCTAGATCAACATAATGTCAATCGAGGATACAGATGACACGATAGGCAAACGGAGGAAATCTCTTTAGCTTGTTAGGCTAAGACCATCCTACACATACAACACTCTGGAAGGCCAACTATACCACAATCAAGAACCTCACTGCCCTCAACTACACCACCTAGCCACATACACACATGCGGAAGGTAACTGACCTAATCATGCCAGATTTGTACGAAACTTAAGGAACACCATCCCCTCACTAGGATACACCTGTCCCTAAGCTTCTACACTCAAAACCCTCACTCTAAACCCATCTACAAAAAACGCGTAGGATGACAGAGTAGAATTTTGAAAGTGCCCGAAACTGAAATTTATGAGTACCTATGCATAGCTTATGTCGCCACGATTCTATAGACTACTAGCACACAAAAAATAGACATCGTTTGATACACTTACGGCCACAAATAGCTCGTAGATGCGTCGGCGTGTGCGCTTCGTCTCGCGTGGAATGCTTGGTGTTGTCGCGTAGCTCTCCTCGAGCCTACAGCAATGGTGCAGTCGGATCTCCAATGTGTTGAGCGAGCCAGGCGTAGCTAGAGGATAAAGCTCACGCTCACTCTATTTCTCTCTCACACACAATAGACGGCAGCGCTAAGTTTTGATTATGATAAAAAGTCTTCTTTACAAAATGACCTAGGTACCTTATATACTAAGGCTACCTTAGGTTTAACCAAAAATGGGGCTGAAAGGGTCAAATGGCTTTGTATTTACAATCTGGAAGTGCCATTGCACCCCGGCTTCTGAAACTAGAATAACTACTCATTACAAATGACGTTTATAGCCATAATCCGCAGCATTTCATAACTCGCAAAAGATAAGACTTTGGTACGAAACTTGAGTTATGTTGTGTTGTTGACCCAGCGGTCAACAATCTCAAGGAACGTAACAGAGACTATATTGCGTAGTGCACAATGGAAAGCCCTAGAATAATGGGCGTATATACAACGCACGAGGGAAAAAACCTCCTAGTGAGGGAAAAAATGCCCTGACGGTGTTCACACACATCACTACCTCACATATGGTAACATGTCGCTTATACATGGAGGTTGCATGATTGCCCCCATATGCACATCCTCACCAATATCATTTTTCTTCGGTACACATGCATGCTCAACTTAGTTCTCATGCAACAACATTGATCTCTAGGGCTCATGTCTGCGTCCTATGATGCGATTGTTGCCTCCTCTCCTATTCAGCAAACTATATCTTACTTAAGCTACGTACCTTGCCTATACATCCATATACCCTCTCTTGTGCAGCCTCCCACAACTCACCACAATGCCTTGTAACAAGACCCTAATTGTGGAGAAATGTTACCAAGTCTAGGCACTACTTCAAACATCACCAATCAAGTCAAAGCTAAAGCTGCCAAAGATATGCAGCAAACTACATGCAATTGAGACTATGAAGCAACAACAACAATGAGCAAACGAGGTATGCCTACATGCATATTGTCGATTGTTGTTGTTAAAAAAAGGAAATAGAGTATGAAAAAAGAGCCCTGTTGCTTATGGTTTGTGGGGCATGCACTCCTTTAGAAGTTTTGAGAACTTGGTTTAGGGATCACTAGCTAACTCAGGGCATAGAATTGCAACAAGTTCTAGTCCTTTCCAAAAACAATTACATCATTTTGTTGAAGAATGAGAACATGGCCATCAAAGCCCTTGGTATAGGCCAATGGATCTTTAAAAATCCCCTGTATGTCTCTTTCACTGGACATGGTCATTCTGCTTTGAAAGTAACAACCTTGCCCTCTATTCAGTCTAGATGGAGCTACCTGATCTCCCTTATCAATACTACAACTTCCTTTGCACTATAGCATCATCTGTAGGAAGAGTTCTAAGTAGTCGTCCACCCAGGGATTTTGGTCCCTTGTGGCATCCTCAAATCCTAGTTGAAAAAGGACCTTAGGATATCCTTGCTCGAGTTCATTACAATCAACTTGGATAATGGGGATTCTTTCCTTCAGCCTCTTGCCTTCAAACACCAACCCCATGTATGCTTCCATTGTGGTCTGGAGTCACACAAAATCAAAGACTATCCGGCTGGGAAGCCTAGGTGTGCATCTCCCTCACCCCCCTTGCTCCTTTAGTTCAAACCTCAGCCCCCTCCTCCTATCTGCCAAACCCACCCGACACTCGACACATGGCTCCCTCCCCTGTGGGAGGAGCTACCTCCTCACAACCCTCCAAGGATAGGTGGAAGGAGAAACGAGGAAAAAACAACCCCTCAAACAAAATCAATAGAATAAGCCTTCGCCCAATCCTTACACTTTGTTAGCTCAATTAAATAAAGATGAATTTATTCCTCCCGACGGACTTGAAGAAATCCTCTACTTGAGCAGCTGACTTTGAAGAACCTTCACAAACTACCCACAATACTAACACAGAATTATTCAAGCAAGTCATTGCAATAGATCAAACACCTTACATCACCGATCAGTAGCATAACCTCCCTCCTGCTGCTTCTTTAGAGAATATATGAAAATTATATTTAAAATTTATGTTAAATTTAAAATTAGGTTAGACTTAAGATTAGGTTAAGATTTAAATTAGATTTAAGGTTAGGTTAGATTACATTTAGATTTATATTTATGTTGAGTTTAAGATTAGGTTAAATTTAAAATTAGGGTAAGGTTTAAGATTAGCTAGGTTAGATTTAAGTTAGATTACATTTAGGTTTAGGATTTAAGATTGGATTAGATTTAGGTTTATGTTGAGTTTAAGATTACATTAGATTTAGATTTAAGATTAAAACAAGATTTAAAATTAGATTAGATTTAGATTTAAGTAAGATTACATTTAGGTTTAGGTTAGATTTAAGATTAGATTAGATTTAGGTTTATGTTGAGTTTAAGATTAGATTAGATCTAGATTTATGTTCGACTTAAGATTAGATTAGATTTAGGTTAGATTTTAGGGCATGTCAATGAAGGCTTTGCCTAAACAGCAAACACTAGTTACACAACAATATGTATATTCCCATCAGAATCTGACACCTATTAACTCACCCACTAACCATGTTCAATTAGCTTAAAATCACCATATGTTAAATTAGGTTAGATTTAAGATAAGATTTTGGATTTACTTTTTATATTAAAGTCTATCTTTGGGATTACGGGAAAAAAATTAGAGTTAGGTGAACGATGATCCCTCTCTTCCTCTCTACGGATGCGACCTTAACTTGGAAAGCTTTCAACGGCATGATACTCAAATTGGTGGCCAACATGTAATGTGCTAAGTAATCCCTCGAATTGCTACAGCTAGAGAAGAGGCAAAGGGGTTTTTTCCACTACATGCACTATCATGTAGATGTGGGTGTGTAGATTTCTCGTACCCACAAATATAGGCATTGACCAATGAAGACGAGATTATAACCAGGTGGTTCTGATCTCTGTGCACCTCTAGACTGAGGTATGCGGGGATCGGACATGACTAGAGACTGTGAGGTAGTTTACAGTGTGAACAAAGAGAGAGAGAGAGAGAGAGAGAGAGAGAGAGAGAGAGAGAGAGAGAGAAGACGGAGGATGCCAATAGAAGATTAAATTTATGTCAAGGTTATAAGGTTTTTACATTCATAATGAGTAGTGACGAGGATGTGGGGCCATCCAACCGAAACACCTATCTCTCAACAAGGATCTTATGTCCTTGTAATTAATGCAAGCATGTTGTGCAACGGACAACACCCAATTTCTTTGTAGCACCTTTTTGAATTTGGCGAGTTTGATCCATCTATTAGAAATCGAGTTGTTGCCAATTATAACTCGTCGGACTCTGACATTGGCCAATAGGCAGCAATCTTGCAACCCAATAGACGTGTTTGCAGGCGCTTTGGTCAAGCAGCATACGTGAGGCCACAAGATGTAGCCTCTGATAGCTCGGAGGATGATCATGCAGACCACATTCCCAACGAGGCAATGTTTGAGCCCGAGATTGATGAAATGATTGAGACGATCGTGGATTCAGAAAGGCTTATCTATGATGATATGAAAAGTGAAGCCGATACGCCATTGTATGATGGAGCACGGGAGTTATGCTGAGCTATGTGAGGATGAGAGAGAGACCTCTTAAATCCATAAACATTGTATATGAATAATTTTGCTCCGTTTTATAATGTATATTATATTCGCGTGGCTTTTTGTCCAATCCTGTCTATATGCTATACTTGAGAAATTTAAATTGTGTTTAATCGTCATTGTGTCCACTCCAGGTACGTATGCTCCAGGTATGTTCTCACAAGCAGGGACACTCCTCGGTGTGTCGTGAAAGTCAGATATGCCGACGCAGCACTACGCTCCGAGTGCGATAGAGACTAAGGCTGCAATCGTGAAGGAGGTGATCCGTCTCTGCTCATGGATGCTGCTCGTCCCTCCACTAGATCTAGTTGATCGAGTGAAAGAGACGCTAAGAAGCAATAGTAGTGCTTCTTATAGTCTCTTTCATCCGATCAACTAGATCTAGTGGAGGGACGAGCAATATCTATGAGCAGAGACGGATCACCTCCTTCACGATTGCAGCCTCACTCGGAGCATTAAGAAGAGAATGGGGTCTAGGAGGGCCTCTTTATTTGGCAACTTAAGGAAGTCAAACCTTAAGTATTAGGAAAGTAATCAAAGGAGAGCTTTTAATTTCAAACAAGGAAAATGGCTACTTTATTTGAATTCAAAATTTTTCCCCAAAATGGAATTTGAAATCTAGCAGTAAAACCATACCATGTAGCATATCTATGGAAAGAGCTCGATGCGTGGATTACAGATCTATGATCTTCGCTCAAATTGAAGGTCGTGTGTGGGAGTTATGAAAGGCCAAAAATCACCTCCTTTTTGGGAGAAAAAGTGCATCCTTTGACCACTCTTACACATCTCTTACACACCCACCATTCTTGCACACATGGCGCACACTTATTTGTAAAAATGTTAATCACCTCCATAAGCTCATGGAAAATAAAGAGGCCCTCCTAGACCCCATCCTCTTCCTAATGTGCAGTGCTATTACAAGATACGTAGAATGCACATGGGAGGCAAATTCACAAGAACTTCACAGGAATCTCTCTACACAGGAATCCCTCCCCCTTTATGCGTCCTCTCTCTCTCTCTCTCTCTCTCTCTCTCTCTCTCTCTCTCTCTACTTGTCCATGTTTTCTTCTCCATTCAATATTAAGATTAAATGTTCGTAATTTAATGCAGGTATGGATGATGATGAGTTTCTTTCTTCTTTGTCACCCCAACAACGGAGGTGGTACGAGGAGTGTCATCGCTTTGGAGCACCACCACGTCGTTCTACTCCTTCAACGTCTCTCTCTGTTTTGGAGCATTCAACGCGCTCCGAAGCTTGGGTGTTGACGAGACGATCTTCACACTCGTCTAGGCACCGACGCTCTAGTGGTGGCAGCGGCGGTTGTTGTGGGGATGTCGCCGTTGATGCCTCGACACCACCTCGTGCTAGACGAGGCTCCTTACCTTCCCCTTCTTTGCCTGCCCCCACACCAACCACGGCATCGCCATCTACACCAAGTTTTGCGCAGCTATCGGCATATCCTGGCTACACACCATTATCTGCTCCTAAGGGAGTCACCCCAGTTGACACTCCTCGCTTCGGGCCCCAGACTCCAGTGGAGACACTTGACGTCCGTACCCCCATCGAGACGCTGTTAGAGACCCCTTTCGAGACACCTAGGTTCATGCGTCACAGGCGAGAGGGCTTGCCGTACTCGGTTGACATCAGCGGCGGCATCATCTTGGATGATGAAGGCAAGAAGGTGAACTTGCGCATGCGCGGTCTTTGCTCTCAGGTGTTTAGACACTACATACTAAACACCTGGAGTGAAGTGCCAAGTGAATTAAAAGACAGAGTCATCAGCATGCTCTGCATGACGAGTTTCCCGTGTCAAGTCGAGATGGGCGCTTCAATGAAGACGTGATGAAGGTTCGAATGCGCGAATACTGCAAGCACAAGCATTTTTGAAGTACAAAAAGCAATAAAGAATGGGTGGAACAGACCACATTGGCTGGCCAAAGAAGATTGGAAAAATGCGAAGCGAGCAGCGCGCGAGAATCCTGACAAGTGGAAGCAACAAAAGGAGGCAGCCAAAGCGCAAGTAGAGACAGGGAGCTTGCACCACTTGGGGAGCAGCGGGTGGACATCATTTGAGGCCAATTTTATAAGTGTTTTTGCATTGCTCTTTGGGTTTGGTAGTTACGTCTATTTGTACTTTTAAATTCTAACATAATGGATTCTTTGTATGTTTTGAATAGTGGTCGATGTGACAGGACGTGACCCCACACCGTACGAGTGCAAGTACGCAGGTAGAAAGGGCTTAAACACCCTAATAGACGTTCTCAATTCTCGTAGCGGCATGGTTAGTATTTCACTTTACTCTTTTACATTTGTTGTATTTTAATGATAAGCTAAGAAAATAGATTGTTTTGTAAATTATATGTTTATACTTACAGAAAGTCTTATTGTTTTTTTCTGCAGAATCCGACAGATACGCCGCTTGGACGCGATGAGATGTTTGATTAGACGACGTCATTCTAGCTGTAGTCAGATGGCATTAGTTTCCTTTTGTCATAGCATATATAATGAGATGACGTGTATACGTCTTTTTTGTAACTATTGGCAAACCATGTATTTTCTCAATAATGACAATGGTGTTGTAACTATTACATTTGCAAAGCTTAACAATCAAGTGATTTTGCCTATGATGTGTACAATTGTCATTGATTTACTTTAGTCAATTTACTTTCATCAGTTTTGCATCTTTATTCTCCAAACAATACTATGCATGATGGAGTTAATGGTTATATTGTCTTGTGGGTGACTACTTTGGGTCTATACCTTGCACTTTCTTTCAAAGGTGAATCTGGGCTTATCTTGGATTCATTTAGGTTTACTCTATTATTGAAAAATTCAATTAAGTTGATGGGTGGCAGGGCACTCGATGCCCTGCCACCCAAAATTTTTACTCTCGAGCATCTCTATATAAGGCTCTGCAACATCGCTATGAACGTCGCTATAGGAAGCCTACAACAATAGCTATCTGCGTTGCTATATAGCAACGAAGATAGCGATGCAGATAGCGATGTTCCCGTAGCGATGGTCTTAGCGACGCCGGGGAGTATAAAAACCCAATGTATTTCCATCGCTAAAAAAGTCACAAGTGCACACAACCTCTTGTAGTGCCTCCTCATTTGGGAGGAGTCACTTAGATATGAAACCCTTGTTATGTTGGCCTCCTAGTTGAGTTCTTTCATATTTTCAATGACCTACTGGCCCCACCTAAGGTCCTCCTCATTTGGGAGGAGTCTCTTAGATATGAAGCACTTCCAGGATACATCAACATATGCATAATAAAACTCATTCACAAAATAGGGGAGCAAGATGTCATCGACAACTAGAGACCCATCACTCTACTCTCTTATGTGTACAAGATCCTGGCCAAAGTCATAGCTCTGAGGCTTCAATGTCATCTTTAGAAGTGGATTGGTCTTGTTTGCAATGGCTTCATCAAAGGTAGATGCATCTCAGATTCCATCATTGCTCTTTGCGAGGGCATATAATATGCCAAAGATACTAATTAGGACTTCCTTTTTGTAAAAGTTGACTTTGACAAGGCCTATGATCGGATAGAATGGGATTTTATTCTTCAATCCTTGCAAGACATGGGCCTAGGATAGGGCTTAATCAAGGCTACTACACCTTTGCTAAGAAACTCCCACTTTCAGATTTGTGTCAATGGTGATATTCTAGAGGCAATCAATCTTATGTGTTCTATCAGACAAGGATGTCCATCGGCCCCTCTTCTTTTTGCTATAGTCATTGTGGGTCTTAATGATTTGGTACAAGACAGGATTCATCAAGGAAAAATAAAAGGGATCACTCTCCCTGAAGGTGATCAATTATGCTTACAACTCTTTGCTGATGACACTACAAGCCTTCTCCATAATGATGATCAATCCATTTTAGAATTTTGGAGATGCCTAGACATCTTCTGCACTAGCTTAGGCTTGGTAATCAATCACTCAAAAAAAATTATATATTCATCCACAAGGGTAATTTCTAATGAGCTCAAGGAATATAAATTTCAATATATAGAGGAGGGTGTGCCTTTCTGTTTGTTGAGCATCAACATGGGCTCCTTCATCAACCAAAAACAACGATGGGACTCGGTCCTCAACAATTTTTTGGCCAATCTGAAAAGATAGGAAGGTTTTGTATCCAACATACCAAGCCGAGTTTTAGTGATTAACCATTTAATTGTGGCTTCTTTACTTTTTTGTGTTTCATGCTGGTAGCCTTCTGAGTCATCTCTTCAAAAAATACACAAAATTTAAAGAAACTTCCTCTAAAAGGGAGACCCCTCAAAAAAAGGAATGGTTGAAGTTAGCTGGGAGTTTTGCACCCTGTCCAAAGAAAAGGGAGGACTTGCTCATGTAGTTCCACTACCACATATAGCTCATGGCTAAGTGGATAACGAGGACTTGTGATTTGGCACACCTCATCCATCGATAGCTTAGTCACTTCTCCTTTAAGTAAGCAACATTATGTAACCAACTTCCAACCCTAGCCATCTTTGCTTCACCCTTACATATTAGTGAGAGGCATGTGGAAACAAATACAAACCTTCACTCATTCCAACAAATTTCAATGGGAGAATATTAAATTCAAATGCACACGATGTAGTATTGAATATCACCCCCTCAACCCTTGTGAGCTTTGAAAGGCTCACACGGTATTCAAAAAGGGCATCCACACTTGGCAAGATTTATGGGACAACACCAAAAGTAGGTTTAAGTCAACACAAAAGCTCATTTCTATATTTGGCATTTCATTGAATGAGGACACCTTACTCTGCCACCACACCTCTCAATTTCTTGATGGACACAGCTATGAGTTAGGGTGTGGAGGCTCTCTAGATTTAAGGCGGTTGAGATGCTAGGATGTCAGCCCCTTAACAAAATTCTCCGTCTGCTTCAACCACCTCAGGTGTATTACACATTAAGTTGAATAGAAGGTGGGACCTCTACAAATAACCTGTTAGTGGCACTAGATATTCTCCCATCTCTGGGTCAAACCACTTACTCCAAAGAAATCAACAGTGCTATGGATTATTCTATGTAAAAGTGTGTGCACATTTGTGTAGGCTCATAAATTCGGTTTGGGGAATGGGATTTTCCCAAGATGCAACTTCACGCCAGAAGCTAATTTTCTTTTTTTAATTAATTATAGAGATAACAAAAAAATTGTTTATACTTAACTAGATATGCATTGTTAAATGTACCTGTCATTTATGACATCATATTTTACTAGGAGAGTTTATGGGCCTTCTTTGGAATGCCATTTGATCAAAAATTTTGTGGCATATTTGGATTATAAGATGTAATAAAGTTTTTTGCAACTTACAGCGAGTCGTCGACAATGAATGGCATTTTGCAGGCCTTTGAACCCAAAACCTAGCTGCATAAGCAAAATTTGGTTCATCTACGTCACCTTGAAAGATACATGTCTAAGATGAATTGAGGGAATGATGGATCATGTTGCAGCTTTTCTCCAATCAATTCATGAATGGGTTATTGACCTTGTGGACACATCAAAAGCTCTTTTGGTTAAGCTTGATATCATTCAAGAACACCTAAACAATGTTGGTGATATGTATGCCCAGTTGTTTTAGAGTGTTAGATCTGATCGATAATTGTAACTATGTCTGAAAGGTTGTATCCTCCTTTTCTACCCTATTTTAAATTTCCCGAGCTCCGTCTCGCAATGTATTGGGGAAAGTCCTTTTTCTTGAAAGATTGGGTTTCCTCCTTGTCAAGATGCAAATTGGAAACACTAGGCATAGTAGAATTTCCATATTTACAGGCAAACCTTTCCTAAACACAGGTCTTGTGTAAGGGTGTGGTCACACGCAACATAGTTATCCATTCTGATAACTGAGGCAAACTAAGGCTCATGTACCTTAAATGCTTGCAACTAAGCATCACACCATGGTCACGCGACGGCATAGACATTCAGGGAAACTAGCACGTGTAGGTGCAAACAAGCCTGACTGCCGGTTGGGGTTGGAAGATGACATTTTTTGCTGAATGCAGTCTACTTGAATTGTCTCGCGTAATTAATGCTACAGAGAGGTTGCGATTGTAACTATGCCAATTTTGGCATGGTTATATTTTGGTGGGAATGGTTGTACGGAGGCCAGAACATTCAACATGCGTGACCACAATTGAGGCATAATTTTCACAAAAGTAACTGATAACAATGCCTTGTGTGACCACTGCCTAAATGGTAACCTTTTGCCTTATCTTATCTGATATAATTCTCACATATTCTCAAAAAAAAAAAAGAGGAACTTGAAAGAGGTGGTGCAAGTGAGAGCGAGCCCAAGAGGCCCAAGAGGCCCAATCAGAACGAAAGCCGCTGACGTGGAAAATGAAGCACACTAAATGAAGATGGTGTGTTTTGAATGCACCCAAAATTGAGGGAACGAAAATATATGAGGGGAGGCCTGTGATTGGAGGAAGACGAGTGTGGAATGGCTACGGTGAACACTTTTTGGGGAAATGAGTGTGCCAATGATGAGGGCGATCTCTCAATTTTCTCGCTTTCTGGAGCTTCTGACGGCTCGCGAAAGAGTGTACCAGCCGCATGCCATTTAATGACCTAATCATGAGCCTTCCGCAGGCCGCCAGCGGCACGCCTACTCTCTCTCTAGCCTCAAGAGCCTAACGGTTCAAACATTGTTAAGAAAATACTCAAGATAATTTCAATTTCTAAGGTCCCTCGCTACGCTGGACTAATGGCGACTGGCCTTGGCCATTGGCTGTCCTCCAGTGGCTTTGGCGTCGGCACGGCAGCACTATCTATGAGGCTTATCTCTCTCTCTCTCTCTCTCTCTCTCTAATTTCCAATTTCTTTTTCTCTCTCCTAAGGACTGGACAAGTGGACTCGTGGACCTCCGTCCGGCTCCTCTGATTTCAGTCCACTCTCTGTGAGCTGTACGGTACCCCTGAGTCGAGCTCAGCCGAGTGCCGACTGTAGAAGCTGAAGAGGAGTGCCTGTCACACAGCGCAGCCGCTCTCACACACTTAAGTGACAACACTCTCTCTCCTCCGCACTGCGCAGCTTCGCTTCGGAGCTCTGACCCACACTCGCCTCAAAAATTATCTATTCGCCCGAGAGTAAAAACCAAAATTTTTCACTGTCACTGCTCAGTGACGCGAGTAGTAGAGACTGACGGCATGCTGACGTCACAAGGCTCGCGCTCTCTACAGTTTGATATTTTTATTACTGCTAGTAAATCCATTCGCTGGCTCTGCAAATCCACTGCTAGCTCGCTGTAAAAGTTCGCTCTTTACCGGGGGCTGAACGCTAGTATCCAGCGTCGAGGCCCCGAGGGTCCAGGGCCTCCAGGCCTCCAGCTTCGAGGGTCACAAGACTCTCTCTCTTCCATTCACTGGATGAGAGAGAGTCTAGACTACAGTCTACGACTCTACTATCCACTCTCTCATCTCTCTATATCTCTCCCTTTTCTGCGCCTCTCTCCTGTTCACATACCTCCTTTCTGCTCCAGCTGACTCCCTCTATTTTATAATAGGCAGCCTTATACCTCAAGTAGGACTCTCTCTCTCTCTCTCTCTCTCTCTCTCACACACACATAAACCCTGCTCCCCGCCCCCCCTTCACAACCCGTATTTGTTTCCCCAAGCTTTCCTTATCGACTGCGGTTGCAACCTCTCCTCTTTGTATCGGCAGTACAGCCTCTGTATCCCAGCTCTCTGTTCCAGCCCAGGCTAATTACTTCTGCATGGTCCTCTTTGTGGGCTAACCCTTGAATGCTCCTCTCTCTTCTTCACCTTACAACCATGTGTAGAATGCGCGAGCCCAGAGTCTCCCCCCATAGTTGCCACCCATTTGTGGACGCAACCCTCCGCTTGCATCCTCAAGAGGGCGCAGAGCAGGCGGTCCCTTCGCATTTCGGTGAGATGTTTGGCAAAGCAAGCAATGACCCGCAGCTCAATTGCTCTTACACACCAGCCTGTGAGCCTCTTTCTATGCATTGGGTTGAAGGGGCCATCATCATCGGCGCTGGACCAGCCGGGCTTGCGACCGCCGCATGCCTTCGCAAGCTAGGTGTTCCCTCTCTTGTTCTTGAAAGAGAGAACTGCATAGGTTCTCTTTGGAGATACAGGACATATGATAGGCTAAGGCTACATATTGCCAAGCAATTTTGTGAGCTCCCATATATGCCATTCCCATTGTCGTTCCCAACGTTTCCGACGAGAGCCCAGTTTTTGGAGTACCTTGATGACTATGCACGCGCTTTTGACATCCAACCTCAGTTCAATGAGTCTGTGCAAGAGGCCACATACTGTGCTGGAGCTGGGCTATGGAAGGTAGAGAGCAAAGGCCCACAAGGTGAAAGAACCTTTCTGGCAAGGTGGCTTGTTGCGGCGACAGGGGAGAATGCCCAACCTGTGTGGCCAGATGTCCAAGGGCTGTCATCTTTCAATGGAAAGCTTTGCCACAGCAGTGATTACAAAAGTGGGGAAGAGTTTTCTGGGAAGAGGGTACTTGTCGTCGGTGGTGGCAACTCGGGTTTGGAGCTTGCTCTTGATCTAGCCAATCATGAAGCTGATGTCTACATGTCTGTGAGAAGCCAGGTATTAAATTCTTTATCTTCTAGGTTTCTTTTCTGTAAACACATGCTCTTATGGTTTAGCTTTGCACTCTTTTCCTTCAAAGGCTAGGGAGCTCATGTCTTTGTTTTACAACCATATGCAGGTTCACATTCTCCCTAGGGAAATTTTTGGGTTCTCCACTTTCGCAGTCGCAATGACTCTCTTGAAGTTCTTCTCCCTTCAATGGACCGACCGTTTGCTTCTGCTGATGTCGCGCATGATTTTGGGTGAGACTAGTGAGCTGGGGTTTCCAAGGCCTAAGGTGGGACCCATGGAAATGAAGTGCAAGACTGGCAAGACACCATCTCTGGATGCAGGCACACTCTCCAAGATCCGAGAAGGTTGCATCGAGGTTAGTTCGCTGTCTCGACTTTGTGTGCTACACATAGCTCTAGCACAGGCAGTAGCTAATTGCCACTACATGTTGTCTAAATTATGTGGACTTTGGTTTCAGGTTCTTCCTGAAGTGCTAAATTTTGATGCCAATGGATGCTCTTTCATGGAGTCCTTGTCGCACATGGATTTCGATGCTATTATTCTTGCCACGGGATTCAAGAGCAATGTGCCGTCATGGCTCAAGGTAAATTTTGTTAATGCACTTCACAAATATAGAAGTCATGAAACATCGACTCAATGGGCACAAGGCTGGAATGTAAATGCTGCTCTTCTCATTATGTTTCTTTTGTCTTCACCCAGGAGAATGAGCTTTTTTCTTCCGAAGGATTTCCCAAGGCGGGGTCTCCCAGGGGAAAGAATGGGTTGTATTCAGCTGGTTTTGCAAGGAAGGGATTGCTAGGTGTCTCCATGGATGCACAAAGTGTAGCTGAGGACATCAGCAAGCTTTATTATCGTGCAGCTCGGATGCTATGATGTGTAAGGGAGCATAATCATGACATGTGTTTTGCATAGAAGCATAAATTGGAAAACTTAGATCTCTGGAGTCGAGAGATATGCAAAAGGAAATCTGTGGGATCCATGGATTGTGAATTATAAGCTTTAAGTTACTTCCACAAGGTGATGAGGGTATAAGAATAGCACCCACTGGAGGATATGTTGATGCGACGATCGACGATCGGTGTAGGATGATAGAGAGTCCCAGCCTATCTTACATTCAACTCAATAGCTTTTTTGTCCTACTACAATATAATGGGGGGGGGGGAGTCTACATCAGAGCCCTCAGAAGATGTTGAACAAGCACAGTGTTTTTTTTGTCAAGGGAGATCTTGAGTCTTTTTGCACAGAGTTGTTGACCTAAGAAATCATGTGGAGCGCGCGGACGCGCATGTGGTTTGCGCAACTTGCACATCCTTTTTGCCAGCCTACACCTTCTCTTTTGAGGGGGGGAATAGTGTGATGCAGAGCCATAGAAAAGGCTGATTGGAATATTTTTGGGCCCAGATAGATGTAATTTGTACGTGGGGAAGAGCAGAGTGTTCTTCCCTTACTTTCAAAAGCTTCTAAGAGGTAAGCTCTCATTGTCAATGCGCTTTTTGCCTTATTGCTTACTGTCTTCTTGCAATCATTGGCCGGTGTTGTGAAGGAATTGTAATTTGTGCGTTGGAGGGAAGAGTGCGGGGTGGGTCTGGACTCTGGACTCTGGTGGGGGGATATAAAGAGAGAGAGAGAGAGAGAGAGAGAGAGAGAGAGAGAGAGAGGGGAAGGAATTGATGTGCATTTGCCAACATGTGATTCTAGCAATCAAAGCAAACTACTTTGTCCAACAGGGGTGTCGTTTTCTCTCACTATCCCCAGATGCATCTATGAAAAGCGCTCCTCTTCAATGCACAGAGTTTTGATCGTTTAACATTTTCTTACTACCGGTAACCGAGTACACTATCTAAAATTCCTTGGTGGGTAAAGGATATACAATATGGTAGTTGATGCTCTTAGCCATATGCCTAAGATCAATTCTCTTCTTTGTGGCATGTAGTTTTCCTCATGTTTCTCCCTAATCTTTCATCCCTCTGCCTTACTTACAGTGCAAGGACACCACTCTTAAGAGAAAACGCTTAAGAGAAAATAAAGGAGAAGAGTAACAATAATGTACCAATGTGCATTCTAGCTACTTATAGTGCTACCTCACTGATCAGAAAAGAAAACGCTTACGAGAAAATATAAGAGGAGAGAACATAAATGTACCAATGTGTACTCCATCACCTCTTTATATGCACCCAGCAAGTCGTTTGACTTTCCACTTTCATTTGTGATTCATTTCCTTATTTCACCCTTCACTTGTACGTTTGAGATGTTTTTGAAAGGATTTTAACTTTAACGAGGTTTGGCGGTCCTAGTAGTCCTTCATAACTTAAATTTCAAGACTCATGATTTGCTTGGCACTAGCAGATAAGAGGCTTAAGAATAGTCTCTTCAGCCCCCTTTGGTGCTCTCGCTAAAGAAAGTAGGAAGGCGTTGTAGATTCGAATTAGCAATCATGTGGTACCTCTAAAATTAGCTATCACACTAGATTAACAATCACTTTGCTACCATCAGCAACTATCATCCCTTGTCACATTACAAAGCATTTAGCCAAGTGCTCTCTGATACTATTTTCAATATACATCATTGACGATTTCACTCTAACTAACTAAGCCACTTCTCACGACAAATGTATAAACAATCACTTTCCAATCAAAAGGATTGATCACTCTATTATATATAGGTCTACCTAATTCTACATCAATTGACCACCATTAGCCATTTGGGATCATCAAAGTAACCTATGCTCTATTGCCATTTGAATAACCATCACTACTTGACGGCATTAAGAATAATTGAGTCCCTTAACTATCACTATGTTACTTATTTACAATAACTATTAATAATATAAAGTTTAAATATTTCTTTAGTATCAATTTTTACCCTTCCAAATAGCGGCATGTTGTCCTTGGTGCCTTGTTTGGCAACGCTCAATACTGTGTCCCATGGGAATCATAGATTGTAGATGACTAAGGCATAGCATAGATTGTGTACGGTGAATAAGCAGATCATGGGAGGCAAGGTCATCGTTCTGAATGCAGGCGAGGGGAGGTACACAAGAAGTTTTGGGCAGATTCTCACACTAATTCTCACATTGTGACTTACCTCAACATCATGAGGTTTTGTGAGGGAGGCACCGCATACCTAGCTAGGTATGATTGGGGGTAGGGGATTGCCGGGCCGGTATTCCCTTGTCCCCAATCGTACCTAGCTAGGTATGTGGTGCCTCTCAAGCTGAAGCTCATGATGTTATGCGTTGTATGAAAAACACTGAAAAAGACTCCATTTTCCTACATGAGAAAATTTCTAAATCTCCTTGTGGTAGTTGGTCAAGGCGCCACTATCAGGTGACAAAGGAGTTGTTGGAGGCCTGTTGATATCTCAGTTACCTATTCAGGGTAATTAGCTGTAGTGAATGCTGATGATCAACAACTGGTCCCTCATCCTGTACTTTCATTTTTCCTTTAGCATCTCTGTTGAGATGGGATTGATCAGTTGGTTGATTCCTAGTGTGACTGGGCTGCTGCTCTTAAGTCTGCTGATTACTCGACTGATGCTCTTTGTCGTGTCCTTCCCGTTGGCCCTCATTCTGGTCTGGCTGATCTGGCTTTGACTGGCCTCCTTCATTTGACCCTATCCCACCAGTACCAGGTCTTGGAGGTGGAGATGGTGGTGGGGTATCATCATCATCCTTTGTATGCCCAGCTTCTTGATCATCCTCCTCCTGATCAGCTTCATCTTCTTCGTCTTCTTCATCCTCATCTGGTGAAGTCTGTTGCTCAATATAATCCATTATAGCTTGGTTCATCAGAGCATTATTGAACTCACCCACCTTGTTTTGCAAATCGCTCTGTATACTTTCCATCAAGGACTTTAAATTTTCTAAGTTGAAAACAGCATTGCCTGAGGGGTTTAAAATTTCAGACAAGCTATTGTAGATGTATCTTTCAGTCAGCGAAGCCTTGAGAGCTGTATGGTGCAATAGCAGCTTTCTGAATTCCGCCCGCTTCATCCTGAGCATTGTTTCAGCTCGCTCAACAGCTCTCAATGCTTCATTCCTTTGACTTTTGATGATCATGATTTCAGACTCAGCCTTAGTTATCTTTTTGTTTAACAACTCATGAGTCCTTTCTAAGTTGAAAACAACATTTCCTGAGGGGTTTAAAATTTCAGACAAGCTATTGTAGATGTATCTTTCAATCAGCGAAGCCTTGAGAGCTGTATGGTGCAGTAGCAGCTTTCTGAATTCCGTCCGCTTCATCCTGAGCATTGTTTCAGCTCGCTCAGCAGCTCTCAATGCTTCATTCCTTTGACTTTTGATGATCATGATTTCAGACTCAGCCTTAGCTATCTTTTTGTTTAACAACTCATGAGTCCTTTCTGATTGAGCTTCCAGTACCCTGTGTTGTATGTTCTGCACTTCCTAGGCTTTCTGGAGCGTTTCAATCTGATGCTGTGCTAGTCAAGTAAGCTTTGAGCTTTTTGACTTCTTCTGATCTAGCAGCCTCCACCAATTGTCCCATACAATTGACAATGGTATTCCAAGAAGACTGTATAAGGACTGAAAATCTGTCTTTGACTGTGGTTGGATCAGAATCAATAGGCTCATATATTGCCACTGGAACCACGTAGGGTAAAGTTGCATTATCAGCTTTACTGAGCAGAAGATGCCCTCTCAATTTGAGTCTGCATTTGTTGCAACTTATCTTGTTTTACCAGTTGCAGAGGGTTACCAGTATCTGTAGGAACTCCACCATGCCAATCTGAGAACGCTAGACCTTTCCCTTTGTCCAGTTGACTCTTGCTTTTGTCCCCTGACTGGTCTGTTATCTTCTCAAATGACTGGTTTGACATAATCTTTCCCAGACCCAGTAGCAACTGTACTTTTTACAACTGATTGGTCAGCCATAGTCGTCTGAGCAGATTGCTGCTCAGTCTGACTCACTTCAGCGTTCTCAGTGCTTACTGCCTTGACTTGGCTTTCTATTTGTTTCAAAAACTCAGTGCTTTTTGTAGGTGTAATTTTTGGCTTCTTTGAACTGCCAGCTTCTTCTGTAGTTGCTTTCCTTTTCAGGTCGGTGGAAATGGTTTGACTGTTTGTTTCCTCGTCGTCTGAAGACAGTTCAATTTTCTTTGGTTCAGAAATTGACTTCTCACTCCAAGCCTCTTTACCTGCTCATTAACATCTGCAGCAGCAGTAGCCCAATACAGAGAATTGCCAAACATACCAGGCCTTGAAAATAGTTTTAGATTTTAGCTTGGCAGTCTGCTGGAGTACATTATGCGAGAGAATTTGACAAAGGTTGATATGAACTTGTGGATCCAGAATCTTGGCCAACAGCATAGCAAACAATTTTTCTGACACATACGTTGGGTTGTTCTTAAGGATTACTGCTTCAGCTACAAACCTGTAAGCAGCGGAGGCTTCGAGTCCTGCTACTACTGGAACTTCTTGAGCATTGGCCTTGCGGTTTCGTCTAGCCGTTTCATCCTCCTTCAGAGCGATACTTATTTGCTGCACAGTTGCCACAGAAGGTTTGGGCTCATTGGGCATCCGGAATGCAAATACAATGGCTTCTGGTGTCACTGACACCTTCCTACTATTTACCATAGCACTGTCAGTTTCAGCGTCAAAGGAATCAAGAACTTGCTTGATGATATCTGAATCAAAAGCAATCCGTGTAGCTTGCAACACAACTCGAAGATCCCATAGTTGTACCAGAGTCATTGCTTGATCAGTAAATACATAACGCTGGATTTTACTGTATGGAAGAACGGGAAGGCTTGCCTTTGCCTCAACAACTATAGCCTGGGTTTCCTCAAGAGTCTCCTGCATCTTCTCTGAGCGTTTCTTTCTACCCATACACTGTGAGGTCGATGACAATGAAACACGCGAAGGAGAAGATGACTTACTTGTCATGTCGACGCCGTTTCCTGGTGTCGCTGGCAAGACTATCTGAGAGTCAACATTCTCGTCAGAGGTCGAAGTTTGCGGCTACAGCGAAGAAACCTCGGAGCTTGGCGATGGCGAATGGTTAACAGAAGGGTAGCGTCGCTCAGGAGATTTATGAGGAAAAATGCTAACTCTCCTGACTGTTATACGTGTTTGCGCCATAAAAGCTTCACCACTCGCCGCTCCTAGACTTGTGTGCGGAATTGCTGTCGTGGCAGACATGCATTGGACAAGACTGCGACCCATCCTTGTAATAATTTGTTGGAATTAGGGTTGCAGAGAAAAAAACCCAGCTTGGAGAAGACGAAGGAAGCTCAAGGCACACAATAGAGAGTGTGTTACTTAGTGTGCAATGGAAAGATAGATAGCCCTAGAGTGATGGTCGTATATACAATGCACGGGGGAAAAAACCTCCTAAAGAGGGAAAAAATGCCTCGGCGGTCCTAGTGTGTTCACACACATCACTACCACATGTATATGGTAACAAATCCCCCCTGGAGTGATGCAGTGAACGAGAGCTGGCACATGAGTAAAGGGAAGTGCCATGCCTTAAGGACATGATCAGTCCACAAAGGGGAGTAAACCCAAAGCTTTGCGGAAAGCTTCAAGCTTCTCACGAGACAATGCATTTGTAAAAAGATCTGCAAAGTTGTCCTATGTTGGCACATAAGCCAAGCTGATCTCTCCTGCTGAGAGCCTCTCCCTGACATAGTGATAATGCACCTCAATGTGCTTTGTGCGAGCATGAAAAATTGGGTTCCTCGCAACTGCCAATGCGCTCTGACTGTCAGTGTAGATAGTGTTGGCAGTGTCCTGTCCAACACCCAAATCAGCCATAAGGCGTCTGAGCCATACACACTCAACCGTAGCTGTGAAGACTGCCCTATACTCAGCCTCACAACTCGAAGTGGCCATAGTAGGTTGCTTCTTGCTCAACCATGATATACATGAACTTCCAAGCATGAAACAAAAACCTGATGTGGACACTCGCGTGTCAAAACAACCAGCCCAATCTGAGTCCGAAAAAGCATGTAAGTCTGGCAGCAATGATCCCCCCTTGGGATAAAACAAGCCAAGATGTAAAGTGCCACTAAGGTAGCGGAAAATCCTCTTGACAGCCTGCCAATGCTTAGACCCTGGGCTATGCATAAATGTGATGACCTGTGAGACTGCAAACTGAATATCTGGCCTCGTGTTGCATACATAAATGAGGCAGCCAACAGCAGTTTGGTAAAGAGTGACATCAGCAGGATCGCCAGCATCATGTAACTCAACTTCAAACCTGTTTCCATGGGAGTGGCAATAGGTTTGCAATCCTCAAGTCCAAACTTACATCGCAATGTCTCTATGTAACTTTTCTGACACAAGGCAATACCACCATCACGCTGCTTAAACTGTATACCCAAGTAATGATGCAACAGCCCCAAATCTTTCATCTTGAAAGTAGCATTCAAATCAGCCTTAAATTCAGCAATATGTGTCTCATTTGGTCCAGTGATCAGCAAATCATTGACATAAAGAACCACAATGAGAAGTACATCACCCTCACACTTTACATACAATGTGCTTTCTGTTGGACTGTTACGAAAGCCTCGTTTAACCAAATGAGTGTCAGCTTTCTCATACCAAGCACGAGGAGATTGCTTCAACCCATACAAAGCCTTCTTACATCTGCACACTTTGTCCTCTTGTCCTTTTATGACAAAACCGTGAGGCTGCGTTACATAAACTTCCTCAAATATGTCACCATTCAAGAAAGCAGTAACAATGTCTGATTGATGTACATCCCAACCAAAATGAGCTGCCAATGCACATAGAAAACGCACAGCAGTCATACGACAAGTGGGAGCAAAAGTCTCTTCATAATCTATGCCTTTTTGCTGTGCATAACCCTTTGCAACAAGTCGAGCCTTATGGCGATCAATATCACATCCGGCTTGCGTTTCAACTTGTAAACCCACTTCGTACCAATAGCCTTTTTGCCAGGAGGCAAATCACATAAAGTCCATGTGTCATTTTCTATAAGTGCATCATATTCTGATTGCATGGCAGCCATCCAATTTTCTGAATTCTGTGCTTCATCAAAAGACAGAGGCTCCTCAACATCATGTAAGCTAAACACAGCCAAAGCATAACAATCTGATGCATAAGATGCATGGCGAGAGCCTGAACGAGTACGACTAGACAAAGGTGCATCCAATTTACTGTCACGCAAAGTGTGCACTAGCCATTTTGGCATACCTCTAGCCTGCTCATTTTTGAAGAATCTCAAATCTCGAGCGAGATTTTCTGAGAAATCCCTAAAACGAGCGAGATAGGGCAAGGCACATATACAAAACAAAAACCAAACATGATTTCTTAGGTGACTTCAAACACAACAACAGAATATTAATTCAACATTGCACCTATTTTTAATGGTAAATCAACCACAAATGTTTGACCGAGAAAACCCTTTGAACAAGGTTTGGGTAGAGTGTTTCCTTTGATGGGCTAGAACACTAGAAACCATTACAATGGCATGTTAATATTCCTCTCCTTGGAAATCGTTGCCCTCAAGTATTGGAAGCTCATTGCAATTTGCTACTACCATTGATCCTTGTTGGATATAAATCTCATATCCGTACCTCCTTACACGCAGGACCTCATAGAGCTTGTTAACAATTTGGGTGTTTATTATACATTAAACATCACATATGACACATTTGTGTATGTATACCATGGTTGCAATATGTCATAGTTCCATTGCTTCCATAAAAAGGGTGATGAAAAACTATTTGCCAATTTTAGCCCCCCAATCGAAGGGTTTAGAGATACCAAATGTCGACTTTGATCTGAGGCTACCCAGCTCGATGAGATTGACACCCGCCTCCTCAGTCCACCCCATGGACCTCTATATCTGTGCTATGCGACAATGGATAGGCATCTCTCTCTCTCTCTCTCTCTCTCTCTCTCTCTCTCTCTCTCTCTCTCTCTCTCTCTCTCTCTCTCTCTCTCTGTTGAAAACTTTTGTCTGCTTACTGTCTCATCGTGCCCCAATCAAAAGACGTCCAGCATCTGCCTCTTAAGATGGGTCACAACTGCCTCGCACAAAGCTGGGTGCGGACACATGTGCGTGAGCGGCGCCAACACACCCTTAAAAATTTTTGCGCGCATATCCTTGAACAGCACGTTGCATGCATACCTCTCCAACCATGCATACATGCGGCTGAACAAAATCATTGTAAACCCCATATTGCCATTCTCTTTGTCACCGTCTAGCTGCATATCCACCTTTTACTCCTGCTGCAGCAGCTGCTTCTCTATGAAAATCACATTGGACCAGGGGTCCAAGTTGTCAGAATTCCCTAATGCATCATGCACTATATTGATGTACGTTCGCCATGGAAGAATTACACACATAATCCTTTGCACATGGACAATATCATAACCGGCCTCAACGAGAAGAGGAAGAACCTCATGATGAGCACACCAATAAAACATGTGCAGGAGGCGGATGTATTTCCACATGGAGGGACGCCCAGGAAAATGGGGTACGCCCATTCTCTTTGGACCAAAAGAAAAGGGAGTCATGGAGAAGGTGAAGCATGGCATGCTGCAGCCATTGCAATTGTAGCTCCAGGCAAGCCAACATGGCCATGTCCACCAAGTGGCCGAGTCAATTAATGGCCCTTAGCAAGAGCCCATCACTGACACCGGCCAATCAAGGCGCAGACAGCAGGGTGACGCCCTTGTTGAAGGCAAAAAAGATATCTTGAAGAAGCTGAAGCTGACCACCCAAAGGCTCAGAGTCTTAGTCCTGATGATTATTTACATGCAGGTCCAATATTGATGACCTCATGAGCACAGTTTGCATTGCCAAATGTCAAGAACATCAACATGGGTAAGAAAAAGAAGGAGACTCGCTGCTCTAGGGTCGTGTGCTGGAGGTCGGCAACTTTTACCTACTGGAATATATTGGGTTGCCAACACCATCTCCATGGGCTGTTTGATAGAGTAGCCCTCCATGTTCTATATTCGAAGGACAAGTGGATACACTAGTACACCTTAACAAAAGTGAAGATACAACACAAAAGACCCTTACTCGCATGGATCGAGGCACATCATTATGATGAGAAAGCGGCAGGTTGAGGATGTGGGGCGAAAGGGATCAGGGTAGTACTTGAATGAAAAGCGTTGGGAGGCAGCACAACATGTGACAAATGGAGTATCAACAACATTGCCATCGTCATTACCAACAAGTGTGAAGAAACAAGAACACGTTGGACCAAGCAAGGCAGGGAAGGGAGAGTAGGCGTTCCTTGGAGTCGAGAGTCCATAGTTGCTAGTGGGGATTGGCAAAGAGAGCAAAGCAGGTGGACTTTATGGTGCCGAATGACTGGACCCCCTGCATTGAGTTCGACAAAATCAGGAGTGTGTACCGAGAGCACTTCCATGGCAGCGGCTACTACGATGGGTGATATTGAGTGATGTGGAAGCTACCCATGTTCGGCTACCAAGATGCCTCCACGGTGCTGCATAAAATTGCGGAGTGTGCCAAGGAGTACCCCAAAGCCTTCATCCAAGTGCTGGGCTTTGATGCCAAGAGGCAGGTGCAGGTCTCCGGATTCCTTATCCAGAAGCCCTAATCTGTCTAGAAATCAATGATTTATCCTTGGAGACAATGACAATGCGTTCGCAACCCTTTTTGCTCTCAAGGAGACCTTGTGCTGTATTCTTCACCATGCCGCCAATCATTCTAATCATGTAGACATTTCAGGAAAAAAAAAGAGAGAGTATAGCTTCCACACAAGCATGGCGCTCACTGGGCTGCCGTTGGAGATGGCGAGCGGGTTGGCACTCTTGGGGGCACCGAGGGTAGTGGGATTGAGGGGGCCGGAGAAGCTCTCGGAAAGGCTCTCTACCGGGGCGACAACAAGGGAGCAATAACTACCAAAGAAGCCACAGAGCTCGCCATTACTGGTTTAGAGATTATCAACGAGTGCACAAGACAGGCAACTCTTCTCTCTCTCTCTCTCTCTCTCTCTCTCTCTCTCTCTCACACACACACACACACACACACACACACACACACACACACACACACAGTTTAAAAAAAGGAAAAATTACCAAAATACCCCTCTAATTTGAGGAAATTCCCAAAATACAATTTGGTTATGTAGGCTTTGGAGATGAATTGCTTCATTACTTTATGTACCTTGGATCAAGAAGAATCTCTTGTCTGTATCCGCACTTGGTAGACTTGGATTTGTAGTCAAATTTGTGGATTACAGATGTACAGTTCATGAACTCAGTTTTGGTGATGAATTTGTTGCATCTTGCCTTTTGTGCCGTGGGCTATATAAGCTCACTTTGTATGACAAGTGTGGACAAAATTTTGCAAATGATGTTGCATATTCAAGGGCTATTTCATATGCAAAACTTTGGCATGCACGTTTTTGTCATCTAAATGTTGCTAGTTTGCTGCGTTTGCAGAAATCTGATATGGTTGCTTCTTTGCCACCTCTTGAAGCACCTGTCAAACATGTTTGTGAAGGCTGTATTTTGGGTAAGATGCAACATTCTAAGTTTCCAAAGGATGGTTCAGTTCGGGCCACATGCAGGTTGCAGCTTGTGCATAGTGATGTTTGTGGGCCCATGCAAACTCCGTCCTTTATTTCGTGACTTTCATTGATGATTACTCCAGGCATGCATGGGTATTTCCGCTTAAAGTGAAGTCCGAAGTTTTTATGTGCTTCATACAATTTCTGGCTATGGCTGAAAATGTCTCGAAATGTACTATGGGCACCCTCCGTTCCGATTGAGGGGGGGAGTATATGTCTCATGAATTTAATGCATTTTTGGCTAATCTTGGGATAAAACACCAATGTACAGTGCCTTATACACCTCATCAAAATGGTGTTGCTGAGAGGAAAAACAGGTCACTTACGAAAATGGCACGATGTATGGTCAAAAGTCAAGCTTTGCCGCATTCTTTTTGGCTTGAGGCCATCATGTGTGCCACTTATGTACTAAACATGTGTCCTATGAAAGCTTTGCAGTCTATTACCCCATATGAAGCATGGCATGATAGAAAACCTTCTATTGAGCACATGCGCGTTTTTGGCTGTTTGGCATATGCTTTGGTGCCACAAACACAGCGCAGAAAATTGGATGATAAGGCTGTCAAATGTATTTTTGTTGGTTATAGTGCTGAAAGCAAAGGTTACAGGTTATATCATCCGCAAATAAAGCGTATTCTGGTTTCACGGGATGTAGTGTTTGTGGAAGATTCTGTTCAGCCCTTGCTGTCATGTACTAGAGACAGTAATGTAAGCTCACAGGACATTTATGACACTTTGTTGTCTCTTTTCAGTGGTGGAAATACGAATGTAAGTTCCAATGAGGCAAATGTACAGCCTATGGGGGTTTCTGAAAATGTTATAGATCAGCCTATTACTGATACAGATGTACATGATGTACTTGATGAGGAAAGGGCTAAAAATGACCAGGCTAGATGTATGCCAAAATGGCCGGTGCACACTTTACGTGACAGTAAATTGGATGCACCTTTGTCTAGTTGTACTCGTTCATGCTCTCGCCATGCATCATATGCATCAGCTTGTTATGCTTTGGTTGTGTCTAGCTTACATGATGTTGAGGAGCCTTTGTCTTTTGATGAAGCACATAATTCAAAACATTGGATGGCTACCATGCAATCAGAATATGATGCACTTATAGAAAATGACACATGGACTTTATGTGATTTGCCTCATGGCAAAAAGGCCATTGGTACGAAGTGGGTTTACAAGTTGAAACGCAAGCCGGATGTGATATCGATCGCCATAAGGCTCGACTTGTTGCAAAGGGTTATGCACAGCAAAAAGGCATAGATTATGAAGAGACTTTTGCTCCCACTTGTCGTATGACTGCTGTGCGTTTTCTATGTGCATTGGCAGCTCATTTTGGTTGGGATGTACATCAATCAGACATTGTTACTGCTTTCTTGAATGGTGACATATTTGAGGAAGTTTATGTAACGCAACCTCACGGTTTTGTCATAAAAGGACAAGAGGACAAAGTGTGCAGATGTAAGAAGGCTTTGTATGGGTTGAAGCAATCTCCTCGTGCTTGGTATGAGAAAGCTGACACTCATTTGGTTAAACGAGGCTTTCGTAACAGTCCAACAGAAAGCACATTGTATGTAAAGTGTGAGGGTGATGTACTTCTCATTGTGGTTCTTTATGTCAATGATTTGCTGATCACTGGACCAAATGAGACACATATTGCTGAATTTAAGGCTGATTTGAATGCTACTTTCAAGATGAAAGATTTGGGGCTGTTGCATCATTACTTGGGTATACAGTTTAAGCAGCGTGATGGTGGTATTGCCTTTTGTCATAAAAGTTACATAGAGACATTGCGATGTAAGTTTGGACTTGAGGATTGCAAACCTATTGCCACTCCTATGGAAATAGGTTTAAAGTTGAGTCTACATGATGCTGGCGATCCTGCTGCTGATGTCACTCTTTACCAAATTGTTGTTGGCTGCCTCATTTATGTATGCAACACTAGGCCAGATATTCAGTTTGCAGTCTCACAGGTCAGCAGATTTATGCATAGCCTAGTGTCTAAGCATTGGCAGGTTGTCAGGAGAATTTTCCGCTATCTTAGTGGCACTTTACATATTGGCTTGTTTTATCCCAAGGGGAGATCATTGCCGCCAGACTTACATGCTTTTTTGGACTCAGATTGGGTTGGTTGTTTTGACACGCGAGTGTCCACAAGTGGTTTTTGTTTCATGCTTGGCAGTTCATGTATATCATGGTTGAGCAAGAAGCAACCTACTGTGGCCACTTCAAGTTGTGAAGCTGAGTACAGGGCAGTCTTCACAGCTACAGTTGAGTGTGTATGGCTCAAACGCCTTATGGCTGATTTGGGTGTTGGACAGGACACTGCCAACACTATCTACACTGACAGTCAGAGCGCATTGGCAGTTGCGAGGAACCCAGTTTTTCATGCTCGCACAAAGCACATTGAGGTGCATTACCACTATGTCAGGGAGAGGCTCTCAGCAGGAGAGATCAACTTGGCTTATGTGCCAACACAGGACAACCTTGCAGATCTTTTCACAAAGGCATTGTCTCGTGAGAAGCTTGAAGCTTTCCGCAAAGCTTTGGGCTTACACCCCTTTGTGGACTGATCATGTCCTCAGGGCATGGCACTTCCCTTTACTCACGTGCCATCTCTCGTTCACCGCATCACTCCAAGGGGGATTTGTTACCATATACATGTGGTAGTGATGTGTGTGAACACACTAGGGCCGCCGGGGCATTTTTTCCCTCGTGCATTGTATATACGCCCATCACTCTAGGGCTATCTATCTTTCCATTGCACACTAAGTAACACACTCTCTATTGTGTGCCTTGAGCTTCCTTCGTCTTCTCCAAGCTGTGTGCGTTTCTTTGCAACCCTAATTCCAACAATGGTCGAAGCTGATGTCGAGCCGATGCAAATGCTGAAAGCAAAGAAGATGCCATAGAAAGTGTGCTCACCGAAGCCAAAATTGAGTTGAGAGTTGATGCCTCTCTCTCTCTACTTGTACATCGAGATCATCAAAGCCATAGTCCGAGGCTCGAATAGGGAGGAGTAGTTGATGACACGAAGTCGAAATCTGTGTCGTCGTAATCGAAAGCCCAAACATATTCTCCAAAGCTTGCCAAAGCTTCTCCAATAACTCTTATCTTTGTGAGCCACCGAATCAACCATCTAGCTTCTCTCTCTCCGGATGCTTGTGTGCGTGTGTACGTACCCACACTTGCTCCCACTCTTTCCTTCTTGTGTCAAATCTTCTCTCTTTGTCTCGCTTTCTCTCTCGCTAATGAGTGTGTGTACACACTCTTAGCGAGAAAAAATGCCCAATTTCGGGACGCTTGTCAAACTTTGTGAGTTGCTGTGAGGCTTCAATGCATTCCCAACTCTTTGCCCCCTTCAAGGTCGTCTCCTTACTAGCGTGCTATCGCCTGCTGCGTCTGATTTTCTGTTTTGATTGCTTTGCTCGTAGCCTTCAATTTGCAATGCCTTTGTTGTTGCTACTCAGCATTGCTATTTTCTCACTTGCTTCAAACAAACATCACTGCCTGATTGCAGAGTGTCTGCTCATCGATTGACTCCTTAATGTCTGATTTCAGTGCCCCCCCCCTCCCTCTGTGCGCGTGCATCGCGCCAATATCAAAAGAGTAAAATTCGTTGAGGTGATCTCTACTGACTAAGCGTATGAACTTGTAAGTCATGAGGGTGGAAGCTTGAAAAAAGAGCTGCCTTGTCTGAACCCACCCTAACAACGCCTCAACTCAAATTACCACATGCATAAGGGGGTGGGATCTAGGGTAAAAGTGGGCGCTAACAATGCACTCACAATGTTTCACACATAAAAAATGAGCGTGTTGACATTTACATCACCAAAATGCGTGCGAGCCATGTGGTCAAGGCATGCATGTGAGGAAGTCTAGGTGGCTGGCTCAAGTCTTGGGGTTGCTGGGGGGGGGGGGGGGCTCTCTATATGACACACCATTATATTGAGGGGACCAAGGGTGGGGGTGCATCTCGAGACTATGGGAAAAATGGGGCCGTTGAATGCACTTGTTGTAACCTCGGGGTAGGAAAAATGACACGACATGATATTAAGGGGATCCACGGTCCTGATTTCGCCCACACCCGTCAAATGCGCCGCACCCTTGATCCCTTCAATATTGTGGCGTGTCATTTAGAGAGGAGGTACCATTAACTACCATTGACATGAGGGGGTCCGATCAAGGGGTGATTAACACGGGGGAGATTGCTCGGCAAAATAATCTCGCAACAATGACCCCTCCCCACCCCTTCTCTATATATGACACACCGCAGGGATCAAGGGTGGGGGTGCATTTGAAGGGCATGGATGAAATAGGCACCTTGGATTTGGAGACTCAAATTTACAAATGCTGTTTGAAATTTCATTTTACTTGCTCCGAATTTACCAGATTTTGGAATTTACAACATGCACATTCAACGACCAGACTTTGCCCGGAGTGGCCACATGCACCTCCACCCTTGATCCCCTCAACATAATGGCGTGTCATAGAGCCAGTTCACGTGAGGGATGGGTTGGGCAGATGTTCGGAACCGACAACTCGAGCAGTTTTGTTCCCATGAGAACTGTGTTGCATTGAGCTGAGTTTGTCGTTTCTCTTGCTTTTTCCAAAATGATTAATAAGAAACTGGCCTTTTCCTTACTAGTGTTTGTCACTTTGTGTGGTTGCGCCCTCGCTCCACCCCTACCAGTAGAAGTGGTGTTGCAACATGTTCGCAATAATTTCTATGATTTTCCTCATGGCATGGTTGGCAACTTGTTGCGAATCAACCCTCCATGTGAACTTAGCTCATATAGAACCCAAGATCACCCCATTCGAACGGCTTAAAATAAAAAATGAAGAACCCGCCTGCATTGATGATGCGTTGTTGAAATGTGCTCCGTGTGTGCAGAAGGCAAGCCAGCGTGCCTACATGGCGGCAGCATCTCTAACTCAAGGTCTTCATGCACAAGCTGTCTCTTCACTGTGCATCAGACGGGGAAAACATCTGCCGCAACCTACAGTTCTCACTACACTCACAACATCCGCTAAGACGCCCTTCGCGTCGGCATCTTCACCGGCCGCCTCATCTTCCTCACCCGCATCAGCAGTATCTGAAGAGGTTCAACCCAATCCAAGTAGCAGCACGAAGAAAGATTGGAACCTCAAGGGCAGCTCCCAGCTCACCCGTTGGGCTCGCACACGCCGTCTTCGCTCAGGCAAGCTTGCGGACAAGAATTTACCGGAAAGCACTGTGGATGGGCCACCATTGCAGGTGCCCCCTCAAAATGAGGAGGATATCATTTCTGTCAACATGCTTGGTGACAATGATGCTGCCCCTTCAGCATCTTTTGGGAGTGAAAACATGATCTACATGGTCTCAGACGGGACAGGCTGGACAGTAGAGCACTCTGTCCACGCTGCACTTGGCCAATTCGAGCATTGTTTGATTGACCATGGCTGCCCTGTCAATACACATCTGTTTTCTGAGGTAGGCAAATCTTCGTCCCTATACTCTCATGTATGTGTGTGCACATAGACATTTGGGGGCATATGTGCTTGTGCTTGCGTGCACACCCACACACTCTCTCTCTCTCTCTCTCTCTCTCTCTCTCTCTCTCACACACACACACACACACACACACACACACACACACACACACACACAATGTTGAGCCGCTTGAAATTTGGGTTGAACCTTGCTTATATGCAAGTGTCAGTCACATGATCATGTTCGGTCTGTCATGTGGGGCACCACTCACAGTCACTAAGGCTTATTGTGCCTCTGGTTTTATCCCAGAAACCTTGGTGTCAGTAAGGAATCGCGAGCTCCTATTGGACTTTTTGTTTCTCTATTATCGTTTTTGTACAAACTGTTCCTTGGGCAAGGAACAAACGATCTAGAGCTTTGTAAAAAGAGTGTTCAAAGAACCAAAAGAGTACCACGGTCTTTTAACTTATCTGTGTCTTTTCCCTCTGGGCTGTGGAATAAGAATGATCAATGGAGCAAAGGGTAGATGTGAGGAAGTGCCAATCCTACTTCCATAATCTTTATCTTGTCCTTTCCTATCGCCTCTTAGTGATTGGCTGTTCCATTGTGCGTAAATGTTCAACTTTAGGTCACAGTTATGTCAGGATGCAGAGCTGTGAGACTCCATTGCATACAGATCCAGGATCGTACGTTTGCATCTTTTACCACACCCACCCATGTACCAGATCTTACACTTTAGGTCACAGTTATGTCAGGATACAGAGTTGTGAGACTCCGTCGCATACAGATTGAGAATCGTACGTGTACGCCTTTCACCACACCCACCCGTGTACCAGATCTTACACTCCCAGTTTGACATAGGATGGAGCTAGTCAGCTTGATGCACTTCATGATTGTACTTCGTGGAGCATATAGATGTGCTTAGACACCCCCCCCCCCCCCCCAAGGATCGTACTTCGTTGAGCATATAGATGTATCTAGAGATAGAACTCCCCCTTTTGCTTCCCTTCTGCCATAGGACCACATTTTGGTACTTTGTACTTTTGTCCTTTAGTGATAGATGGAGGACACACCCATGTATATTTGATTTGTCTCATAGGCCGACTTCGGCCTCTAATAGACGTTACAAGATCTTTCTTTCTTTCTTTCTCTCCTGCGTGTTCCCCCTTGTCACCACGCCTTCCGTTGCACTTTGAAGTTTGACATGGTATCAGAGCCTAGGCTTGACTACGTCTTCAACTTCAAGCTGTGTGTGCATTCTTGCAACCCTAACTCCAACAAAACAAGTGTTTTGTCTTGTTGCATAAGAGTGGATCTCCCATGCTCCCAAATGCTTGTAAATTCCATCGTGCTACTTGCTGTCTGTTGTGAGTGCGCGAATGCGGTGCGTGTGCGGCGAGTGAGAAGGGAAAAGAGAGAGAGAACGCAGGATGTGGGTGGAGCTCCCAAATCTCACTGTATGAGCACAATGTGAGAATGAGTGAGAGCTCCTTATTCTTTTTATGTATAAAGAATAAGGAGATAAATGTGGGCGGTCGGACACTGGCCGACGGACACAGGCAAAGCACGGTGAGGCACACCGCCTTTACGTAACATTCTCTAACTAAAGGCTGTGTGCCGATAAGTGGCGAGAAGACTACCCTACAACTAGTATATACAAGAGGCGAGAAAAGACGGCTCTCAACCTATGTCCACTGGCTCACTCCAAACACGTGAGTGCATCTGTAACCGCTCTAGTGTAGATGCAACATGCATACTACTAGGGCTAGAGGGACGATGACACTCCTGATGCAGGTATCGAGTGACGACCTGCATTGGTCCACAATGCACAATGCTAGTGTCAGTCATCGCATAACTGACAACTCCCACTGCAAATGCACCAACCGCATAAGCAAGATCAGGTCTCGAGACCAAAAGGTCAGACATGAGAGACTTGAAAGCCGACAAAACATACACTATATGTGCCAACCTATCTGTGTCAGCAACCTCAGTGCCATATGCATCTTCATCAAGAACCACCTGACTATGCATCACCATGTCAGCACTGTCTGGCAAAGGCATATCTGCTGAGAATGACTGCAAAACTGAAAAATCCGCACCACTGCAATCACACACAATTGTCTAAAGGACATTGTCACCCTCAAACGTATCAGATACATCTGTCTTTGGCTCAACTGATGTCACCTCAACCGATGACTGACCAAGCTGTGCATCCCCAGAGATACCACTATGTGCGTGAACGTCACCACAAGACAAATGCACAACCTGCTCTCCATGCAGCACATCCGCAAAAGACACGTCTCGTCTCTCGCTTCAAACATGGCTGTAAATACACAGAGACTACACCGCCTCGTGTGTCAGAAATATGCAAAGGGTATATTAGACCACTCCTAGCACCTTTGGCTATCACTAGCGATCCCCTATGCATCTGAAATGACCGCTCTCCAAGCAGTACATAATGTCCACTACTATGCAACTGAAGCACTGAAATGAGACTTTGGCCGAGTCTTGGTATATAACGTACATCTCGTAGGGTAAGCAATGCACCGCTAGGTAAAGACATGTATACATCTCCAACACCCTCTATGTCATATGCTGAACCATCAACAAACTGCACACAACCAAGTCTCCCACTAGAGAAAGAGCAAAACAAATCACGATGTGGTGTCATGTGAAAAACTACATGCTCGTCTAGTAGAAAACGCGTAGACAATGTGCTATCCCAAGACACAAAGTAGTCTGAAGGCAAGCTAGACTCAAAAGTGACATGCCCGTGTAATGGAAATGGCCTATTAACTTTGAGAGTAGCGGAAATTAGAGAAGTATCCTTTAGGAAATTACTTTGTGAGCATAGCGGGTGAACTTAATTGATGGTAACAACATTTACACAACATTTAGTTAACTTGGCATGAACAATATTTTTGCAAGAGAGAGTTTAGAGAACATGACAACAGTTGAGGAGGGGATTTATGTGGAGCCGGTGCACCCTCCAATAGGCATTTATATTATAGTTTCTCCCATCAAGAGAGACTTGTTATAATACAATCTTTGTGTTCCTTGTGACCTAGGTGATGCAATGAAGATGGAAAGCTTCATGCATCATGGGCATAACATAAACTTTGTGGAAAGCATTAACTACCCCAAGCCTCAGTCCCTAGACCTCAAACACCTTCGAAGGTGGAGAGAGCTAGCAAGGAATGAGGGTAGGGAAGAGGAAGAAGAAACATTTCATAGGAGAAAGAATTAGTTCCTCACTTATCATCACTCTTCTTGCTAGCATACATAATAGCATAGTACTGACGATAGAGAAGATGGCAAGCTTAAGCGTTGAAGCATGGCTCTTGGTTGGATTTGCATTCCATAGCCAAAAGTGTTGGTGTAGGGTCTCAACCTCTCTACTTGCTTGGAGAAGGAGGTGAAGCTCTTACACTTTGCACTTCACACAATGAGAGAGAGTGTGTGTTGGTGTATACCCCTCAAGCATGCCTCCTACTTGCTTTCGTCGACCCCCCCTTGTAGCTCATGCTTGAAGCTCATTGAACCCCTCGGGCAGTGTAATAGGAAACGTATCACGTGACACATCCCAACCCTATGTGTCCATGGACAAGCTACACCATAGCAGGGTTCCCATCAGTCAAGTCAGTTTAGATTAGCAGTGAGTCTGACACTTTTGTGAGTCTATTCGTAGACCGTGCATGCCCAGTCACTTAGCATAGATGCATATCCTCCGGTTGCACACAGCATGATCATCGGAATTCCCATTAGAATCCATTAGCATCAGCTAGGGGAATTTTCCAGTGCATTTAGCCTATTTTCCTATTTTTGGTTATGTTCACTTATTATTTTTAAGTGATTTTCCAACAACAGTAGGTAGGGCAATTTTGCTAAGTTAATATATAAGCAAACCTAAGTTAGCACTTTCTGGCGGAAGAGGCAGCAGGAGCTTCCCACTCAGCAGGCAACTTCTCAACAGTACCCCCCCCTCAACATTAGACCAACCTTCCCTTGGCGTTTTCTTCACAAGAAGCCTCGCCTACAAGATCCACCCTTTGGCGTTTCTCCCCTACAGCAAACCATCACCGAGAAGCACTTGAACCAGGCGTTTTTACCTGATCCCCATCAGTGTTTTTCAGCCTTCACTAACGCTAGGCATCCACAGCAGAACCTCAGCATTTTGTGGCGTTTTATCAGCATGAAGACCTCAACCTTATTGCGTTTTTGCAGCAGGTTGGCAGCCCATTAAAAACGCTGCCCTATCTTGCAGATCTGCAGCATTTCCAGCCAGACACATCAGCGTTTTTACCATCAGCATGACCCCCCGCAAGATCCACCATTTTCAGCCATAAGCACAGCAAGAAAACAGCCATTTTCAGCCCCGAAAACAGTCCACAAATTCAGCCAAAGAAGACCATGAAAATCAGCAGATAAAAGTCCACAGATTTCAGCCACCAAGTCGTCGTCGTCATCACCGTCGTCGTCATCGACATAGTCCCATTGCATCAGTCCAGTGTATACGCATTGTACACCTTTGTGCAATCAAAGTAGATCACTCTCGCCGACGAGAGTGGGGCCTTCGGAGGAGGGTTTTACAACCTCTCGGGTGTCGTATCTCTTCTCTCTCCTTCTCTCAGTCTCATTCACTTGCACGCACAATATCCACTCACTTTGTTCGTGATCACAACACTCTACAAGACGGAAGGCTCTCTCCTTCCCAAAGAACTAAAAGGATGTCACAAAGTGATGACGTGGCGGACAATAGAAACCCTAATTTCTGTCAAAAACCCTAAAATTCCTGCAAACCCTAATTTTTGCCAAAAACCCTAAATTCCAGAAATCGCGGAGGTGGATTATTAAAAAAAATAAAAATAAAAAAAAATGTTTTTTTTTTTTTGGAAAATGATGAGCGACGCGAATTTTGCTTTTGCTTTAAAAAAAAAAAAAAAAAGAGAAAAGACTCTCTAAGAGAGAGGAAGAACTGATGCTTTTGATTTTAAAAGCTTTTGGGGCTCTGCTTTTGGGCATCCCTTGTAACCTTTAAATTAGTGGTGAGGGCCTCACTTCTCAGAGCATCTGGACGCAGAGTCTGAGAGTGAAACCCTAACCGCTCTCTTGTACTTTGATGATTGATTAATACAAAAAGAAATACCGAAAGGGGCGTCAGTCTTTGGGGCCAATATCTCTAGGCACGGAACTCCGCCGGGCCAGTGCAAATCTATTGTGATCTGTGAATTGTTTTGAAGTGGTTATTTGGTGCTGTCGCGGTTGATTCTTGACTTGGAGTGTCCAAGTTTGTTACAGTGGTATCAGAGCACGGCCGATTTCTCCTCTACGGGAAATCCGATCCCCGAATTTTTTTTCCGCGGCACCTATGGCTTCAGGCAATGATCAGTCGACTCCCTCTGCATCTGGAGATGCGGGCTGGGATCACAACGAAGATTCAGACAGAGAGTATGGCCCGCCTCGGCCTACTCAGGCGGAGCAAAGAGAGATGGAGCGTCGTCAATTGATTGGCGATGCAACAAAGATGATGCTCAATTTTGCCAAGGACCCGAAGATGGCAAAATATATGAACCAGACCTCTTTGAAAGAGGTACAGATGGAGTTGCAGAGAATCACAACACCACTCCCGAAATCCGCTCTCAAGAAACCTTCTGCCTCCAAGAAATATACAGAGAAGGAACTGGAGAACGTGGTTGATGCACGGATTGCTCAGCTTTTCGACGTGCAAAAGAAAGGCAAAAAGCAGAACAAAGGTACTGACTTCCCGGGATATTTGGGTCGTCAGTCGACATTCGACAAGGCAAAGAAATTGAAGAAGCGCGTCAAGTTTAAAGACCTACCCAGTTCTTCTTCTTCTTCTTCTTCTGACAGTTCTTCTAGCAGCTCAGATTCGAGCGAAGAAGACAGACAAGGTAAAAAGCGAAGCAAGAAGCAACGCTTTGGAAAGGGCAAGAGAAAGGCAAAGAAGGCTAAATCTCGCCCAGAGACTGACACTTCTACAGAGGACTTGTCTACGGACAGTTCAGACTCTGACAACGGAAACTTTTATGCGAACAAGAGGAATTTTTACAAAGCTAACCAGTATGACTTTCTCGAAGATAAAAGCAAGAAGTTCGAGAGTTTAAGGAAGGTGGCCAAGCACTTAAGTTTGATACTTTTTCGGGATACTCCGATGCTTCAAAGGCTTTGTCTTTTATACAGCAGTTTGACATCGCTTTCGCGGGAGGACGCTATTCAGAGCACTCCAAGATTCGGAGAGCTGCCTCTTATTTTAAGGGGAATGCTCGCACTTGGTGGTCCACGCTTCTATTAAGCAAGACTGTGCCAGTTACATGGCTGAAATTCAAGAGGCTTTTTATTTCTTCTTGGTTGACTCAAGAGTTTGAGCGAGATATACGAGCTGCTTGGAACCATCTCCGGATGACCAAGAGCGATACAGTGAATTCTTACTGTGAAAGATTCTGGAACTCTTTTCTACCTGCCTCTTCATTCAAGAAGATCTCGTTCAGAGAACAGATTTAGCGGTTTACATTGGGTCTACCTACAGAGATCCGAGACCACTGCTTGGAACAGAAGTCAGCTTCTATTCAGGAGTTGATGAGTCATGCGAAGCGGGGCTTTGCAATTCACTCTGGCAGTCTGACCTACCCCACAGATGAGGTCACAACACAACGAACCGGACAGACTTCTGGGAATGAAAGTAGAAAAAGAAAGAGCAACCCAGAGAAAAAGGATGCACGACCCAGACTTACTCCTCAGGAGCGGACTCGCTACATCAGGGAGGGGAAGTGCTTTGGATGCGGGGAAACTGGACATATCTCCGCGAAGTGCCCTAAAAAGGCACAGAAAGAATAGAATGACAAGGACGACGAAAGGCCTGAGAGTTCGAGAGCAGCTGAGGACCGTGTACGAAAAGGCAAGATGAAAACAGGACTGGTTCCAGATTGTGTGGGTACTGATCTCGACACCATGGATGAGAGTACAGAACTTTGCCGAGCTTGGGGCAAAGTGAAAGATCAAGAGGCCCTGATTTTCTTTGATGGAGGAGCCAAGGCCAACTTCATTTCACCGGAAGTGGCGGCGCGGCTCGAGATTACTCCCGATCGGATGGGACCACTTGCAGAGGCAGTTCTAGCGGCACCCGGCAGGGACGTAGCCATTACACTTGTCATTGGCAAACTTCGGTTGCATTGTCAGGGGTATTTGGGGCATGAGGACTTCTTCATAATGCCTTTGGAGGGTTGTGATGTTCTCTTAGGGATTCCCTGGTACCACAAGAACAACGCCGTGGTCGATTATCGGGCGAGAAAAGCGACTTTGACTACAGAAAAGGGCAGAACAATTGTACTTGATATTAAACTGAAGGGCGAGTCTGTCCCTATTGTATCGGCTTCGGCCATTTCAAAATTAATGAAATCCAGTCTGTTTGTTTACTCGATCTTTATGAAAGAGTTGAGTGGTGATGATAGGACAAATATGTCTAAACTTGATAAAGAACGCCAAGATTTTCTACACTCTCACGCCGATTGCTTCTCAGAAGGCCTGCCAGGAGAGTTACCACCTGCTCGTCCTGAAGATCATACCATTGATCTGATACCTGGTAGTACACCACCGAACCGGCCACCCTATCGTGTCAGCCGAGCATAGAATGAAGAGATTATGAACCAAGTGAAAGACCTCTTGGAAAAGGGTCTTGTCCAGCCTAGTACTTCACCGTATTGCTCTCCAGTGTTGTTGGTTTTGAAGAAAGACGGATCTTGGAGAATGTGCATCGATTATAGCACTCTCAACGAAATCACCATCAAGAACAGATTTCCGATTCCTAGGATCGATGATATACTCGACAGGTTACAGGGATCCTCGTGCTTTAGCAGGATTGACTTGAAGAGTGGATATCATCAGATCAGAATAGCGCCGGGAGACGTCTACAAGACAGCTTTTCGGACGACTTTTGGGTTATTTGAGTTTTTGGTGATGCCTTTTGGCTTAACCAATGCTCCTACGACATTTAACCGGATGATGGATAGGATTTTTCGAGAGTACAGGCTATTTGTTGGCACTTTCTTTGACGACATCATTGTTTTCTCCAAGAATGAGGCAGAACACAGAGATCATCTGCTTCAAGTCTTTCAGGCATTACGAGATCACAAGTTAGTGATTAATGCAAAGAAAAGTGAATTTTTCCTACCAGAGATACACTTTTTGGGACACATTGTGTCAGTAGCAGGAGTGCAAATGGATCCGGCCAAGATAGAGACTATCCGTGATTGGCCCGACTTGAGGAATGTCCATGAAGTTAGAAGCTTCTTGGGACTATGTTCGTACTACAGGCGGTTCATACGAAAGTTTGCAGAGGTTGCTTCCCCTTTGCATATCTTGACACAGAAAGGAGTACCTTTTTCGTGGGGACCCACAGAGGTGACTGCCTTTCAGACATTGAAAGAGAAATTGACTATGGGACCTATTTTGACTTTGCCGGACTTGCAGAAGTCATTCGAAGTATATTGTGATGCTTGTGGTCGTAGTCTGGGTGCGGTCTTGATGCAAGAAGGCCATGTCATAGCTTACGAGAGCCGTTTGTTCTCTAGGTGGGAGATGACAGCACAGATTTATGAGAAAGAGCTTTTGGCGGTTATCCACGCTCTTACTCAGTGGCGGCATTACCTACTCGGAGCGGATTTTACTATCTTTACAGACCATCAAAGTTTGCGCTACTTCTTGTCACAGAAGCAGCTTTCGGAAAAGCAGATGCGGTGGTGAACATCTTGTCACAGTTTCACTTCCAGATTGTCCATGTGCAGGGGCAGAAGAATGTGGTCGCAGATGCTTTGTCTCGAAAACCGTTGGTTCTGGCTATTTCCGCGATACATCATAGGAGCTTCGAGGATATGGTCGATCGGTGTGCCACAGATACAGATTTTGCAGATATTTTCACACGGATACGGGATGGGGAGACAATAGCTGGATACTCCCTTCGGGAAGGCTACTTGATGAAAAAGACTATGTTGTGCGTTACACAGCCGTTGAGGGAAAAGGTTATGACTGATTGCCACTGTCCACCTTTTACGGGTCACCGCGGCATTGCTACCACCATGAAAGGGGTAGAGAGAGATTTCTTTTGGCGGAGACTGAAGAAGGATGTGGAAGAGTTTGTGCGCAGTTGCTTGGTATGCTAGAAGGTCAAGTTTGACAGGCATAAGGCACAGGGATTGTTACAGCCTTTACCCATACCCACCCGCCCCTTGGAAAGTATAGCAATGGATTTCATTTTTGATCTCCCGAGAACACAGAGTGGTCACGATGGTATCTGGACTGTTATTGACAGATTTAGCAAACAGGCTCATGTCATTCCAGTGAAGAAAACAATCAAGCCGGATCACTTGGCGAGACTGTTTGTGGCCCAGATTTTCAGATTACATGGCATGCCTGAGACAATTGTCTCCGACAGAGACCCCAGATTTACGAGTTTGTTTTGGAAGGCAATTTGGGAGAACATTGGCACGCGGTTGCAGTTCTCGTCATCGTTCCACCCGCAGACTGACGGGCAATCCGAGATTGCCAATTCAGTGGTTCTAGATTTATTGAAGTCTTATATCTCAGATCAGAAGACTCAATGGGATAGATTTTTACCTTTGGTGGAATTTGCCTACAATAACACGATACACTCGTCGACGGGTAAGGCGCCATTTGAGATTGTTGAAGGTGCTGCGAAGGTTCCACCCTTCCTGAGCACGAAAGATAAGATCTTTGAAGCGGATGAATATACGCGAGATCTGGATACGGCTTTTGCCAAGGTTCGCGAGACTTTGCAGAAGTCTCAAGAACGACAGAAAAAGGCAGCGGATCGCCATCGTCGCGACATGAAATTGAAGGAGGATGATTGGGTGCTCTTACGTTTTGAGAAGGCACGCCTACGAAAGAAAAAGGGAAAGGAGAGGCTTTTTCCAAAGCTTAGTATGCGATACTATGGCCCTTTCCAGATTACTGAAAAGATAAATGAAGTCTCCTTCCGACTGAAACTGCCAGATACTTGGAGGATTCACAATGCATTTCATGTGAGTCTCTTGAAACCTTTTAAAGGTGATGTGCCTGATGATGGGGAGCCTGATAAGCAACCCGAAGTGGAAGAAAACGAGGAGATCCTTGTTCTTGAACAGATTTTGGCACATAAGGATACGAAGAATAAGGGTAAAGTCCGAAGGCGGTTCTTGGTTAAGTTCAAGAATTATCCTGCACTTGATGCGAAGTGGATGGAGGAGGAGGACCTAGCAGATACTCCTCAGATTGTGAAACTTTACCTCGATGCTTTTGGTTTAGCATAGTCTACTCCAAATGGAACCCAGAATTCAGCTTGGCCGGAGATCTGGTGCAGTGGGATGCACAAGAGGGGAGTCACTCCACTCCTTTGTCAACAGATGCCTTGATCTAGATACTAGAGTCACTGATGTCTTTTTGAGCTTCAGGGATACTGAGAGCTGACAGTATTCTGCTGTATGACTTTATGAAATGGAATTCCTGATTATGATACTGATTTGTTCTTGACTTCTTGTGAGTGCAGGAACTGATAGACGAAATGACTGCAGCATTTTGGTCTACTTGATCTCGAATAGACATGGTTGCAATAGGGGTTAGTCAATCGGACATCGATGAGGTCCCGATTGGACCTAGATGTGATTACTAGCTACATTGCCGATAAATCATGGTCTAAGATCCGAATGAATGTTGAATGTCATGTGATGTCCTGTGATGTCTGGTGATGTTCTGTGATGTCGTGTGATGTGACTGTCGATTTTGTACATGTGCTAGATGTGTGTTCCTAGTACGTAGGTACTAACAGTCAGTGTCTGCTAAGACGGTTTATGGCTTTTGTCGGTTTTGCAGGCGTAATCGCGGTCGATTACAATGCTTTCAAGAGGGGGGTATGTCACAAAGTGATGACGTGGCGGATAGCAGAAACCCTAATTTCTGTCAGAAACCCTAAAATTCCTGCAAACCCTAATTTTTGCCAAAAACCCTAAATTCCGGAAATCGCAAGGGCGGATTATTAAAAAAAATAAAAATAAAAAAAAATGTTTTTTTTTTTTTGTGGAAAATGATGAGCGACGCGAATTTTGCTTTTGCTTTTTTTTTAATAAAAAAAAGAGAAAAGACTCTCTAAGAGAGAGGGAGAATTGATGCTTTTGATTTTAAAAGCTTTTGGGGCTCTGCTTTTGGGCATCCCTTGTAACCTTTAAATTAGTGGTGAGGGTCTCACTTCTCAGAGCATCTGGACGCAGAGTCTGAGAGTGAAACCCTAACCGCTCTCTTGTACTTTGATGATTGATTAATACAAAAAGAAATACCGAAAGGGGCGCCAGTCCTTGGGGCCAATATCTCTAGGCACGGAACTCCGCCGGGCCAGTGCAAATCTATTGTGATCTGTGAATTGTTTTGAAGTTTGACTTGGAGTGTCCAAGTTTGTTACAAAGGAACCTTGAGCAAATAAAGATCCCTAATCTTGAGAAAATACAACATTCATTCCGCTGCACCTAACATTGGTATCAGAGCTTTGGAAGTGTTCTGCATTACTCAAGGAAAACACCACAAGAATTTTTTTTGCTTGTTGCGGTCGCACGAACCCAAGTTTACTTCGGCGTGGCGATTTGTAATCGTGTTTTGTTGAAGAGTGGCAGGAATCCCAAAAAAAAAGGGCTTGTCCAGCCTCCCCTTGTGTCTCTTTTCACTCATTGAGAGCGGACCGTGCACTTAGCGGCTGGCCAATCGACGTGAGGTGGGAAAAAGCAACCTTGGTGTGAGCGCAAGGCCGCCAAGGGGTGCGCCCGCAGAAAAGGGTAGAACTCGGGTGAAGAGAAGATCCTTCTCCAACGCGATTTGCAAGCGAAAGAAAACCTCAAGAATCAAGAACCTCAAGAACCCAAGAACCCAAGACCCGCAAGAACCGAAGTTCCTCGTGAACTTAAGAACCTAAGACCCCCAAGAACCCAAGTTCCTCGTGAACTTAAGAACCCCCAAGAACCACAAGAACCTACGACTTCAGAATGATCATCACTCGAAGCGGAATGGATACTTAGCTTGGAGGTGATGAGCACGAGAGGCGAAGAAGAATTTTCTCCACCAGGAGCTTTTTTTGACCTTTCTCCATCTACGACACCGATTTCATTAACTCCAATGGAGGAGTTGGAGCTTTTGTTTATGGAACAGAATTTACAACGCAAAGCAAGAAATGCCGCAAGAATGACAGCCATAGCGCGTGAGCGCGAGATGGGACGCTTGGAAGCCAAGGAACGACAAGCTAAATTGGATCATGAATTCAAAGAAAGAAAAGCAGAAATGGAACGCAGACAAGCAAAGAACCAAGCAAGACAAGCAGAGAACCAAGCAAGACAAGCATAATTTTATCGCGAGAACAAAGCACGACTGCAAGAGATGTTGTGACTCTTTTCTCAAGTGCAGGCATTGATGCAAGAGATTCGGGAAAAGAAGACTCTCTCAATCTTTTCTTCTCCATCGCATGATACACAGGATTTGTATGATTGTATGAAGCATGATGGTGTTTTGAACGACAATGATAAGCACAATGATTTGCATGATGAATTGAATGATAATGATTTGCATGATGATTTGGATGATAAAGACAAGCATGATTATTTGGATAATAAAGACAAGCATGATGAGTTGCATGAAGATGATGTGATTGTTCACAAGGGTGATGTGTTAGTGGATGCTTTTTCTAGGGAAGCTAACCTTGTTGTAGATTTGATCAATCACGAAGGATCGATCTTGGCTCCCGAGCTTAGGTCCCAAGAACCCCTTCAGGAAGAACCGATCTTGGCTCTCGAGCCTTGGTCCAAAGAATCCTCACAGAAAGTATTATGTGTTCGCATGATTGATACGCACGCATTGTTCGAGTGTTTCATTCGTGAAGGTTTCGTGTATTTTAGTCAGCATCGTTATGTGATCCCTTTTCCTAGGCGTGACATATTGTATGTTGAGCACGTTTCTCTCATGGATGAGCACAAATGTATGTGGAATTTTCATGAAAAGCTGAAAAGTATGTATGTTAGGAAGTCGCATTCCATGTCTCCTCCTTGGCAGAACAGTTTCTGAACGAGCACATGATAGTATGAGCACCAAGCATGGGCATTTCCATTGTGATTTGCCACAGTTGATTGATTTCGATCAAACAGAAAAGATTCGAGCGCATTGTTTGCATGTGTTTGATGAACGGGTTGTCACTACGTCTCTATGTTCATCTACATTGCATACACAATCTTTAGAGAAGACAAATTTTTTTCCTTCACTTTACATGGAATGGGTATGTTCATGGTTTTGTGTTGGAGATGGTTTCTGGAATTTTCAGCCATGGAGATTCTTGAAGACGAAAGAAGCAGGACTCTAGACAAAGTTGAAGCAAGGAAGGAGCCACAGAAGACTTTGTGTCGCTTTCGGCGCAACCCAAAGAAGCAGGTGTCGCAGACCTTTATGAAGTTCAAGTACCGCTCGACCCACACAGCAGAGTGGGCTGGCGAAGAGTCTCTTCTAGGATTCCGGGTGCTGTTGGCGATCTCCTTGGACGCCATACAGTTCGGTACCAGTACCTCACTTTGAAAAGAAGGGGATGTCACGTGACACATCCCAACCCTATTGTGTCCGTGGACAAGCTACACCATAGCAGGGTTCCCGTCAGTCAAGTCAGTTTAGATTAGCAGTCATTCGGCACTTTTGTGAGTCTATTCGTAGACCGTGCATGCCCAATCACTTAGCATAGATGATGCATATCCTCCGGTTGCACACAACATGATCATCAAAATTCCCATCAGAATCCATTATCATCAGTTAGGGGAATTTTCCATTGCATTTAGCTTATTTTTTTATTTTTGGTTATTTTCACTTATTTTTTTAGAGTGACTTTCCAACAAAAGTAGGTAGGGCAATTCTGCTAAGTTAATATATAAGCAAATCCAAGTGAGCACTTTCTGGCAGAAGAGGCAGCATGAGCTTCCTGCTGAACAGGCAACTTCTCAGGAGTACCCCCCCTCAGCATTAGACCAACCTTCCTTTGGCGTTTTCTTCACAAGAAGCCTCGCCTACAAGATCCACCCTTTGGCGTTTCTCCCCTACAACAAACCATCGCCGAGAAGCACCTGAACGTGGCGTTTTTACCTGATCCCCATCAACGTTTTTGAGCCTTCACTAACACTAGGCATCCACATCAGAACGTCAGCATTTTGTGGCGTTTTATCAGCATGAAGACCTCAGCCTTATGGCGTTTTTGCAGCAGGTTGGCAGCCCATTAAGAATGGTGCCCTATCTTGCAGATCTGCAGCAGCATTTCCAGCCAGCCACATCAGCGTTTTTACCATCAGCATGACTCCCCACAAGATCCACCATTTTCAGCCATAAGCACAGCAAGAAAACAACCATTTTCAGCCCCGAAAACAGTCCACAAATTCAGCCAAAGAAGACCATGAAAATCAGCAGATAAGAGTCCACAGATTTCAGCCACCAAGTCGTCGTCGTCATCACCGTCGTCGTCATCGGCATAGTCCCATTGTATCAGTCCGTTGCATACGCATTGTACACCTTTGTGCAATCAAAGTAGACCACTCTCGCCAACGAGAGTGGGGCCCTCGGAGGAGGGTTTTACAACCTCTCGGGTGTCGTATCTCTTCTCTCTCCTTCTCTTAGTCTCATTCACTTGCACGCACAATATCCACTCACTTTTGTTCGTGATCACAACACTCTACAAGACGGAAGGCTCTCTCCTTCCCTAAGAACTAAAAGGAACCTTGAGCAAATAAAGATCCCTAATCTTGAGAAAATACAACATTCATTCCGCTGCACCTAACATTGGTATCAGAGCTTTGGAAGTGTTCTGCATTACTCAAGGAAAGAACCACAAGAATTTTTTTTGCTTGTTGCGATCGCACGAACCTAAGTTTACTTGGGCGTGGCGATTTGTAATCGTGTTTTGTTGAAGAGTGACAAGAATCCCAAGAAAGAAGGGCTTGTCCAGCCTCCCCTCGTTTCTCTTTTCACTCATTGAGAGCGGATCGTGCACTTAGCGACCGGCCAATCGAGGTGAGGTGGGAAAAAGCAACCTTGGTGTGAGCGCAAGGCCGCCAAGGGGTACGCCGCAGAAAAGGGTAGAATTCGGGTGAAGAGAAGATCCTTCTCCAACGCGATTTGCAAGCGAAAGAAAACCTCAAGACCCAAGAACCCAAGACCCGCAAGAACCCAAGTTCCTCGTGAACTTAAGAACCCAAGACCCCCAAGAACCCAAGTTCCTCGTGAACTTAAGAACCCCCAAGAACCACAAGAACCCACGACTTGAGAGTGATCATCACTCGAAGCGGAATGGATACTTCGCTTGGAGGTGATGAGCATGAGAGGCGAAGAAGAATTTTCTCCACCAGGAGGTTTTTTGACCTTTCTCCATCTACGACACCGATTGGATTAACTCCAATGGAGGAGTTGGACCTTTTGTTTATGGAACAGAATTTACAACGCAAAGCAAGAAATGCCGCAAGAATGACAGCCATAGCGCGTGAGCGCGAGACGGCACGCTTGGAAGCCAAGGAACGACAAGCCAAATTGGATCATGAATTCAAAGAAAGAAAAGCAGAAATGGAACGCTGACAAGCAAAGAGCCAAGCAAGACAAGCAGAGAACCAAGCAAGACAAGCATAATTTTATTGAATAAAGCATGACTGCAAGAGATGTTGCGACTCTTTTCTCAAGTGCAGGCACCGATGCAAGAGATTCGGGAAAAGGAGACTCTCTCAGTCTTTTCTTCTCCATCGCATGATACAGAGGATTTGCATAATTGTATAAAGCATGATGGTGTTTTGAACGAGAATGATAAGCATAATGATTTGCATGATGATGAGAAGCATGATAAATTGAATGATAATGATTTGCATGATGAATTGGATGATAAAGACAAGCATGATGATTTGGATGATAAAGACAAGCATGATGAGTTGCATGAAGATGATGTGATTGTTCACAAGGGTGATGTGTTAGTGGATGCTTTTTCTAGCGAAGCTAACCTTGTTGCAGATTTGATCAATCACGAAGGATCGATCTTGGCTCCCGAGCCTAGGTCCCAAGAACCCCTTCAGGAAGAACCGATCTTGGCTCTCGAGCCTTGGTCCAAAGAACCCTCACAGAAAGTATTATGTGCTCGCATGATTGATATGCACGCATTGTTCGAGTGTTTCATTCGTGAAGGTTTCCTGTATTTTAGTCAGCATCGTTATGTGATCCCTTTTCCTAGGCGTGACATATTGTATGTTGAGCACGTTTCTCTCTTGGATGAGCACAAATGTATGTGGAATTTTCATGAAAAGCTGAAAAGTATGTATGTTAGGAAGTCGCATTCCATGTCTCTTCTTTGGCAGGACAGTTTCTGAACGAGCACATGATAGTATGAGCACCAAGCATAGGCATTTCCATTGTGATTTGCCACAGTTGATTGATTTCAATCAAACAGAAAAGATTCGAGCGCATTGTTTGCATGTGTTTGATGAACGGGTTGTCACTACGTCTCTATGTTCATCTACATTGTATACACAATCTTTAGAGAAGACAAATTTTTTTCCTTCACTTTACATGGAATGGGTATGTTCATGGTTTTGCGTTGGAGATGGTTTCAAGAATTTTTAGCCATGGAGATTCTTGAAGACGAAAGAAGCAGGACTCTAGACAAAGTTGAAGCAAGGAAGGAGCCACAGAAGACTTTGTGTCGCTTTCGGCGCAACGCAAAGAAGCAAGCGTTGCAGACCTTTATGAAGTTCAAGTACCGCTCGACCCACACAACAGAGTGGGCCGGCGAAGAGTCCCTTCCAAGATTCCGGATGCTGTTGGCGATCTCCTTCGACGCCATATAGTTCGGTACCAGTACCTCACTTTGAAAAGGAGGGGATGTCACGTGACACATCCCAACCCTATGTGTCCGTGGACAAGCTACACCATAGCAGGGTTCCCGTCAATCAAGTCAGTTTAGATTAGCAGTGATCTGGCACTTTTGTGAGTCTATTCGTAGACCGTGCATGCCCAGTCACTTAGCATAGATGCATATCCTCCGGTTGCACACAACATGATCATCAGAATTCCCATAAGAATCCATTAGCATCAGTTAGGGGAATTTTCTAGTGCATTTAGCTTATTTTTTTATTTTTGGTTATTTTCACTTATTATTTTTAAGTGACTTTCCAACAAAAGTAGGTAGGGCAATTCTGCTAAGTTAATATATAAGCAAACCCAAGTTAGCACTTTTTGGCAGAAGAGACGCAGGAGCTTCCTGTTCAACAGGCAACTTCTCAGCAATACGGGAGGAACGGGGCCCTCTCGTTCCGGGAACGCGTTCCTAAGCCCGATGTCTCCTTGAAACGAAAACAGGATTGGAACGTCGTTCCCTTCAGTTGGACCGGGGCTCGGAACGGCATCCGGAACGCCAAAGTTAAAAAAAATGATAGTTTGGGACAGGTCTTTTGAACTTTTGGGGGGTGTTATGTCTATCCTCTTCTATATAAAGAAGGGCTTTAAACCCTCTCTCTCAAGCTCTCTATCTCACCCTCTCTCTCAAGGCTCTCTCTCCCTCTCCCTCTCCCTCTCCCTTTCCCTCAAGGCTACCGTTTCGGCCTCTGTTCCCGTTCCGTCACACCGAGGGTCCCCCGTTCCGGAAGCGTCCTGGAGTCCCCCGTTTTCGTTCCCCGTTCCTATTCCGTGTAACTATGCTCTCAAGCCTAGCCAATCACAAGCAAGAGTCATACCAAGCAAGCATACTAGTCTTGGGACAAGTGTCCCCCTTTTCCCTTTGAGAGAGAGGACTTGATTAATGCGAAAACAATTAATCAAATCTACTAATTTATCATTGGACCCGTTGGGTGGCCAACCAATAGGATTTAGGCACACCATGAGGGCAACAAGAGGAGGAACTTGACAAGTGTCTCTTTTGCTTTCTTTGTACAAAGCTTGCCTTGTGTGTCTCTGTGTGCTCTCTCTCATCCCCCCTCTTGTAGGGCTTGTCCCCTCCTTGTAGGGATTAATGATTGACTTTTGCACACCTTACCTCAAGCACCTTAGTCAGCAAGCATGACAAAGCACCTCAAGCTTGGGTGGTGTTCCCACAAGCACCTCAAGCTCCCTAGTCGGCAAGGACGACAAGCACCTTAAGCTTGGGCCGGGTTTCCACCTCAAGCTCAGCCCTAGCTTACCTAAGGTCAAAGGACTTTTTAACACTAACCTTTGGAGGTCTTCAATGAAGCTAACCCTAAGGTCTTTAAGCTCCATTGGTTAGCCTTGCTCTTTGACATACCATCTCTCATTTGGACCCCTTTACCATTGGCTCCGTGTTGAGATAGATCTATAAGCACATGTCTATATCCTGACCCTTATTCCCGTTTATTCTCCCACATCGAATGATCAATTTAATATGAGAAAATTATTTGGGTTGATTGGTTATTAGATTTTATGATATTATCTCTCTCTTGAAATCATAGTCGTCCTCGACTATGAGGTAGAAGAGATAAAGCCTTAGTCATTAGTCAACTTGCTTAGCGGGTAGAGGATCCCTTTTTAACCTACGACATCTTTCCAAGATGGATGACTAATTCATTTGGTGCTTGGGAGACATAGTTGCTACAAGCATGTCTGCTCTTTAGTCCATTTCATTCTCCCAAGTAGAGTGACAAATTCTACTCGGTGTTTGAGAGACGTCGTCATCATGAACATGAATCTAAGCATGTATACTATTTAAATTTGTGCACAATAAAAAAGAGAACTAGTCTTATAAGACAAAAACATTGGTCATTTCAAAAGAATTTGTACATTTGCTTACTCTAATGTGGCAGTGTAAGCATTGACAAGGTTCATACTATCCTTAAGCTGTATTCCTTGCATCTATCTAGCATCTTCAAAAGGATAACTTTTGAACTTAATAAGATACCGTCGGATAATCTTACGTATCCACTTGACATCGGCCAACAGGACATCCTGTTGTAGATCAGGAGGTGGTGCGCTGATCCTAGTGCCAGTAAGTGTGATCCGTATCTGGTAGAGTCACTCCCTCCGTCATCTGATGTCCTCCCTAGTCCCACATCCTCCGCCGCTATGGTATGGAGTAGGGTGGAATCATCAAAGTCATACATCTCGCATTGTCGACTCTGTGTTGAGCATTGAAATCACCTACAAGTAGGATATCTCCCAATGCCGCGTAGTGTAAGAGGTCCTCCGGGAGAACCGAAAAGGGGAACATTCGTGGTCCCTCCTCCTCCTCCTCTACCATACTCTCATCGGCATCCTCCTCTGGTGGCTCCTCCTCTGTCGTAGATGCTCGTCGTATCTCTGTATGGTCTGCGAAATGTGACCCGCGTGGGGGGAAGTAGCACAGTGCAACATGTATGGCTCTGTTTGGGGCTAGCTGTATCCTCATCCACATGAAGCGGGCCTCTACATCTCTGCTCACTACTGTGACCCTGTCCTGTAGCTCTCTCCTCACTAAAAGAGCAATCCCCCCTGATCCTCGTGATGTCCCTTGCCTCCCTGTGGATCGCTTGTATGTGGACTCCCAGTGGTAGCCCCGGACATGTGGTAGACCTCTCTCCTGGCTCTCACGTGTCTCTGTCAGCATCACAATGTCTCTCCCCTCCATCACCTCCTCGAGTTTGCCCGGCTTAGTCCATAGGCATCCGTCACAATTCCATACTCCGAGTGTGATCTCATGTCGTGTCGCCTCCGTAGTGGTCTCCGTAGTCTCATAGGCCGCGAATCCCTATGCGATAGGTTTTCCATCTATGAAGATTCGCCCATCTCTATAGAAAGCCTTCTTGCCCTCTTTCCTTGCTTGCATGATTTTGGGCATACAAAGCTTTCGATGCTCCACTTGTGTCTTGGTGAGATCCTCATCAGTGTAAATGGGGGCTCTTCCTAATCCTCTCAATGCAATCCTCTTCTTTAGGAAGGTGATTTTGTCCATGAGGTCTTTGAATTGTAGCATGAGCATCCTCTTTTGAGGGTCTTTCCCTGAAGGAGTACGAGCGGAAGTGCGACGCGAGAGAGAGTGCGAGAAGAAGAGCACGACGATATGGTGAACTCGCTCTACTGTAATGTGTAGAGCATAGTGAGTTCTTATTAGGTTTTAACAAAAGAATATGTGTACATACCTAGCGGCCCACTCACTTACCTGGGCGACCACATTGGGCTTTATATCCCAACAACCTCCCACTTAAAGTCCAATGTGGTACTTTAAGTGTGAGAGAAGCTACTATACAAGCTAATATACAAGAGATGTAGAGAAGTGATGTACTACCCTACACCTAACTGCTTGCGAAAATGCGCAAAGCTCTCTGAGGGAAGTCCTTTTGTAAGTAGATCAGCAGGATTTTCTGTGGTGTGAACTTTGACAAGCTGAAGTTGCTTATCCTTGAGCATTTCCCTGATGAAATGATACTTCACATCCACATGCTTTGACTTTGAGTGATAAACTGGATTGCGAGCCAATTGTATAGCACTTTGACTATCACAATATAACACAGGCATCTCTTCTTTGATTCCCAAATCTGTTACTAGTCGATTAAGCCAAATTGATTCTTTGCATGCCTCTGATGCTGCAACATATTCAGCCTTTGTAGTAGACTGAGTAACACAATCTTGTAATCTAGAACGCCATGATACTGCTCCACCAGCCAATGTAAAGACATACCCTGACGTAGACCTTCGGTTGTCTAAGTCACCTGCATAATTTGAGTCTGTAAAACCCTTTACACTTAGCTCTTGACTCCCATAGCATATACGCATACTCTTTGTAGCTTTCAGGTATCTCAATATTCCTTTCACTGCCTCCCAATGTTTCTTGCCTGGGTTTGACATGTATCGACTTACTACTCCCACTGCTAATGCAATGTCTGGGCGAGTAGCAATCATTGCATACATCAAACTACCCACTGCAGACGCATATGGAATCTTATCCATTTCAGCCTGTTCTTCCTCAGACACAGGACAATCTTGTTTGCTAAGTTTCACATATGGTGGCAATGGAACACTCAGTGCCTTTCCCTTCTCCATATTGAAACGTTGCAAAACCTTGTCAATATACTCTGTTTGAGATAACCAAATCAACTTCTTTGATCTGTCTCTCTCAATGCGCATACCAAGTATATGACTTGCCTCACCCATGTCTTTCATGTCAAATGATTTTGCCATCTTTGACTTCAAAGCTGAAATTTCTTCCAAGTGCTTGCGAGCAATCAACATGTCATCCACATACAAAATAAGGATCAGCCAACTACCATCCTTAGCCTTCTTTGTACATAGACAGTGATCGAACTCACTACGTTTGTAGCCTTGAGAAAGCATAAACTTGTGGAATTTATGGTACCATACCCTCGGTGATTGTTTTAAGCCATAAACACTCTTTAACAACTGGCATACCCAATCTTCCTTCCCTTTCTCAACAAACCCTTCTGGCTGCTGCATGTAAATTTCCACATCTAAATCACCATGCAAGAACGCTGTCTTGACATCCATTTGGTGCAACACCAAATCTAATTTGGCAACCAATGCAAGAAAGCATCTCAATGTAGTCATTTTGACCACCGGAGAGAAGACTTCATCAAAGTCAATGCCTTGTTCTTGCTTAAAGCCCTTGGCAACAAGCCTTGCTTTGTACTTTGGCTGACTATCATGAGCGGTGATCTTATACCTGTAAACCCATTTACAAGGTAGAGCCTTTTTGCCCCGTGGTAATTTAACTACCTTCCATGTCTGGTTTTTATGCAGAGCTGTCATCTCTGACTGCATGGCCAATTGCCAATTCCCGGAGTCCTTCATTTGCACTGCTTCCTTGTAACATGAAGGCTCATTGCAATCAGTCAACATGACATAGTTCATAGATGGAACAAGCCTATCAGGAGGTCGCGTGACACGTCCAGATCTACGCACAATAGGTGGCTCAGGCTTAGCCACAACCTGTGGTTCCAATCTATCCTGTCCTTGCTCCTCTTGAGCCCTGACATTTTGTCTTGCACATGCAGGTCCATCTTCTTGGAAGACAACTCTTCTAATCTCCTCAACCCTCTCTGGTTTAGAATGATATTTGGATTCATTAAAGTGAACATCATTGCTGCGGACAACCTTTCTGGATTCGGGATCCCAAAGTCTGTACCCCATCTCACCAGAATTACCATAGCCTAGAAAGATGCACTTTCTACTCTTTGGCTGAAGTTTGTTCCTAAATTCCTTTGGAACGTGAGTATATGCCTCACAGCCAAAGACTCTGAGATGCTTGCATGAGGGCATTTTGCCTGACCATACCATCTCTGGCACGGAATCCTTCTGCAAAACCTTGCTAGGAGATCTATTTACAAGATGAACAGCTGTTGATACAGCTTCAGCCCAAAACCCATTTGACAGCTGTGCATTAGATAACATACTTTTGACCTTCTCTTGTATGGTCCTATTCATCCTCTCAGCAACACCATTTTGAGGAGGATTGTAAGGAGCAGTAAGTTCACGTTTTATACCTTTTGACTTACAAAAGTCCTGAAAGGCCTTTGAAACATACTCTCCACCATTGTCAGTGCGTAAGCATGTAAGCTTCTTGCCACTCTGATTCTCCACAAGTGTCACAAACGTTTTGAAAACACTAAACGCTTCATCCTTGTGCTTGAGAAAGTAAACCCATACTTTCCTCGATTAATCATCTATAAATGTCATAAAGTAAGAAGCTCCCCCTAGAGATAGGTTAGGCATAGGTCTACACAAATCACTATGAACAAGTGCCAACTGTGTATCTCTTCTACTGCTTCTATGTTTATGTGGCTGCTGTGTTTGCTTACCATACAGACAATGTTCACAGAATTCAAAATCATTAAATGAAAAGCCAGGCAAAGAACCAAAACGAGACAAGATTTCCATTCCCTTCTTGGACATATGTCATAACCGGCAATGCCACAAAGAAACGTTCGGCTGCTCGGTTACATTGATTACATTTTTAGAGACATTTGATACATAAATCATGTAAAGTCCTCCAGACTTTACTCCATGTGCTACTGTCATAGAACCCTTGGATATCTTCCACATGTTCTATCCAAAAGTGATGACGTAGCCAGCATCATCAAGTAAACCTGTGCTGATCAAGCTCTTTGTAATTGCGGGAACATGTCTCACATTCTTCAGCGTGAAAGAAGAGCCATTCTGAAACTTCAATTGAAGATCTTCAACACGATCTCACATGTCTGCCCATTGCCTAGCCGAACATGATCTTTAGTGGTCACATAAGAGGTAAACCACTCCTTGTTTGGAGACACATGAAGTGATGCCCCTGAGTCGATAATCCAGTCACTCAGTGCATTTCCATCAGATGCTGTAAGAAGAGCTGAGTCCATTGTATTCTTCAAGAAGTAGATGTCTCCTGACACTAGACTGTCATCCACTGCAACAGTGTTTGTCACATTTATTTCTTGAATCTTCATTGAGGACTTGTTCTTCTCACCATGGTCTTCAGCTTTCTCATTGCCTTTTTTTGCTTTCCATTCTCTGCAGTCTCTTTTCATGTGACCCTTCTTGCCACAATGGTAGCATTATATGTCACTCTTGCCTTTAGCACTGCGGGACTTGCTACGAGACTGATTCCTCTTTCCACCTTTGTACTTTTCTTTGGTCCTTCCTCTGACAACTAAGGCTGTTCCTTTGCCTTTGTCCATTGTCTTTCTATTGGTTTCTTCAGTAAGCAGACTTCCTTCTACACCTGCTATGTTCAAACCTTATGGAGGTGCAGAATTACTCAAAGCTGTGCGAAAAATGTCCCAACTTTCCGGCAATGTGATCAACAGGAACATAGCTCTAACAGGTTCATCAAACTTGACACCTTGAGCTGACAACTGACTATAGATTGTGTTGAATTCATTCAGATGATTGGACATAGGTGCCCCTTCTTTCATCTTCAAGTCAACAAGCTTCTTTAGCTAGTATACCTGTGAAGCTGCACTGTGCTTCTCATAAAGATCACTCAGCTTTAACCATGCTTGATAAGCCGACATCTCGTCTGCTACATTGAAGTAAACGCTTTCTATCAAAGTAAGCATAATGGTAGAAAGTGCCAATTCATCCATTTCGCTCCATTCATCTTCGTCCATATCTTCTGGTTTTATCCCCTTGAGCTTTATAGGTTTTATCTGCTTCTTTTGTACCAACACGTGCCAAATCTGCTGCTTCCACAATGGGAAATTGGTTCCATCCAGCTTCTTGATATTGTAAAGAGCAGTGTCTTGTGATCCAGCCATAGCTACGCTTCACAGTAGTTTACTTTCTTGGGAAAAATTCGGTAGAGTTTCCCCTGTAAACTGACCTTTGAATCAATATCAACCTGTCAAATGAACCAAGAAAGCTTCAGATTCTGCATAAATTTCGGTAGAGTCTCCTATGTAAAATGGCTCTGGTGTACTCAAAAAACAGAACAAAAAACAGCTCAAAAAACACTGTCTCTCTGACATTGTAAGCTGCGGGTAAACCTGTCCTGCACTTGTACTGTCTCTCATTGTCCTGTCACTGTCCTGTAAGCATAGACTGTGACAATGCCTCAACGGCAGTAAAGCAAAGATGCAATCCCAACTGTCTAACTCACAGTCAATACATCCTAGCTGCCTATCTAAGGGTGCTCGAGGGATCGCTCCAAGACCTGTATCACTGAAAGGATCTCAACATTCGAGAATCCCCCAGCTCAATAAAACCTCACTCGACCCTCAACAAAGGCTGCAGTAAATCTGACAGTACATAGATTTCCCACAAAGTCATACATCCACAAATTTCCCACTGTATGCTGTAACCGCTGCGGCGGTTGTTTGCTGCGTGACTCACAGCCAGCAAACCCTCAACAGACATACATCATCTCTGACAATACATCCCATGTAGAAGTACCTGCAATGTCAGGATGAAATCTGGAATATCAAGCAGCAAACACAAGCTACCTGATGAACTAGTGGATGCCGCCTATAGTCTGTGTGTAGATGCGCCCGTGTCGTATGTGACACGCCTCCAAGAACTGTGAGCCGTCCTTCGATGTGTAGACAGCCACAAATCAACACTCTGGGAGTGTCGATATCCTCAGCACCTGCAGTCGTAGGCCGAAAACCCCAAATTCGCAGAGTCGGATCTGCACCCGTCGAGACCACGTAGTCGAAAATGGCCTGCGCAGACCTTTGTCGAAGCCGAACGGTGGCCGAGATGACCTTTGAATGAAATTCTGACAACATCGAGTCCTTCGGGCATCACCCACGAGATTTGGGGCCATGTCTTCGCCTGTCGAATTTCACTCCAATCTGAGTTGGTGACTCTAGCCTCCTGCAGTGCTGCCCCGAGCCTCGATCTGAGCTCTGATACTAGTTGAAGGAGTACGAGCGGAAGTGCGACGCGAGAGAGAGTGCGAGAAGAAGAGCACGACGATATGGTGAACTCGCTCTACTGTAATGTGTAGAGCATAGTGAGTTCTTATTAGGTTTTTACAAAAGAATATGTGTACATACCTGGCGGCCCGCCCACTTACCTGGGCGACCACATTGGGCTTTATACCCCAACACTTTCAGTTTCAGTTGTTATTGAAGTGCTAAAAGTCTGTTCAATTTGTTCTTTTCTATTGGCACGTGGTGTCCATCTTGTGACAGTGGTATCAGAGCATCAGGCGTGTGCTTTTCTCAAAGCATACCGGTCCTATCAAAGAGCAGACAGAGCACGATGGCACTTCCAAGGTCTATTGGAATTTTATTTGAAGAATCTTCGTGCTCTGACCTCGGATCTATTAGGCACCTACACCCTACTTCATTGCGCCTCGGGCGCGCTCCTGTCTTCATCGCTCATGTCTTACATGGCATAAGCCAGAAAGATCACTTGCAAGAGAAGGATCCAAGATTTGTTTCGAGTCACTGTTTTTCTTAGAAGGAGTGCCTTATAGAGGTTGATGTCTATAGCTACCTAGCCGCACACTTCAAGGATTTCGCAATCTTTCAAGAAAAATTTTGCCCGAAGTTATATGGTTTTTGAGATCTTCCTTCGGAGTGCAACTTTTGACAGAGTGGGGTATTCTGAAATGCTTGCCATGGAAACCCTAGGAGATTATAACTTGAAATTTCTTGACATCTTTCAGTTTCAGGATGGAAAGTCATTCAACTTTTCGAGCTCGATTGATGTCGAGATTGTTTTTTAATAATAAGTTTTGTTTGAACTTGTTTGGTGATCCTGTTTGGAATTTGTTTGAAATGGATGGTATGTGTCTTGAACTTGTCCTGGTGCCGATTTGAACTGTTTGACTCTGATTTTAATATTGGTTTCATTGATTGGTGATTTTACTCTCGGGGGGAGAAGTGAGAAATAGTGTTTTGGTATTGTTTGAGCCCCGGAACGACGTAAGCCGATGACTGGGGATTGTTTTGTTGTGCATTTGAAAACCTTGGAACGACGCAGGCGGATGTCCGGGGAGCGTTCCGTTGTATGCTAGAAAACCTCCAAACGACACAGATCGATGTCTCGGGAGCATTTGGTTATATGCTTGAACCTCCAAGCAACGTAGATTGCAATTTGGGGAGCATTTGGTTGTACCAGTTCTCTGAATCCATGGCCCGGACCTTTTAGGTTATTTGCGGGGGGAATGATGAGATAGTCGTTGAGTAGCTTCGTACCGCAGATCGTTTGTCTCGGGGGAGTGCTCAACTGCGTTGTTCGTTGTGTCTTGTAACATGCATATGTGAGAATTTGTGTTGCATTGTGATGTGCCAACCACTGAATATTCCTGATTGGATGAGATTGCCTGGGTTACTGGTAATTTTAGTGCATCAAGACACCTGTGGAAGATCAGTGCGGTCTGAGTGTGATGGCTAATTTTACTACGCCGGAATATCAAGAGTTTTGATTTGGACGAAAGGAGAAGCCAACTCCTTGATCAAAAGAGCCGAAAGGAGAAGCGAACTCCTTAACAAAAAGAGCAAATTGATTGTCCCTCAGGAATTTTTTAGCGGGCTGTCCCTCTCGAGCCACATGGCAAAAGCACTACCAAGAGAACGTCTCGCGGCAGAAGCGTCTCCAATACCTTGCATCTGAGGAGGAGTGGCGGAGGGGTCGAGAGACGAGGCTGTGGGCCCCATCGGCAAGAGAGGAGGGGCGGGAGGCGAAGGTGGAGGTGGGGGGGAGGGAGGTGGGGTGGCAGTGGCTGAGGGAGGAGGAGGCGGTGGTGGAGGAACTGAAGCGGACGGGGCCTCCTCAGGCAGGTCCTGCTGAAGGGGGTCAAAACGGTTCCCAGTCGGAACCTAGTGCTGTTGAGCTGCAGAAGGTCCGTCACCAGGAGCAGTGGGGCGAGCTCTCCCCTGAGGGCGGCGGCTAGGCACCTGTTGCCAATCATCAGGTGGCTGATCACTGGTCTCTTTCGATGTACCAACCTGTGCATATTGTGTATCTAGCATGCTTGGCATGCTCAGCCTTGGGAGGCAGCGCATGCACTGTGGGTCGTGGTCTCCTACGAGGACAGGCCTTAGCCATATGGCCCATCTGCCTGCAAATGAAACATTGGTTCGGGAGACTCGAATACTCCACACTGTGGCTGATCCATCCCCAACTCACCCTAGGCAGCAGTACCACCTTGGGGAGGGAGTGCGTGTCATGAACGAGAACCCGCACAGTAGGTAGACCTGCGGCCTTGACCACAACTGAAGTTGCCGTGCGTGGAGACTCCAGAACTGTCCCAAACATGGAACCAATCCTGGGTAGGAGGGGATCGTACTCTTGCCTTAGGCCTGGGAAACAGACCGAAATCGGCAAGTCCGCCTCCTCCTCGAGCACACTTGTAGTAGGGTCAAAACCGTGATGCCAACGTCGGAAGTAAGCTCGAGCTGCTCTAATGCTGAGTGGGTTCATCGAAATCACCTTGGTCGTCATATCTGTAGACTTGAACTCGACCTGGTAGTAGCCTCTCCCGAGGATCTGGACATCGGTGATCTTGCCCACATCGGAGAGAAGACGGGCCTGTAGTAAATCCCGAACCTCGCCCCGACTGGGCTGAGTGCCAATGATCTTACAGATAACCGAAGTGGCTTGCAAGCGCTCCACTTCGGCCATCAAGCTCGCTTGCTCTTTTGGCAAAAGAGCAAGTCGAAGGGTCGGCTCCGCGGTGTCGGGCGAGGGAGCTTCAGTGGAGTCCCTCTGAGGTGGAGCAGAAGCCACCATTCCGTTTCTGCTGCTGAGTCGAAGAGGGCGAAAATGACGCGAAGCTCCCAGAAGGCTGCAGGGACAAACTTCTGCGAGCTTAACAGAGAGGATGGAGGGGGGGGGGGGGAGGTGAAAGAATGCAGGAGCGCAAGGGGCGGACTGGCGGGTTGAGGTGGGAGAGCTAGGGGTGGGCGGGCGCTGAAGATGGGGGCCGAAGGCTGAGGCGTGCTGCACGCTCGCTGGCTGCATGGTGAGTGCAGGGCAGGGCAGGGCACTGCGAGAGCTGGTTGGGGGGGGGGGGGGGGGGGAGGGGGAGAGAGACGGCGAGGGAGAAGGGTTGCAACTTGCAAGAACGTGCGCAGAGGGAGGGGGTGGAGGCAGTGGCAGCGAGTTGGGCTTTCCTTTCACCAGGTCTCCATCTTTCCCACTGAAGATCTCGTTTTGGCCATCTCAGCTATCTGTTTCGACATTTTGCAATGTGCAACGGAAGTGAATGATGGTGTAAGCTGAGGATGAGTGATTAGTGAGTGCTCAAGGTTCCTTTTACTTAGTGGAAGGGAGAGCCTTCCTTAGAGAGAGAGTGTGCAATGACCAAAACAAGAGTGGAAGATTAGTGCATGAGAGTGCTAGAGAGAGAGAGAGAGAGAGAGAGAGAGAGAGAGAGAGAGAGAGAGAGAGAGAGAGAGAGAGAGAGAGAGAGAGAGAGAGGAGAAGAGACGATGTCACGAGTCTGTGGCAACTTTACTTGTTGATTTCTTTTTGGGGGAATTTTATTTGACTTGTTTTAAAGTACCCCTCTGGAAATGCCAATGCCCGAGTTGCATGGTGTGAGGCCGACAGTGAGAGTCTAGGCCGGACGGCCAGTGAGCACTGAAGTTGGGCAAATGGACTAAGGTTAGCCACGGTGGGGCTACAAGTGTAAATCACCTGATAGCTGGCCGACATTGCATTTTTCGATGTGGTTCCAGTGGTGATTGATGGTCAGATGACCAATGTGAGTGCCGTGGAAGCATCTCCTAAAATTTAGGGAATTGCTATTTTGGGCCGTGAAATGTGTTCACGTCATTACCTCTGGAATGACAAGGGGAACATTTTATTGCTCTGCTGCCAAGTCAACTGGCGCACCAGTCGAGATATTTTTAGCAAAGTTGGCCAAAGTCGGAAATTGGGGCGAGGTGTCACTCTGTGAGCACTTCTGCAACTTTGAGGGGAGTCTACGAGAGGAAGGGGGTGCCTTTTTCAGTTGTAGGTGGATTGCAACAGGTTGCAAGAGCTATGTAGTGCTTCCTTTCCCTCTTATGTACAGTGCGGTGCCAAGAGTGATGCCCTGCACGCTACGCACTGCTCTCTCTCTCTCTCTCTCTCTCCCCTATGAGCAGTATGTTATGCCCCTCTAGTGGGCTTTTCATTTGACCAATGTACAGTTATGTGGGTTCATGCGCGATTGCCGAGGCAAGAGCCTCTTGCACAGGTATTGGATCCCCCGTAGGTACAGGTGAATTCGGAGAGGTTTCACGTGTGAAATCTCGTCCGATTTAAAGGGCAAGTAGCCCTACAGGTGCGGGAGCTCGAGGACTTGCTACGGATGCGACCGACACGAGAAACGGAGCCCGAAACAGGGAATTACGGCCTGCTGTGTATTTTTGCAGGTTTAGGGTTTCGGCTCTAAACGTTCCCTAATACCCCTAGGAGGTTCGGGGACGTGAGGGGACCGTTGTACAGGTGATCTGGCGCATTTTCGGAGCAGAAAACAGAGAATTCAGCGTGCTGCAGATTCTCGCCAGGTTTTGCAAAGTGTCCGTATGCATCGGGAGAGTCATCTAATGCGCAGGTATACTGACTGTGAAGGGTCCTAGTACAGTTATGCTTCAAAATCGGGCTAGAACAGATGGAATTCAGCTCAGATTGTGCGGGGCAGCTTGTAGGGAACCACAGGTTTTATTCCCTCTGTTAAAGAATAAAGAAATGGGCGCCAACCTTTGGGGCCTACAGGTGTCGCTGTCTGCTTGGAAGCATTCTAGCTTCCTGGCCGTGCTATTTGTCTTGAAGTGTAATTCGGTCTCAGTTACAGGGTCCTTTTAAGTCATTGCTTTGTGTCGTAAAGTCAAGTGTTGAAGAATCGGGTGAAGCTAACGTCTACCGCCCTACGAGCCGGTTCCATGGTTCCTTCGCCGGGACAAGATCACTTTTTCCTTAAGAAGTGAGCCTTGGTTGGTTTGCGGTGAAGACACAAAGCACATGAACTTGGAATTACACTATGGCTGACAGGACAGACAATGCTAGAGAAGAGGGTTCCTCTTCCTAGCATAGACAAGCAATTCCTTTAGAGCATGAAGTTGGCGAGAGTTCATGACCGCCACTGTCTACGCCTTTTGTTCGTGTGAATGCACACTGGCACAGCGAGAACAGGTTCGAGGGTTCATGATTGGGCACTTTGAAGAGGATGCGTTCAGGACACAATTAGTTGCTGCTGTGAATGTCTTTACTCAGTTGGTGCAAAATCCGAGGTTTATGGATTATCTACAAGCCCCATTAAAGTCACAGTAGGCAAGGGAATGCCCTCAGCGTACAGAGCCCGTTGAGGCTCAAGCCCAGGTCCCCCATGCGACTGAGCAAGATAGGGAGCATTCACATGTTGCGGAGTCACGTCAGGCTCCTAGACAGGTCGCTCCTGACCATGAACAGGTGGCGAGGATCCCTACTCCCAGGTTTTGCCAGTTCAGCCCGCCACCTTTTAGGGTCAAAATGTTGTATTGAATGGATAGGGAACCAATCTTCAGGCAATGCGTTGGGTTTTTCCACCACCCACGGTACATCCTGGGTATTTCGGGGGTGGATCCGTGTTCCAAAATATGGCTGGTTATGCGCCTGGAAACCAGCAGTACATGCCTGGAACAGTGTTTGGGGGTATGCATGGCATGACGCCAAACCCCATGTATGGTAACATTGGCATGCAACAAGGCTTTCAGAGCAATCAGGGCCAGTTTGGGGTGCCACAGGTCAATTTTGGCATGGCTGGTTTTTCTGGACAGCAGCCAGATATGGCACCTTTAATGCAGAATCTCAATGACCAAGGGGCACAAATGGTCCCTACTACAGTGCCCATGCTACAACACTTCCCTATGACAATTTGGGGCCAATAGAGAAGCCAAAACCATACAAAGAAGGAGGTGCAGCTGTGAAGTTCAACACCTTTAGTGGCTTCGAGGATAAAACAAAGGCTCTTACTTTCCTCCAGCAGTTTGATACAGCTCATACAGGAGGGAATTTTACGAAGGCCTCTAAAGCAAGGAAAGCTGCTACTTTCTTAAAGGACAAGCACTCACATGGTGGACGACATTGTTAATGCAAGGACAGGCACCCGCCACTTGGGTTTACTTCAAGCAAATGTTTGCATCTACTTGGCTGTCAGATGAATTTGAAGCCGATGTCATGACAGATTGGCACCAACTTACTTCGGCTACATGCAAGAGCTTGCTGGAGTACAATAGGAGGTTCTGTAAAGCGTTACTCTCAGTGACCTCCTGTAGATTTGTGCCATTGACAGAGCAGATTGAGAAGTACTGTTGTGGGTTGCCTAAAGGGCTTCGCGATTACTATACCAAGAACAGAGTGGCTACCCTCACTGTTGCTAACACTGGTCTTGCCTTGTTGAAAGGAGAAGACAGTGGGTTTTGCGAGCAACGAGAAAGGAGGGCAACAAAAGAAAAATTCAGCAAAGCAGCCCTTTACGAGAGCGGCTCGTGAAGCGTCCCAGGGGCCAGCTAGGTTCAAGTAAGGCAAAGGTTCAGCCGAGACTTCTAGAGCGCAGGCAAGGAAGCAGAAAAGGAAGCCTTTTATGCGTAAGACACCCGAGGAAAAGAAGGTCTTGAAGGCTGAAAACAAGTGCTTTATAAGGTCATTTTGCAGCTAATTGTCCACAAAAGAAAAGGCCAGATGACAAAGATGACAGGAAAGGAAAGAAGCCTATGCCCTCGGCAAGTTTAGTGCCATACATGTTGGGCGACAGGCCTAGTACAGATGCCTGTGAGTTATGCAGAGCGTGGGGTAATGTTAGAGACCAGATGGCACTTATCTTCGTTGATCCAGGTGCCAAAGCGAACTCACGCCAAAATTAGCTATAAAGCTGGGCATCAGAGCTGAAGAGATGGGGTATACCGCAGAGGCAGGATTGGCATGTCTTGGCCATTCAAAGTGCGTTACTCCCATCATTGGAAAGCTGCGTCTGCATATTCAGTCGTATGTGGACACAGAAGAGTTCTACATCATGCCACTGGAAGGATGTGATGTCTTGTTGGGGATCCCGTGGATGTTCCGAGTGCATGGAGTCTTGGATGCCTACAACAAAAAGATCACTGTACAGCATAGGGGCAAAACTCACATCTTGGATGTAAAGCTAAAAGGAGAGTCAGTCCCTATTATATCTGTTTCTGCTATCACTTTTGTAATAAAGAATTACTTGGTTTTTGCACGTGATGTTTCAGATAGTTGCCAATCAAATTTATCTGTGTTAAATAAAGACAAGCTAGCATTTTTGCAAAAGTTTAATGGCTGTTTTTCTGACTCATTACCGTCTCAACTACCGTCGGAGAGGCCCGAGGATCATGCGATTGATTTGGTGCCAGGTTGTAGCCCACCAAATAGGCCTCCGTATAGGGTTAGTGAGGCGTAGCGGAAAGAGATTATGAGCCAAGTGGAGGAGCTCTTAGAGAAAGGGCTGATTCAGCCTAGCTCGTCACCCTATTGCTCTCCAGTGCTCTTAGTATAGAAGAAGGATGGCTCGTGGCGCATGTGTATTGACTACCGTGCGTTAAATAAGAATACCATCAAGAATAGGTTTCCTATTCCAAGGATTGATGATATTCTTGACCGCCTAGAGGGTGCGGCGATTTTCAGCAGGATCGACCTTAAAAGTGGGTACCATCAGATTCGAATTAGGCCTGAGGATGTGCACAAGACTGCGTTTAGAACGACATTTGGTCTCTACGAGTTCTTATTGATGCCATTTGGTCTTACGAATGCTCCTGCTACGTTCAATAGGATGATGGATAGGATCTTTCGTCCATATCAGAACTTTGTTGGCACATTCTTTGATGACATGATAGTCTACTCGAAGAATGAAGAGGAGCATAGGCATCACCTGACCATTGTGTTCGAAGAGCTGCGCAGGAACAGATTGCTCATCAATGGCAAGAAAAGCGAGTTCTTCTTGGAAGAGATCCACTCCCTCGGACATATTGTGTCAAAGGATGTCCGAATGGATCCAGTGAAGGTAGAAGCATTCAAGACATGGCCAGATTTAAGGACTGTGCGCGATGTCTGTAGCTTCTTAGGGCTATGTTCTTACTACAGAAGATTCATTCGCAACTTTGCAGAGATTGCTTCACCTTTACATGCTTTGCAAAAGAAAGAGGTCACTTTCAGATGGACCCAGAAAGAGATTTCAGCTTTTAATCTCTTAAAGGAAAAGATGACTTCAGATCCAGTCATTGTTTTGCCTGGTCTCAGGAAGTCATTTGTGGTTCAGTGTGACGCTTGTGGCAGTAGCATTGGTGCAGTGCTAATGCAAGATGGCAGGGTAGTAGCCTATGAGAGCAGAATCTTGCAAGGGCCAGAGATGACCATGCAGGTCTATGAAAAAGAGTTACTGGTTGTGATTCATGCCCTCTTAAGTTGGAAACACTATCTGCTGGGTGCTGATTTTGTTGTCCAAATGGATCATTAGACCTTGCGATACTTTCTGACACAGTCGAAGCTATCGGAAAAGCATATGCGATGGGCAAACATTCTCTCCATGTTTCACTTCCAGATTGAAGGCAAGAAGAATGTTGTGGCTGATGCGTTATCAAGAAAGCCACAAATTTCAGCTGTGTCAATTCCTTATCATCATGAGCTTGATGACATGAAGGAACAATATGCAAATGACGAAGATTTTGCAAGGATCTTTGAACAGTTACATGAAGGACACGTCATGAGCCCTACCTCCTCAGAGATGGTTTTATGATGATGCATGGCAGACTCTGTGTCACTAGGCCATTGCGACATAAAGTCATGGTAGAGAGTCATGTCCCCCTGTATGCAGGGCATCGTGGCATTGATGCTACAGTGAAAGCGGTTGAGACATTCTTTTACTGGCCTATACCTTGAGGAGAGATGTGGATGCCTTTGTGCGAGCATGCGTGATTTGCCAAAAGGTCAAGTTTGACAGGCAAAAGGCACCAGGGCTGTTACAACCATTGCCGATTCCAGATAAACCATGGGAAAGCATGGCTATGGATTTTATCTTTGACCTTCCAAGAACACAAACAGGGAATGATGGAATCTGGACCATTATTTGCAGATTTAGCAAGCAAGCAAGCTCATTTCATTCCTGTTAGGAAGAAGATAAAACCAGATCAGATGGCACGTCTCTTTATGTACAATATCTTTAAGTACCATGGTATGCCACAGTCGATTGTTAGTGACCGTGACCCACGGATGACAAGTCTATTCTGGAGAGGCATATTTGAGAATATGGGCACTATGCTTAAGTTCTCATCGTCGTTTCATCCACAGACAGATGGGTAGTCAGAAGAGGCAAATTCTACTGTCTTGGATCTGCTTAAGTGCTATGTGTCAGAGCACAAGGCGCAGTGGGAGCAGTATTTGCCGTTGGTTGATTATGCGTACAATAACACAGTGCATTCTTCAACAGGCAAAGCACCTTTTGAAATTGTCGAAGGTCATGTGAAAGTTCCTCCCATTTTGCATACCAAGGAAAAGATCTTTCAAGCAGATCAATATGTACAGAATATGGATGAAATGTGCCAGAAGATAAAGCATGCCCTTGAAAGGACACAGGCAAAGCAAAAGAAAGCTGCTGATCGCCAGTGTCGTGAATTGTTGTTTTCACTTGGTGATTGGGTACTGTTGCGGTTTGAAAAGGCACTCTTAAAGAAGCGAAAAGGTAAAGAAAGTCTCTTTACAAAGCTCAGTATGCGTTACTACGGGCCTTTTCAAGTAACAGAGAAGATCAGTGACGTCAGTTATAGGCTGAAATTGCCTGAGAACTGGAAGATTCACAATGCTTTTCATGTGAGTCTTCTCAGACCATTTATTGGCGATGTGCCAGAGGATATGCCAGTTGAAGAGCAGCCAGAAGTTGAAGAGCTTGATGAAATTTTGGTCCCAGAACAGATCATGGCACACAAGGAAAGAAAAGTCAAAGGCAAGGTTACAAGGCGATATTTGGTGAAGTTCAAGAACTATCCACCTATGGATGCAAAGTGGATGGAAGAGAGTGAACTGTTAGAGTCACCAAATGTATTGCAGCTCTATCTTGAAGCCTTTGGTTTACCACCTACGTATTCTCCAACTCAAGAAGAGCAAAGTTCAAAAGGAAAGAGACCTGCGCTAGAGGGGGGGGTGATCCAGGAGCTAGCACTTCTCATGTATCTATGGATTTAGTACAATAGAAGTGTACCCTGCTTGGCAATCTCCCTTGGGGAATAACAGTTTTGTCCAAAAGTCTGTTCAGTGCTATAGAAGTAAGTATGTCTTGTCAGTTGTCAAGAGTACAGTAATTGCTTCTAATGAGTACATGTTGACGCATTTTTAAACTATTGGTTTATTATGCTTGAAAGGATTCCAAGTGTACTAAAAGTTATGGACTCTATTAAAGCCAGTGGCACAATGTGAAAGCTATCCACTATGTCAATGAAACAGTCTCACAGGTAGAGCATACATGAGTTAACAAGTGTTGAATACACGAGTGTTAACTATGAGCATGTATGTCTCGTACCATGTTAACCATGTGTGTACACACGAAAAGGTTGACAGCCGTGATACGGTGTCTGTACACACTAATGGATTGATATACATGCAAACGAGGACGTTCGCGATTTCAAGAGGGGGGTATGTCACGAGTTTGTGGCAACTTTACTTGTTGATTTCTTTTTGGGGGAATTTTATTTGACTTGTTTTAAAGCACCCCTCTGGAAATGCCAATGCCCGAGTTGCATGGTGTGAGGCGGACAGTGAGAGTCTAGGCCGGACGGCGAGTGAGCGCTGAAGTTGGGGCAAATGGACTAAGGTTAGCCACGGTGGGGCTACAAGTGTAAATCACCTGATAGCTGGCCGACATTGCATTTTTCGATGTGGTTCCAGTGGTGATTGATGGTTAGATGACCAATGTGAGTGCCGTGGAAGCATCTGCTAAAATTTAGGGAACTGCTATTTTGGGCCGTGAAATGTGTTCGCGTCATTAGCTCTGGAATGACAAGGGGAACATTTTATTGCTCTGCTGCCAAGTCAACTGACGCACCAGTTGAGATATTTTTAGCCAAGTTGGCCAAAGTCGGAAACTGAGCGAGGTGTCACTCTGTGAGCACTCCTGCCACTTTGAGGGGAGTCTACAAGAGGAAGGGGGCACCTTTTTCAGCTGTAGGTGGATTGCAACAGGTTGCAAGAGCTATGGAGTGCTTCTTTTCCCTCTTATGTACAGTGCGGTGCTAGGAGTGATGCCCTACACGCTACGCATTGCTCTCTCTCCCCCCTATGAGCAGTATGTTATGCCCCTCTAGTGGGCTTTTCATTTGACCAATGTATAGTTATGTGGGTTCATGCGCGATTGCCGAGGCAAGAGCCTCTTGCACAGGTACTGGATTAGCTAGCGGCTAATCCCCCGGAGGTACAAGTGAATTTGGAGAGGTTTCACGTGTGAAATCTCGTCCGATTCAAAGGGCAAGTAGCCCTACAGGTGCGGGAGCTTGAGGACTTGCTACGGATGCGACAGGCACGCGAAACGGAGCCTGAAACAGGGAATTACAACCTGCTGTGTATTTTTGCAGGTTTAGGGTTTCGGCCCTAAACGGTCCCTAATACCCCTAGAAGGTTCGGGGATGCGAGGGGACCGCTGTACAAGTGATCTGGCGCAGTTTCAGAGCAGAAAACAGAGAATTCAGCGTGCTGCAGATTCTCGCCAGGTTTTGCAAAGTGTTCGTATGCGTCGGGAGAGTCATCTAATGCGCGGGGATATTGACTGTGAAGGGTCCTAGTACAGTTATGTTGTCGAAATCGGGCCAGAACAGATGGAATTCAGCTCAGATTGTGCGGGGCAGCTTGTAGGGAACCACAGGTTTTATCCTCTATTAAAGAATAAAGAAATACTGAAAGGGGCCAACCTTTGGGGCCTACAGGTGTCACTGTCTGCTTGGAAGCATTCTAGCTTTCTGGCCGTGCTATTTGTCTTGGTTGTAATTCGGTCTCAGTTACAGTTTCCTTTTAAGTCATTGCTTTGTGTCGCAAAGTCAAGTGTTGAAGAATCGGGTGAAGCTAACGTCTACCGCCCTACGGGCCGGTTCCAGACGACACCAGATGGGGTCCCAAACCCCCGTCCAAGGGCCCTCCTCTCTAGCAATAGAGAGGGATTTACTTTAGATTGCACAAGTCTCGTACAATGGTCTAAATGCTGTGGTACTTGATGAGGACGACGAGGTCGAGGCTAAGGCTGAAATGCTGAAATCTGAAATCGCCAGGGATGATGATGGGACTTGGATCGTTCGGCGAGGCTAATGGGCTGATCTGTCGCCGATGATGCCAAGGATGGCTGAAAACTGAAAAACGCTGGTGGATCCGTGGGCTGAAAACTGAAAACGAAGATTCTGTTTGAAATCTGCCGTGATGGGGTGATTGCGGCGAGGATCTGTTGCAGGGATTGGATGCAGGGTCTGCAAGGCTAATGCTGACAACTGAAAACGCTGATGGTTGAGATCTGAAAGCGCTACTTCATGCTGAGAAAAAGGCCTAGGGGCTGCTGGTCATGCGAGCACTGCGGGTGCTACTGGGTTTTGGTGCTGCCCCTGGGTGATCTGCTGTCTATTGGCACCCAAGGTTCACTTATGTAGGTGCCAGAAGGTTGGGTTGAGCAATCCTTGCAAAATTCCACGATCCCCTTAATTGCTAAAGTCATTTATTTATAAGTTGCCCCATTAGAGGTTGTTCATATGGAATTTGCCAAACGGGTCCTTCTCTTAGTATCAGAGCCGTGCTTTGACTCCTCCTGGATGGGGATCCGGATCATCCATGAATCTCCTCGGTGGCCTTCTGCGATGCACAACTCTTCTGGGTGGCATGGTTAATTTAGCTAGCTCTAACACCAACTGGGAGATAGTTCGTCTGTCAAGAGAAACTTAGCCCAACCATTATGATTGCCAAAATGGAATGAGGTAGTCACTTGTGACAGCTATTCCAAGTTGGTCAATTAGAGTTAGTTGAGATCAAGCAAGCGGAATCAGACAGAGACTATAGATATCCGAATAGACAGATTGAAATGAAGTAGGAGACTATAGATATCCGAATAGACAGATTGAAATGAAGTAGGAGACTGGAACTGAAATGGAAACTAGAAGTGGAATAGGTATTTAGGTCAGTATACCTGGAGTGCAACAGCATGTGCGAAAGAGCAGTGAGCCAAAGTTTGCTATGGGCTCAATGATAAAAGAGTACAAGGCTGCACATGAATGTTGTATTTTCTCAAGATTAGTGATCTATATTTGCTCAAGGTTCCTTTTAGTTCTTAGGGAAGGAGAGAGCCTTCCGTCTTTATGGAGAGTGCTATGATCACGAACAAAGTGAGTGGATATTGTGCGTGCAAGTGTATGAGACTGAGAGAAAGAGAGAAGAGAGATACAACACCCGAGAGTTTGTAAAACCCTCCTCCGAAGGCCCCACTCTCGTCGGCGAGAGTGGTCTACTTTTGATTGCACAAAGGTGTACAATGATGATGCATGGGCTGATGCAAACGGAGACTACGTTGATGAAGACGATGAAGACTTTAGGACTGAATTCGATTCTCTTTTATGTGCTATCCACAAATGGGTATAGGCTGAAAGTCTGCACGACTTTGGGAGGCTGAAAACGAATGCTTCACTGCTGTTTTTATGGCTGAAATTCATTGGTTTGGTCAGGGCTGATGTGAAGATGAAAAACGCTGAAGTATCTGCACTTCTGGCTGGGTTTTTAGGTTGATATCATAGGCTGAAAAACGCTGGAACAGCAGGTGTTTTCCATGCTAAAAATGGCAGCATTTCTAGCGTTAGTAAATCCCTGAAGTGGCTGTGTTTGCTTTGCTGAATTTGTTGAAGCTGCAGATGGCTAGCCATCCCAAAAACGCTAAGGCTGAGAGTGGTTGTCGCGGGGAAAACGCAAGGAACTGGGAGTTGATGGCGATGGCTGTGGGAGATGGAAACGCCAGGGTCTAGAAGAGGCTAGGCGATCCCAAAACGCTAGATCATGACGGGGGTGGCCTCACCAAGTGGCTTGACGAGGTTCTTGCTGAGAGAGGGAGGGAACACTTGCCGCTTGGGGAAGCTTGTTGTGCTCTTTGCTCATCTGCCCAATTGTGCTAACTTGGGTTTGCTTATATATTAACTTACCCAATTTGCCCTACTAAGTACCTAACAAAAGTGGCTTAATAAATAAGTGAAAAATGTTAAATATAGGGAAAAATAGGATAAAGTCACTTGAAAAATCCCCAAATTGACTCTGATGGAATCTGATGGAAATGCTTATGCTTATGCTTATGCGGTGTGCAACCAAAGGATATGCATCTACACTAAGTGACTGGGTATGCACGGTCTACGAATAGACTCACAAAAGTGCCAGATCACTTCTAATCTGACTGACTGGACTAACGGGAACCCTGCTATGGTGTAGTTTGTCCACGGACATATAGGGTTGGATGTGTCACGTGACATCCCCTTCTTTTTAAAGTGAGGTATTGGTACCGAGCTGCGTGGCTTCCTTGTAGTCTGTCAACAACTCTGGATAATCCTTGAAGAACTCTTCGTCTACCCACACCGCTTCGGGGGTTCCTCGATCTTTGAACTTCAAAAAATATCGTCGTACTTGTTTCTTCGAACCATGGCGAAACCGATGCAACAAGACTTGCTCCGGCTCCATGACTTCAGCTTCATTGATGATCTCCGGTTCTTCTTCTTCCGAAACGTCCTTTGGAGGTGTTCCTTGAAACACTTTCAACCCAGAAACATGGAAAACATTGTGCATTGACCATGAGTTAGGCAACTTCAATTTCATTGAAACCTCATTTATCTTTTTGATGAGTGGAAATGGACCATACATACGAAAAGATAACTTAGGACATTTCTTTCCAACTTGCTTAAGAGGCTGTTTCATGATTCGTAGATACACCCAATCTCCTTCCTTGATCGAGACCTCCTGACCGAGGCCTTGGAAAGGATCAAGCAACAAAAGAGGAAGAAAGCTGAAGAGAAACGGAAAATTGTCAGCACCATCCGGCAACGAATTCACAATGAGCTCAAACGAAAGATGGAGCAGCGGCAGCAAGAAGAATCAAATAGGCAACACGTTGATGATATAGAATCATCTGACAAATCTGAAAAGAGTGAAAAGGAAAAAAGTCTCTCGCAAGGAGAGGGACAACACGAGACACAGGAACAAAAAGAGCAAGACCTCGGTTTTCCCAAGGATGCTGAGACAATTTCAAACAGATTAGAACAAGAGAAAGAAAAATCGTTCAATCTTTTCCAATGTGGTGTTCATACCCCTGTGCCCACCTATGAGAGAATCATATGCATCATGCAATATGGTTGGCTTGAGAGAGGGGCAACACACATAGACGCCGATGAAAAAATAATAATCTATCACGAATGAGATAGTTGTTGGGCCCTTGGGAAGCAAGAGTCTGCAACCAATACTTACCAATCTCCGAATCTGCATACTGATTCTTCATGTTGTCAAAAGACTCACCCTGTATAGAAAATGTGGTTCTTGACTCAAGAGCCAAAATCTGTCCTTTGCGACTCAACGCATCTGCAACAACAGGGTTAGCTTTTCCAGGCTCAAACCTCCAAATTGCTCAAAAAATTGTGACCACCGCGCTTGACGACCACTCCAATGTGCACTAGGCATAGATTGAAGCCACTTGAGGGCTTGATGATCTGTGCGCACTGTAAACTCTCTACCATACAAAAAATGCTTCCAATGCTTAAGATAGTGAATGACAGACAAAAGTTCTTTATCATAAACTGAATAAATCTTTTCCGCACTATTGAGCTTCTGGCTAAGCAAAGCAACTGGGCGACCATGCTGCTGGAGCACAGCGTCTATGGCGACATTGCTCGCATCCGTCCATACCTCAAAGGGGTCATCCCAAGAGGCAAGGATAAGACACGGTGCTTCTGTCACCGCAACCTTGAGAGCTGCGAAAGGCTCAATGGCTGCCTCGGGCAAGTCTACGCGTTGACGGCGAGTCTTTACCCCTTTCAAAACATCAGTCATAGGTGCAACAATGCGTGCAAAATTCTCTATGTGCGAACTATATGCTTGACATAAACCAAGAAAAGAACGCACATCATATGCAGTTTTGGGCAAATCCCAATTACGAACCTGTTCCACCTTCGTGGGGTCTAGCTTGACGCCTTCTGCAGAAATGATATAACCCAGATAAGTGACTTCAGTAAGAAAAAATTCTTACTTCTTAGCTGCAATGTACAACTGACACTCATCCAAACGAGTTAGTACCCTTTCAACATCTAATTCATGTTGCTCCCACAATGCAGAAAAAAAATGAGAATATTATTTAAAAAGATGAACACACATACACCTACCATATCACCGAAACAACCTACCATGAGACGATTGAACGTACCCACGGCTCGTGTTTAATCCAAAAGGCATAACAATATACTCCCATTGCCCTCGCTCGGTGCGAAAGGCGGTCTTGAAAATGTCGCCTTTGAATACCCGTACCTGATGGTATCCACTTTTGAGATCGACCTTGCTGAAAACCTTTGCCCCATTGAGCCTATCGAGGATATACTCAATGCGAGGCATCATAAACTTGTTCTTGATAGTCATCTTGTTTAATGCCCTGTAATCAACACACAAACGAGACGAACCATCCTTCTTGCGAACAAACAAAATAGGGGCCGCAAAAGGACTTACACTCGGACGTATGAATCCTCTAGCCACCAACTCCGTGAGTTGTTGCTCTAACTCTTCCTCCTGTGACTTGTTCAAACGGTAGGGAGCCTTACTGACAGGCTGCGCTCCCTCCATAAGCTCGATGCGATGGTCCTCTGGCCGCTCGGGTGGGAGACGAGGTGGAAGATCATCCTACAAAAAGAGATGTTTAAACTTCGTAAACAACTCCAAATACTTACCTGGAGCCTGAATGCTCTGGGAAACTAGAGCATCATAAATGAATGCCGCTTGCGCTCCTTGTCATAATTCATGCTTTACCTGTACATGCGAGATGAGAGGCAAAGAATGCAAGCCCTTCTCAACACGAATGATGAGGGGGGAATCAGTATCGGAATGTAAAGTGATCGTGCTAGCGCCAAATTTAATGTGAGCATCAAGTTCTCGAAACCATTTAATGCCCAAAATCATATCACATCCTGAGAGAGGAGATACAAGAAATTTCCTACGAAAAGAAGCTTGTTGAACGGTAAAAAGCACATCAAGGCACTCCTTCGTGATGAGAGAGTCCATACTAGGAGCGAAGCCAGAAACCTCGAGAGGAGCTTTCTGACTAACCTCTAGACGGGCTCTCGCAACGAGAAGGGGACTAATCACACCATGCATACTGCCTGGATCAAACAATATGATAAAATGCTGCCCTTTTACATGACCATAACACTTCAAGAGAGATTCATCAATGTGTGTGTCAAAGTCAGGAGAAGATGCAGGTTGTGTTGTGACAGTGCTTGTGGTAGCTGTCGGTGTCTTTGGTTCTTTAGGTGGGACTGTCTTAGGATAGGCCTTCTTAATGTGTCCCTTAACGTGACATTGAAAACATCTACCTTCTTTAGCATAAATCACTTGTTCTTCAGCCGTGATGTATCCTCCTATAATTCCTTGTGAAGCTTTCTCATCAGGGGTTAGCTTAGGTTTTGCAGGTGCTTTAGCTTTACCCTTAGAGTCATTGTTAGAGTTCTTTTCCGAGGAATTAGAGGAAGAAGGGTTAGAAGAATTACCATTCTTACCATTCTGTGTGTTTTGCAGGGTTCCTTGAGAAGTCTTGTTTTCCTTGGGCTTTCCTTTGTTGTGCTTCATCTCGTGTGGGCGAGAGCAATTGCCACCGCTTTGTTGAGATCGATTGGATCAAGTACCTCGACATCATACTTGATATACTCGTCCAATCCGTAAAGATATGCCTCCTTGCTCTCCGCATCCGATTTGCATAATTGAGTGCCGATCTGCAAAACACGATTAGAGAAAAACATAACCGGCATACCATTTTGCTTGAGAGCGCGCCAATCGCCCTTCAATCGTGCAAGGTACTGAGGTGGCATAAACCGCGCCTTGAGCTTGTCTTGGAAATCAACCCAACTAAAAGAGAGGGGCATGAAATCGTCGGCTGCCTCTAGGTGTGCGGCTAGCTGCGCCTCTTGCAATGCGTGGTACCAATTGATGGCATCACCAGCAAGGTACATAGCTACCGTCAAAACTTTGCTATTGCCTGTTTTCTTAGTTGTCGCAAAATAAGCATTAAATTGATGCAACCAAGAATGAATAACCGTAGCATCCATTTTACGATCATACTTACTGAAAGTAAACTTTTCAGTGACTGGGTTGTTGGAATCCGCATCGTGGCTTGCACCACTTGAGGAACTCCCACGATCTTTGGGTGGTTCGGTTTTCGAGGCTAGTGCTTGTCGAAGCAATTCTTCAGTGTGTAACTCTCGTTGAGCTTTACACTCGGTCTCCAAAGCCAATCTATGAGCGGCACGATCAGCCTCCAAGGCCGCGTTTCTTGCCGCCTCGTCTGCCTTTCTTCGTTGCTTCCGTTCTTTGCGTTCGTTGCGCTCGTGTTGTAAAGCAAGGCGATTGTCTTCTTGTTTTGCGGCAAGTTTTGCGTTTCTTTCATCGCACTCACGTTCCTGAGCAAGGCGATTGTCTTCTTGTTTTGCGGCAAGTTTTGCGTTTCTTTCATCGCGCTCACGTTCCTGAGCAAGGCGATTTGCTTCTTGTCTATCCATCATGGCCATCATTTGCTTGACCATTGCCTCCATAGGGTTTGGTGGCGTAGATGGCGAAGGGGGAGGGTTGAAGAAATCATCTCCGGGTGGGGACGAGTCTTCGTCGCCTCTCTCATGCTCATCACCTGTATGCGAAGTATCCATTCCGCTTCGGGTGACGACCATGCACTATGATCTTGGGTTCTTAAGCTCGCGAGGAACTTGGGTTCTTGAGGGTCTTGAGGTTCTTGAGGTCCTTGATTCGTGAGAATCTTGGGTTCTTGAGGTTCTTGAGGTGTTCTTTCGCTTGCAAATCGCGTTGGAGAAGGATCTTCTCTTCACCCGAGTTCTACTCCTTTCTGCGGGCGCACCCCTGGCGGCCTTGCGCTTACACCAAGGTTGTTTTTTCCCACCTCACGTCGATTGGCCGGCCGCTAAGTGCACTGTCTGCTCTCAATGAGTGAAAAGAGACACAAGGGGAGGCTGGACAAGCCCTTGTTTCTTGGGATTCCTCTCACTCTTCAACAAAACACGATTAGGAATCGACATGCCCAAGCGAACTTGGGTTCGTGCGATGGCAACAAGCAAAAAAATTCTTGTGGTTCTTCCCTTGAGTAGTACAGATAACTTCCAAAGCTCTGATACCAATGTAATGTGCAGCGGAATGAATGTTGTATTTTCTCAAGATTAGTGATCTATATTTGCTCAAGGTTCCTTTTAGTTCTTAGGGAAGGAGAGAGCCTTCCGTCTTTATGGAGAGTGCTATGATCACGAACAAAGTGAGTGGATATTGTGCGTGCAAGTGTATGAGACTGAGAGAAAGAGAGAAGAGAGATACGACACCCGAGAGTTTGTAAAACCCTCCTCCGAAGGCCCCACTCTCGTCAGCGAGAGTGGTCTACTTTTGATTGCACAAAGGTGTACAATGATGATGCATGGGCTGATGCAAACGGAGACTACGTTGATGAAGACGATGAAGACTTTAGGGCTGAATTCGATGCTCTTTTATTTGCTATCCACAAATGGGTATAAGCTGAAAGTCTGCACCACTTTGGGAGGCTGAAAACGAATGCTTCACTGCTGTTTTTATGGCTGAAATTCATTGGTTTGGTCAGGGCTGATGTGAAGATGAAAAACGCTGAAGTATCTGCTCTTCTGGCTGCGTTTTTAGGTTGATATCATAGGCTGAAAAACGCTGGAACAACAGGTGTTTTCCATGCTAAAAATGGCAGCATTTCTAGCGTTAGTAAATCCCTGAAGTGGCTGTGTTTCTTTGCTGAATTTGCTGAAGCTGCAGATGGCTAGCGATCCCAAAACGCGAAGGCTGGTTGTCGCGGGGAAAACGCAAGGAATTGGGAGTTGATGGCGATGACTGTGAAGGATGGACACGCCAGGGTCTAGAAGAGGCTAGGCGTTCCCAAAACGCTAGATCATGACGGGGGTGGCCTCACCAAGTGGCTTGACGAGGTTCTTGCTGGGAGAGGGAGGGAACACCTGCTGCTTGGGGAAGTCTGTTGTGCTCTTTGCTTATCTGCCCAATTGTGCTAACTTGGGTTTGCTTATATATTAACTTACCCAATTTGCCCTCCTGAGTACCCAACAAAAGTCACTTAATAAATAAGTGAAAAATGTTGAATATAGGGAAAAATTGGATAAAGTCACTTGAAAAATCCCCAAACTGACTGCGATGGAATCTGATGGAAATGCTTATGCTTATGCTTATGCAGTGTGCAACCAGAGGATATGAAATGGAAACTAGAAGTGGAATAGGTATTTAGGTCAGTATACCTGGAGTGCAACAGCATGAGCGAAAGAGCAGTGAGCCAAAGTTTGCTATGGGCTCAATGATAAAAGAGTACAAGGCTGCACATGAATGTTGTATTTTCTCAAGATTAGTGATCTATATTTGCTCAAGGTTCCTTTTAGTTCTTAGGGAAGGAGAGAGCCTTCCTTCTTTATGGAGAGTGCTATGATCACGAACAAAGTGAGTGGATATTGTGCGTGCAAGTGTATGAGACTGAGAGAAAGAGAGAAGAGAGATACGACACCCGAGAGTTTGTAAAACCCTCCTCCGAAGGCCCCACTCTCGTCAGCGAGAGTGGTCTACTTTTGATTGCACAAAGGTGTACAATGATGATGCATGGGCTGATGCAAACGGAGACTACGTTGATGAAGACGATGAAGACTTTAGGGCTGAATTCGATGCTCTTTTATTTGCTATCCACAAATGGGTATAAGCTGAAAGTCTGCACCACTTTGGGAGGCTGAAAACGAATGCTTCACTGCTGTTTTTATGGCTGAAATTCATTGGTTTGGTCAGGGCTGATGTGAAGATGAAAAACGCTGAAGTATCTGCTCTTCTGGCTGCGTTTTTAGGTTGATATCATAGGCTGAAAAACGCTGGAACAACAGGTGTTTTCCATGCTAAAAATGGCAGCATTTCTAGCGTTAGTAAATCCCTGAAGTGGCTGTGTTTCTTTGCTGAATTTGCTGAAGCTGCAGATGGCTAGCGATCCCAAAACGCGAAGGCTGGTTGTCGCGGGGAAAACGCAAGGAATTGGGAGTTGATGGCGATGACTGTGAAGGATGGACACGCCAGGGTCTAGAAGAGGCTAGGCGTTCCCAAAACGCTAGATCATGACGGGGGTGGCCTCACCAAGTGGCTTGACGAGGTTCTTGCTGGGAGAGGGAGGGAACACCTGCTGCTTGGGGAAGTCTGTTGTGCTCTTTGCTCATCTGCCCAATTGTGCTAACTTGGGTTTGCTTATATATTAACTTACCCAATTTGCCCTCCTGAGTACCCAACAAAAGTCACTTAATAAATAAGTGAAAAATGTTGAATATAGGGAAAAATTGGATAAAGTCACTTGAAAAATCCCCAAACTGACTGCGATGGAATCTGATGGAAATGCTTATGCTTATGCTTATGGGGTGTGCAACCAGAGGATATGAAATGGAAACTAGAAGTGGAATAGGTATTTAGGTCAGTATACCTGGAGTGCAACAGCATGAGCGAAAGAGCAGTGAGCCAAAGTTTGCTATGGGCTCAATGATAAAAGAGTACAAGGCTGCACATGAATGTTGTATTTTCTCAAGATTAGTGATCTATATTTGCTCAAGGTTCCTTTTAGTTCTTAGGGAAGGAGAGAGCCTTCCGTCTTTATGGAGAGTGCTATGATCACGAACAAAGTGAGTGGATATTGTGCGTGCAAGTGTATGAGACTGAGAGAAAGAGAGAAGAGAGATACGACACCCGAGAGTTTGTAAAACCCTCCTCCGAAGGCCCCACTCTCGTCAGCGAGAGTGGTCTACTTTTGATTGCACAAAGGTGTACAATGATGATGCATGGGCTGATGCAAACGGAGACTACGTTGATGAAGACGATGAAGACTTTAGGGCTGAATTCGATGCTCTTTTATTTGCTATCCACAAATGGGTATAAGCTGAAAGTCTGCACCACTTTGGGAGGCTGAAAACGAATGCTTCACTGCTGTTTTTATGGCTGAAATTCATTGGTTTGGTCAGGGCTGATGTGAAGATGAAAAACGCTGAAGTATCTGCTCTTCTGGCTGCGTTTTTAGGTTGATATCATAGGCTGAAAAACGCTGGAACAACAGGTGTTTTCCATGCTAAAAATGGCAGCATTTCTAGCGTTAGTAAATCCCTGAAGTGGCTGTGTTTCTTTGCTGAATTTGCTGAAGCTGCAGATGGCTAGCGATCCCAAAACGCGAAGGTTGGTTGTCGCGGGGAAAACGCAAGGAATTGGGAGTTGATGGCGATGATTGTGGGAGATGGACACGCCAGGGTCTAGAAGAGGCTAGGCGTTCCCAAAACGCTAGATCATGACGGGGGTGGCCTCACCAAGTGGCTTGACGAGGTTCTTGCTGGGAGAGGGAGGGAACACCTGCTGCTTGGGGAAGTCTGTTGTGCTCTTTGCTTATCTGCCCAATTGTGCTAACTTGGGTTTGCTTATATATTAACTTACCCAATTTGCCCTCCTGAGTACCCAACAAAAGTCACTTAATAAATAAGTGAAAAATGTTGAATATAGGGAAAAATTGGATAAAGTCACTTGAAAAATCCCCAAACTGACTGCGATGGAATCTGATGGAAATGCTTATGCTTATGCTTATGGGGTGTGCAACCAGAGGATATGAAATGGAAACTAGAAGTGGAATAGGTATTTAGGTCAGTATACCTGGAGTGCAACAGCATGAGCGAAAGAGCAGTGAGCCAAAGTTTGCTATGGGCTCAATGATAAAAGAGTACAAGGCTGCACATGAATGTTGTATTTTCTCAAGATTAGTGATCTATATTTGCTCAAGGTTCCTTTTAGTTCTTAGGGAAGGAGAGAGCCTTCCGTCTTTATGGAGAGTGCTATGATCACGAACAAAGTGAGTGGATATTGTGCGTGCAAGTGTATGAGACTGAGAGAAAGAGAGAAGAGAGATACAACACCCGAGAGTTTGTAAAACCCTCCTCCGAAGGCCCCACTCTCGTCGGCGAGAGTGGTCTACTTTTGATTGCACAAAGGTGTACAATGATGATGCATGGGCTGATGCAAACGGAGACTACGTTGATGAAGACGATGAAGACTTTAGGGCTGAATTCGATGCTCTTTTATCTGCTATCCACAAATGGGTATAGGCTGAAAGTCTGCACCACTTTGGGAGGCTGAAAACGAATGCTTCACTGCTGTTTTTATGGCTGAAATTCATTGGTTTGGTCAGGGCTGATGTGAGGATGAAAAACGCTGAAGTATCTGCACTTCTGGCTGGGTTTTTAGGTTGATATCATAGGCTGAAAAACGCTGGAACAGCAGGTGTTTTCCATGCTAAAAATGGCAGCATTTCTAGCGTTAGTAAATCCCTGAAGTGGCTGTGTTTGCTTTGCTGAATTTGTTGAAGCTGCAGATGGCTAGCCATCCCAAAAACGCTAAGGCTGAGAGTGGTTGTCGCGGGGAAAACGCAAGGAACTGGGAGTTGATGGCGATGGCTGTGGGAGATGGAAACGCCAGGGTCTAGAAGAGGCTAGGCGATCCCAAAACGCTAGATCATGACGGGGGTGGCCTCACCAAGTGGCTTGACGAGGTTCTTGCTGAGAGAGGGAGGGAACACTTGCCGCTTGGGGAAGCTTGTTGTGCTCTTTGCTCATCTGCCCAATTGTGCTAACTTGGGTTTGCTTATATATTAACTTACCCAATTTGCCCTACTAAGTACCCAACAAAAGTGGCTTAATAAATAAGTGAAAAATGTTAAATATAGGGAAAAATAGGATAAAGTCACTTGAAAAATCCCCAAACTGACTCTGATGGAATCTGATGGAAATGCTTATGCTTATGCTTATGCGGTGTGCAACCAAAGGATATGCATCTACACTAAGTGACTGGGTATGCACGGTCTACGAATAGACTCACAAAAGTGCCAGATCACTTCTAATCTAACTGACTGGACTGAAGGGAACCCTGCTATGGTGTAGCTTGTCCACGGACACATAGGGTTGGATGTGTCACGTGACAAGCATAATGCCATAATGAGCTTCAAGACACTAGACTCTGTGATAGTGGAAAAGAATCCCGCAAAACGAATAGTGGGTTCTATTTATAGCCGCCGGATTGAGCCTTTGACTAGCCATCTTCTGTACAGTTACCACAGTTTCTGTGTTCGGTATTTACCAGCCTCCAACCCTTTATTGACTTTATGACTGGTGTCTGTTCTCACTATCTACAGTCTGAGGCAAACCAAACGAACGCATTGGACCGATGCGTCTATGACCTTGACACAAAAACCATAACCCTAAAACACATCCATCATGTACATTACGTACACATCAACCTTGCAGCTCTAGGGTGGATGGTGGCTTTTACCGAACTGCAGCCCTTTGTCTTTCGGAGCGTCCTGGGATGTAATGCAGAATCTGTAAGTCAACCTATACACAAATTATGTTTTAACCTATACATAGAGAGACTATGTACACTAATGCTACACAGCTAGATTAAGGAGTTTCTCAGATGGTTTGCTTGGGAGGCTGTCCCTTCATTGTATCCCTCCCCCCGAGCAAGGGCTGTTTGTGGCCCTCCAGGGCTGGTTTTTGACCAGTAGAAATATCATTTTTTTGCAAAACTTGTAGAAATTATTTAGTATAATAGAGCTTGTGAATAATAGTGTCAAGCACTCGTGAGTCTCTCCTGTTAAGTATGGAGCCTGATATACCCTTGTAATTTTATGTGGTAAAAACGCACATTTGTAAGGCCTTCATTATGAGGAGAAGCCATCGTGCGTGGAGGAAAATCACTCATCGGAAACCAAAATTTTCACGGACAAGAATCAGGGGCAACTTCTCCGCCCCCGAGACTTTTTTTTTTTTGCGCCGGAATATTCTTTTTCGCCGGAATATTATGGCTGGACGGCGGCCGGAAAGTGGTCGGAAAACAACCGATCGGTTGGCCGGTGGCCGGTAGTCAATGGCCGATAGCCGGTGGTCGGAAGTCAATGGCCGGTGGCCGGTGGCCGAATTCAAAAGCGGACTTGTCTTCTCAAGGGCGGCCACACATGGGCGGATTGGAGGGTCCGATTTGGATTTATTCGCACAAGGGCGGCTACACATGGTTGTCTCTCATAAGAGAGGGCAGCCCTTTTGGCCTATAAAAGGAGGCCATTTCTACACACATTTTATAGTGTGAAGTTGATGCAACAAGGTGAGTGTGAGGTGGTGAGAGTGAAGCAAGGCGGGAGCTTCATTAAGGGTATAATCCCTTTGTAAACTACTTCTTGTTTTGAAGTACTAAAGCCATTGAGTGGCTGCTTTCCCGTGGACGTAGCCCACATTGGGTGAACCACGTATATCGTGTGTACTCTCTCTCTCTCTCTCTCTCTACTCTATAATCTCGTGTATATAAATCTTTCTCTCTCCATTAAGTAATCTACTCAATTATCTATTTAGCTACGTCTTATTTCCTAACAACTGGTATCAGAGCAAGGTTTGCTCGTAGCTAAATTATCTCAAGGAAAGGATTCCTTGAATTGAGTGGTAGTTATGGCGGAGGAAGGGAAGCTCAAGATTGAGAAGTTCAACGGCAAAAACTACCAACATTGGAAGATGCAGATTGAAGACTATCTCTACCAGAAGGACCTCTATTTGCTTGCGAAGAAGCCCGCAACAATGGCAGATGAAGCATGGATTGTCCTTGATCGAAAGGCACTGGGAACAATCCGGTTAAGCTTGGCGTCAACGGTGGCCTTCAATGTTTCGGAGATGAAGACCACGGAGTACTTGATGAAGTCACTTGACGACTTCTACGAGAAACCATCGGCATCCAATAAGGTATTTCTTATGAAGCGCTTGTTCAATCTAAAGATGGCAGAGAATGGTTCAGTTGCAGAACACCTAACTGACTTTAACACAAACATAAGTCAACTTCGATTAGTGAAAATCAATTTCGATGACGAAGTGCGAGCTCTCCTTATACTATCATCTCTACCGGATAGTTGGGACATCCTTGTGATGGCTGTAAGTAATTCTATCTCTGGCACAAATACTCTTAAGTTTGATGATGTTGTGGGTGTTCTCCTAAGCGAGGAAATGCGAAGGAGAAGCACAGGAGAATCATCAAGTGCTGCACTATCAGTGGAAACAAGAGGAAGGCTTAAGGAGAGGTTCAAAAACCAAAAGGGTCGTGATCGCTCAAGGCGGAGCAAGTCACGCACAAAGTCAGTTCTTGAATGTTGGAACTGCGGCAAGAAGGGCGAGTCAAGAAGGATTGCTGGTCCAAGAAGAAGAAGGAGACAGAGTCTCAAGACAATAAGCCAACATCGGAGGCCAATGTGGCAGGTAAAGTAGAGCAAGATGCTCTAATTCTCTCATTAGACAATGTGTTTAATTCCTGGATAGTAGATTCCGGGGCTTCATTCCATGCGACACCACACAAGCAACATTTCCAATACTACACCAAAGGTAATTTTGGGTATGTATACTTGGGAGATGATGAAGCTTGTGAGATTGTCGGCAAAGGTACAGTTTCTGTCAAAACTGCTAACGGAAATGAATGGAAGCTTAAAGATGTTAGGCATGTTCCTTCTCTTCGCAAAAATTTGATCTCTACAGGACAATTGGATGATGAAGGTCACAACATTGCATTCGGAAACAAACGGTGGAAGATCTCAAAGGGATCTTTGGTGGTTGCCAAGGGTGAAAAAGTTGGACTTTACTTGTGTATTGTTAGCACGCAACCATCAGCTTGTGCAGCAACTACAGAAGTTGACAGTGCGGTGTGGCACTACCGACTTGGGCATATGAGTGTCAAAGGAATACAAATCCTTCAAACAAAGATGCTTTTACCAGGTTTGAAAGAAGTGGACTTAGAGTTATGTGAAGATTGTGTTTATGGTTAACAAAAGAGGGTAAAATTTCAAAAATCAGGAAATGAAAGAAAAAATAAAAAACTTGAGTTGGTTTATTCTGATGTTTGGGGTCCTGCAAGTACACCATCACTTGGTGGCTCATTGTACTATGTAACATTCATAGACGATGCGACTAGAAAAACATGGGTTTATATTATGAAGAATAAATCCGATGTATTTTCCATATTTCAAAGGTGGAAAGCCTTTGTGGAGAATGAAACAGGTACCAAGGTTAAATGCCTCAGATCTGACAATGGAGGCGAATATTGCAGCCAAGCTTTTGAAAGCTTTTGTGCTAGCAATGGCATTCGGAGGCAAAGGACAACCCCAAGGACACCTCAACAAAATGGGATTTCGGAAAGGATGAACAGGACAATCATGGAACGAGCACGAAGCATGCGGCTACATGCAGGCCTACCGCTTGAGCTTTGGGCAGAAGCTGTAAGTACGTCTGTGTACTTAATCAATCGGTCACCCTCAACGGCATTGGATGGGGGAGTTCCAGAAGAGGCATGGACAGGTAAACCGGTGAATTATGCATTTCTCAAAGTGTTTGGGTGTGAGGCTTTCATGCACATAGATAGAAGCCTAAAATCAAAGTTAGATGCAAAGTCCAAAAAGTGTTTCTTCATTGGCTATGGAGAAGGAGACTTTGGATATCGCCTATGGAATCCTGAAGATGGTAAAATCTTAAGGAGTAGGGATGTAATTTTTAACGAAAAAAATATGTACAAAGATTACTTGGAAAGAAAACAAACAAAAGAAACAGGTGATGAGTACATGGAACTTGAGGACGGTGAAGACTCAAGGACTGCAAACGGTGACAATGTGCAACAACGTCAACCAAATGAGGAGCCTCAACCTATTCCCCGAAGATCTACAAGAGCAAGTAGACCTCCAGAAAGGTTTGTTCCTTCCTTCAACCATCTCTTGATCTCAGATTCTGGAGAGCCGGAATCATATGAAGAAGCTATGCAACATGAATCCAAAGAAGAATGAACGAAGAGCATGCAAGTGGAGATGGACTCACTACATCGCAACCAAACATGGGAGTTGGTTGAGTTGTCTAAAGGTAAGCGGGCACTTCAAAACAAATGGGTGTACAAGCTAAAGGAAGAAGAAGGTGGGAAGAAAAGGTACAAGTCTAGGCTTGTGGTAAAAGGTTTTTCTCAAAAGAAAGGTATTGACTTCAATGAAATATTTTCTCCTGTTGTAAAAACGAACTCAATTAGGCTTGTCTTAAGCCTTGTGGCTGCTCATGATCTAAATCTCGAGCAAATGGATGTAAATATGGCATTCCCTCACGGTGACTTAGAGGAGGAAATCTACATGCTTCAACCAAAGGGGTATGAAGTAAAAGGTAAGAAGAAAATGGTTTGCAGATCAAAGAAGAGCTTGTATGGTTTAAAGTAAGCATCAAGACAATGGTACTTGAAGTTTGATCGATGGATGTTGGATCATGGATTCACAAGATGCAACTCGGATCACTGCGTCTACACGAAGAATTTGGGAGATGGGAAATTCATCATCCTAATGTTGTATGTTGATGATATGTTGATTGCAAGTGCTAACATGCAGGACATCAAAGACCTAAAAGAGGAGCTGTCCAAATCTTTTTCAATGAAAGATTTAGGTGCTGCAAAGAGGACACTTGGTATGAAAATATCAAGGGACAGGACGAAGAAGACAATAAAGCTATCTCAAGAAGATTACATTAAGAAGGTACTAGAAAGGTTTGCAATGCAAAATGCAAAACCAGTTTCTACACCTTTGGCTGGTCATTTTAAACTAACGAAGGATATGTGTCCAAAGACACAAGAGGAGATAGCCTATATGTCTAAAGTTCCATATGCTGCAGCGGTAGGTTCTCTAATGTATGCTATGGTCTGGACAAGGCCAGACATTGCACATGCAGTGGGAGTTGTGAGTAGGTTCATGGATAACCCAGGTAAAGAGCATTGGCAAGCTGTGAAGTGGATACTTAGGTATCTAAAAGGGACAACAACAAATGCTTTGTATTTTGGAGGAACTGATATTTTTCTAGAAGGGTATGCTGATGCAGATATGGCAGGTGACAAAGATACTCGAAGGAGCAATACTGGCTATGTGTTCACGGTTGGAGGCACAGCAGTAAGCTGTGCTTCAAAGCTGCAGAAAGTGGTTTCACTTTCTACCACGGAAGCAGAGTATGTAGCAATGACGGAGGCAAGCAAAGAAATTCTGTGGCTTCACAGATTCTTAGAAGAGCTTGGATTCAAACAAGACAATTGTGTCTTGTACAGTGATAGCCAAAGCGCTATCCATCTTGCGAAGAACTCAGCCTTTCATTCAAGGACAAAGCACATTGAGGTGAGATATCACTTCATACGCACTCTTTTGAAAGAGGGACAACTAAAGCTAGGAAAGGTGCATACAAGTGAAAATCCTGCAGACATGTTTACAAAGGTGGTCAACAAGGAGAAGTTGAGCTTTTGCTCATCTTCAATCGGCATTCAGGGATAAGAAGCTAGAATGGAAAGCAGTCACAGGTTTGGTTTGGAGATCAGTCTCCAAGTGGGAGATTGTTAAGTATGGAGCCTGATTTACCCTTGTAATTTTATGTGGTAAAAGCGCACATTTGTAAGGCCCTCATTATGAGGAGAAGCCATCGTGCGTGAAGGAAAATCACTCACCGGAAACCAAAATTTTCACGGACAAGAATCAGGGGCAACTTTAAAGGCCTCGGGGGCGGAAGTCCTCGATACTTTTTTTTCCGCCGGAATATTATGGCCGGACGGTGACCGGAAAGTGGTTGGAAAACAACCGGTCGGTTGACCGGTGGCCGGTAGTCAATGGCCGATAGCCGGTGGTCGAAAGTCAATGGGTGGTGGCCGGTGGTCGGAAGTCAATGGTCGGTGGCCGGTGGCCGAATTCAATGGCTGGTGGCCGAATTCAAAAGCGGACTTGTCTTCTCAAGGGCGGCCACACATGGGCGGATTGGAGGGTCCGATTTGGACTTATTCGCACAAGGGCGGCTACACATGGCTGTCTCTCATAAGAGAGGGCAGCCCTTTTGGCCTATAAAAGGAGGCCATTTCTACACACATTTTATAGTGTGAAGTTGATGCAACAAGGTGAGTGTGAGGTGGTGAGAGTGAAGCAAGGCGGGAGCTCCATTAAGGGTATAATCCCTTTGCAAACTACTTCTTGTTTTGAAGTACTAAAGCCATTGAGTGGCTGCTTTCCCGTGGATGTAGCCCACATTGGGTGAACCACGTATATCGTGTGTACTCTCTCTCTCTCTCTCTCTCTCTACTCTATAATCTCGTGTATATAAATCTGTCTCTCTCCATTAAGTAATCTACTCAATTATCTATTTAGCTACGTCTTATTTCCTAACATCTCCACCCGATACAGTTCATTACGCTGATGTGTGGATTTCTACACTATGCCGTACGACTGTAAAAGGAGGGACTGCAAGCAGCTAAAAACTTTAAGATGATAAGACTTGCTAAAGGTAGCACTGAGAAAACCAAGATAGAGCTGGGGCATATCTATATTGATCCACATGGAAGACCTCTTACTTTTATGGAAGGGAAGGAAGTCTCTTGTAAGGTGTGTGTAGGTCTCGGACGACGAAAGTTGGTCGATCTACTTGTGTTATTGCAATAGGAAGAAGGAGAGATGGATTAGTGTACTGCATCCCCTATCTTTCATTTAAGCAGGTTAAAAAAGAATCTGGGTGAACGTGATAGTAAACTTCTAGATGTACAAAATTACAAATTGTAGAACCCATTGATGTAGAGTCCCTTAAACGTGAGCCTAAAAGCATACCAGACAGAGGACTAGACAAAGAGTTGCCTAGTCAAGGGGGATTATTCTTTAGAAGAGATCTCTATGTGCACGTCATAACGACCTTCAATTCAAAATTTTATTTTTCGAAGTCATTTTTGAGGATGTATGGGGGAGAAATTGTTTCATCGACTTTGAGTCAATAGAGAGATGCACGAACAAATAGAGGATCATGTCCAGTTTAACGGATGAGGCTAGGAGGGTTCGGGTTGGTGAGGATGCTTTTGGTGGGTCAAAAAGAGTGAGAAAAGAGAGCCATGGAGGCTAATCAGATGGGAATCCAGAATATCTGCACATGAAGTGAGCCTCTTCTTCATAGTTTAGGACTTAAGAGCTTATATCATTGTTCATGCACCTCACGTCGGAGCATGCCTTGTGATTGTTTGAGTTGATATGCAGTCATCCAATTTGGAGAAATCAAAGTAGGCCATTTATTCTACTTAGGATAAGTGCTCAGATTATTGACCTATGTGAAGTGGCTGTCTAGTAATTGAGTCCTGAATTATATCTCATAGGGTAACTTGTGTGATCACCAAACCCGGACACTATTCTTTCGGCATGTGTAGCCTCAACATGCCATGTTTCTGTACATTGGTGGTATTGGATCCTTATCGGCATGGCCCGTCTGCTGTGGGGTTTCCAGGCTTGGGGGTGAGCTTGTTGGCTCTATGGCTGGGAGTTGAGCTTTATGTTTGTTGGATAGGATTCTTCTCTGTGTCTTTCCAGGATGGTGCCAGGTGGCTTTAAAGATCCATAAGTTGCTTTTTATTTACTTCGGAAAGGTGAAATTTGCAGGTGAATGATGTTGAACGCTTGATGGAAATTATTAGAGATGCTGGAAAAGAACGTGCGATTCTAGTCTATACTCTTGCTGATCCAGCAATGGCAGAGACTGCTAAGAGGGCATGCCAGTTGCATAGTGTATCCCATCTCGATATGCTTGGTCCCATTACGGAGCTACTCGGATCTCATATGGGGGTGACTCCATTGGGATTGCCCCGTGGCGCCCCTGGCCGCAAAACGGTTTTATCAAGACAGTACTTTAAAAGGATTGAGGCCGTTGAATTTACCATCAAGCAGGATGATGGAGCTCTTCCCAAAAACCTGCACAAAGCAGATTTGGTTTTAGTTGGAGTTTCACGCACTAGCAAGACTCCTCTATCAACCTATATGGCACAAAAAGGGTATAAAGTTGCCAATGTCCCTCTTGTACTAGGCATTGATGCACCGAAAGAGCTATTCGAGATAGATCAAAACAAGATCTATGCTTTGACGATCAATCCAAACTTCTTGCAAGCCATCAGGATTGCCAGGTATAAAAGCCTTGGGGTCTCTACTACAAGCTTCTACAGTGACTTTGATCATATTAGGAAGGAGCTCGAGTACAGCAGCAAGCTCTTTGTGCAGAATCCAAAGTGGCCTGTTGTTGGTTGGTATCCAAAAAGGTCCATTTAACTCGATCAAGTCAATCAAAAGATATTGCTAAACTTTCTTTTTTTTGAAAATTCAAATGCAGAGGTTACAGGGAAAGCCATTGAGGAGACGGCCGCTGTGATTTTACGAATATATCATGATAGGGAGCGGAAGTATGTGATGCCTCGGATTTCGCGGCGCTACTAAGGTTATGGCCAGGCAAGTATATTACTTCTTCATTATCTTGCTACACTAAGGGCTGCTTGGATACTTCCGTTGTCTTGTGGAAATTTGAGAGTGAGTCGGAATTGCAGTTGGCTTTTACGGACATATTGGCTACCTCTGGCTGCTCTGCATGTATATACACATCCCAAACATATAAGCAGATTAGTTATATGAGCCACCCTGAACGTTGGGTTTATAGTGAGGATTGATTGCATGGATCTGAAAGGATTCGTTACACCTGTATAATTTACTTTTTACTTTTTACTTTTTCGGGCTAGAGCTGGGAAGTGGGCAGGAAGCAAGTTATACCTGTAAAATATAGCTCATTGATATTGCCGATGAAGTATTATATTCAAAATTTGTATGGAAGATCACTAATTTGCAGTGATTTGTGTTAAAAATTCTTGACTGAATGATAGAACATGGCAAGGTCAGTGACAAGCCCTCAAAATTTCAGGAATAGAAGTTGGGAGCTAGAGAAGAGAGATTAAAGAGAGAATAGTGTGCTTGAGAATGAAAAACTGTGAATTCTAGAAGCACAATTTTGATTCTTATAGATCACGTCTAAGCATATACCAAAAACCATTAAGATGGCTCATTTTCAAACAAGGAAAGCATTTGCCATGGCATGCCAAATGGGGTATTGCAACGCGTAACTTGTGAAAGAAAATTGAATACATGACTAGAATTCTTCAAGGCCTCTGATTTGTTTTTAAAATTGTTATCAGTACGTTATTAGTGAAAAGTAATACTAACCTTGCTTTTGGGAATTGAAGCTAATCTAGATATGTACAATCAATGAGACATTTCAACACAAATAGCAGTCTTGTTACAAAATATATTTTTTCTTTTATTCTGTACAATGTTGCCTTAGTGTCCTCTTTTATGTAGAATCTCGTAGTACTTTCTCCTGCAAGTAAGTGTGTTCTTGCTACAATCCGCAAGAGGGAATAAGGTGTCAAGATGTAGAATTCTTTGTAGCTCTATCCAAGTGGTAACATCAATAATTCAAAGTTCTTTCTTGCAATGCAACTTCACAGTTTCTTATCAAACCGTTGGTTCACTAAAAAAAGATTTAGAGATACGAAGCCCTCTATTCCAACAATTTGCCACCTTGTAGTGAGGAGGTAATCCAATAAACCCTAATCATTCCTTCATCAATGTAGGTTGATAGAAGCTATACGCCCCTATAACTTCTCTTTTGTGACTTTCTTTGGAAGCATTCTGTCTCTATAGTGGACAACACACACATTTTGCAACTTAGAAATCTAGATAAGAGTAGTATCACCAATTGTGAAAACATAAATTGTGATGCTTCTCCTACCATCAAGATCTTTAGCTGTGAACCTCCTTGTCAACTTTTTAACCTATGTCCTCATTCAAGAAAACATACTCAAAGTCCTCTTGTCCACTTTCTTTTTTTAGCGCAATGTCTTATACAATACTTGCTCATTGAATGACATCGCTGCTTCTTACTGTTTTGTGAGAAAGACAACCCAATAAAAATAACCAGACTCACCATAACCAATAAAGATACACTTAGATTTTGCTTTTTGTTTGGTTATTTTGTTCTTTGTCGATGTGCACAATTGCAAGGCAACAGTAGGACCAGGGGGGCACGACCCTAAGCTAAGCATACAAGGTTCGGGGGACTCTTAAAGGTAGGCTAAGAGTCTATGAAAGGGGTGAGGTTGGGTGGAGAATGGCATGCCCTAGTTTCCGTTGGCCTTTCATTGGTATCAGAGCTCAGGCAGGTGGAAAGGTGTGGAGAAGGAGAAGCTTTGCATGCATGCCCTCTCTCTCTCTCTCTCTCTCTCTCTCTCTCTCTCTCTCTCTCTCTCTCTCTCTCTCTAGGCATGGCAGGTTTGACACTGCCGGGAAATTGCGCGAGAGATGCCGCTTGTGTGGAGGAAGCCGCTAGGGCGGGCAAAGTTGTTTGCCGTGTCATGGGTTAGGGCATGTATAGTGCGGCACTAACGTTTTTCTTGTGCATCGCTTTTGGTAGCCTTTCTCCATGCCATAGCCATGCTTCTTATTGCCTTTTCACATCTTGGGCAACCAATTTTGACTTGGCCAATTCCCTTGTCAAAGGAACATGCACACGGTTGGTAGAAGAATGTTCTCCGATTAAATTGTAGTATCGAAGCAAGATTCGCCACATATTTGCCAAATTCATAGAGAATTGATGCATGCTCAGTTTCGGTGCATGAATTGAATTGAAGCATGCTCAATTTCAATGCATGCATTCGTGTTAAAATCGACCAGGCAAAATGATTTTCAAAGCTTATGAGAAACCAACAAAGGCTAAGTGTCGAGTAAGGTGGATCCATGACTCCATAAGCGGATGACAATCTAAATAGATGATCAGACCCCTGATTCTCAGAAGTCCATATCGAAAGAGCAATGGCCATAAGATTTCAAGTTTTCATGATTTCGTGATTTTTGCAACCCTAAGTGGTCAGCAAGGTCATGTGTTGCCGAGTTTATTTAACTGTATCTCAAGTTTGTTATACGGTGAACCGATCTTGACAAAATTAACACTGCTATTTGTACAAGATGTTTACAGCTATTTTCGAATTTTGAGATGCCACTCACCTTCATAGGTGGAGGGCTATGGAGAGATAACAATATTAATAAGTTTCATAACCTTTGAAGCTCGTGCTTGGGCTAACAAAGAAATCAAGACTAGGCCCTTGACACTTTTATCATGCATGACATGTGAATTTCTGATGAAGATTTTGAATATTTCGAGCACAAAAGCTCGAGAAAGTTGTATTCTTGAGATGTCATTATCTGAAGCAAGGCTTCAGGTTTATAAATATGGCATGGAATTTGAGATATGCTATGAGCAATATGGACTTGGGGGGCCTTGCAAGTGTATATGAATGGTTACCAATGGATGCTGGCATGAACCAAGCCAAGGGGCTTACACGGTACATAGGATGTGCTGTAGGTATACCAGAATCAAGGCTATGAGGAGGATTCAAAGTAAGATGCTTTAGACACCACATATATACGAGTTGGATACAAAGCTGATAAACTTGATCCATCCCAAGAGAGAGGCATATTAAATTAAACTTGGAACTTACTACTACACTACAAGGATTGTATTCAAAATTCATTCTCAAGCGAGCATTTGCTTTTTAATTTTGAGATAGTTGGCATAGGACGAGTGACAAGGTTGGAAAAATTCAAGTTCTACTATTTTTTTGTGTGTTTTTAACCTTTAATTTGGAAAGCATCACAACTTGCAAAGTGAGGGGCTTTGAAAGCCATAATGGGAAGTAAGGCTTCTACCCCATGCCAGTGACTTGCTTGTTGAGTTGAGAACTACTACAAGGCATCAAGGGGATGGTGTAGCAATTAGCATTCTTGGGATACAAGTTCACATTTTGTGTCTGATACACTCGAATCATACTTGAATATCAACACCTGTTCTGGATAGTGTAAGTCACTTAAGGGTGTCGGTGAAAACCATTGAGGTTGTCATTGTAGCCAAGGCCTTATAACTCTATTTTTGGTAAGTTACATGCAAGGCGTGCTAGTAAGGTGGAATAGATTCGACCCAATTAATTTTTTCACTTCTACTATCATGCAAGTATATCATTGTCTAATTAATAGATTATTTCAGATTAGCAGTTGAGATTGGTATATTTGCTTGTCTTCGTTGTAGATGCATGCATCAGCAGGTACTATATATTCAATTGGTTGTATGCACAAGGTGCATGCCGTTTGGGTAAGACTCTATCTGGTATATTTTGCTCATTTTTATATTCTCATTTAATGTCAAGGACGTTCTTGGAGCTGCACATGTATGCACTCATTGTGCTACACATGTTAGAATGATGATTTCTTCTGCGGCGCGACAGACGCACATGGCCTGTCTATCAAGAAACTAGTTTATGTGATAACATGACTCTAAGAGACTCTCATGGCAGGTAGTCTATTGTTTCCATTACAGTTTTGTGGACTTGCAAACCCACATTCAGGATTGAGTTATGCTTGTTAGTCATATCTCTTAAATATATGCAAGGCATATTTAAGGAAAACCTCATACCACTCATTTCTTTGGGGTATTGAGAATGTTTCTCTTCTTCAATAGGATTATATGATTGTTTTAATAATCTAATTGTCAATCAAATTCCAACTCCAAAGGATTCATTATTTATTCTGTAACATTTTATGGTCTAGTAACTCGTGTGTAGCGGAAAATAACATAGACATAGTGAGCATTTAATTAAGAATAGATTCCTAATGAGCACAACAAGAGTGCTTGGATGGAGAGAGCAACAAAAGCATAACACCTAGTTAGATAGGCATGAACAATACTTCAAAAAGAGAGAGAAATTAAGCTATTGACAACAGTTGAGGACCGGATTTGCATGGAGATCAATTCCCTCACCGTCTCAGACCCAAGACCTCACACACCTTTGAAGATGGTAAGAGCTAGTGGGGTATGAGAGTAGATCGAGAGGAAGAAGTATTCTTACAAGAAAGAAGTATATCTCGTCACATAATCACTCTTAATAGCTTAACATAGCTTAGTAATTAGCATGGTAGAGGAGATGAGCATGCATTGGAGCTTGGATTTGGTTGAATTTGCATCACAAAGCCAAGAGATGTTGATGTAGGCCTCCCTTCTCTTGGAGTAGATGCTGAGCTTTTCATTAAAGCTTGAGAAGGAGATAGTCTTCTTTTCTTCACACATGAGCTTGCGTGAGTGTGTGTGATAATGGCGGCAAAAATCACTCCCCCCTCTCTCTTGGTCGACCCCTCTTGCTATTTTCCTCTTGCTGGCCCCTCATTGGCTCATGCCAAGCTTAGCCAGTAGGAAATTAGAAGCATAATTGCTAGCCTTGTGACATGTGTCTCCCCTTTCCCTTTTGTGAGAGCTTTAGGTATTTAAATAATTCAATTAAGCTCTCATTGGACCTCTTAGTCTTTTGGCCAATAGGAATCAGGCAAGCCATTCGGCTACGGAATGCTCATTGGATCCTTTGGTAGACTGTCCAATAGTCTTCTAGAGAGATTAATTTCTATTGGTTCTTTTATCAAGTGTTTTTAAATGAATTAGACTAAATTTACTCTAGCCTAGTTCTCATTGGTCCTCCTGTATGGCCATCCAATAGGATTTGAATTCACCTTGGGTTCAATTGGGCTAGGAACCTGACATGTGGCCACTATGCCCTTTGTGTAAAGGGAGCTTGGAAGAGTGTGTGTGTTTATCTCTCATCACCTACAAAAATGACTCGCCCCCTCCTTGGTAGGGATGTGGGAAGACTGTTGAGTCTTCCCACAAGCATCCAAATTTCCCCAAGGTTTGATCATTTTGAGCATTTCATTTAATTTTGGAACCTAAGCTTTTTAAAAGTCTTAATGGGCCGAACCTTAGGGTCTTTGAAGCCCATTGATGCACATTGCTCTTTTGTAGATGGTCCCTCTTTGGATCCCGACTTTTTCTCCTTTGGATCCCTAATGAGACTGGTCTGTCAGCCTTACCAATATCTAGCTTTTTCTCCCCTGGTACTTCCCCATATTAAATAATCAGTTTAACATGAGAAAATCGTTTACGAGAATTAGATATTAGTTATTATGACATTACCTCTCTATTGAAATTGTAGTCGTCCTCGACTATGAAATAGAGACGATAAAGCCTAGTCATCAATCTGTTTGCTAGCGGGTAGAGGATCCGTATTTTACTCTACGTCATCGTCCCAGAATGGATGACTAGTCCATTTGGTTCTTGAGAGTGTTATCTGTCGCAAGCCTGTTTGCACATTAGTCTGTATGAATCTTCCATAGTAGATCGACAAGCTCTACTTGGTGTTCGGGAGACGTCGTCTCCGCAAACATGATCCTAAGCATGCATACTCATTAACATGTGCGCACTATAAATAAAAAGAGTCTTATAAGACAAAAACTTTGTTCATTTAAACATTTTTAAGTTTGCTTACTCTAAGGAATCATTGTAAGCATTGACAAGGTTTAGTTTATCCTCTAATTGTATGCCTTGCATCCATCTAGCATCTTCAAAAGGATAGTTCTTAAACTTAATAAGATATCGTCGGATAATCTTACCGCCTCTCAATACCTTGTCTTCATGTCGGAGAATGGACTCGGGATGCAGCATCTCTTCGGAGAGAAATTAAGCTATTGACAACAGTTGAGGACCGGATTTACATGGAGCCGGTCCCCCCTCCAAAAGGCTTTGTATTATAGGTTTCCCCCATCAAGGGAGACATTTTACAATACAATACTTTGTGTTCCTTCAATAACTTGCTGGTGCAATGAAGATGGAAGCTTCAAGCACCAAGCTTACACTTGAAAACAAAACATCAATTCCCTCACGGTCTCGGACCCAAGACCTCACACACCTTCGAAGATGGTGAGAGCTAGTGGGGTATGAGAGTAGATCGAGAGGAAGAAGAAGTATTCTTATGAGAAAGAAGTATGTCTCCTCACATAATCACTCTTAATAGCTTAGCATAGCTTAGTAATTAGCATGGTAGAGGAGATGAGCATGCAGTGGAGCTTGGCTCTTGGTTGGATTTGCATCACAAAGCCAAGAGTTGTTGGTGTAAAGCCTCCCTTCTCACAAGCTTGGAGTAGATAATGAGGTTTCCATTAAAGCTCGAGAAGGAGATGGTCTTCTTTTCTTCACACATGAGCTTGTGTGAGTGTGTGTGTGTGATAATGCCCTGCAAAAATAAGCCCTATCTCTCTCTCGGTCGACCCCTCTTGCTATTTTCCTCTTGCTGGCTCCTCATTGGCTCATGCCAAGCTTAGCCAATAGGAAATTAGAAGCATAATTGCTAGCCTTGTGACATGTGTCCCCCCTTCCCCTTTTGTGAGAGCTTTAGGTATTTAAATAATTCAATTAAACTCTCATTGGACCTCTTAGTCTTCTGGCCAATAGGAATCAAGCAAGCCATTGTGTTGCTGAATGCTCATTAGACCCTTTGGTAGACTGTCCAATAGTCTTCTAGAGAGCTTAATTTGTACTGGTTCTTTTATCAAGTGTTTTTAAATGAATTAGACTAAATTTACTCTAGCCTAATTCTCATTGGTCCACCTCTATGGCCATCCAATAGGATTTGAATGCACCTTGGGGGCAACTGGGCTAGGAAGCTGACATGTGTCCACTATGCCCTTTGTGTAAAGGGACCTTGGAAGAGTGTGTGTGTGTTTCTCTCTCATCCCCTATAAAAATGGCTTGTCCCTTGCTTGATAGGGACGTGGGAAGACTTTTGAGTCTTCCCACAAGCATCCAAATTTCCCTAAGGTTTGCCCATTGAGCATTTCATTTAATTTTGGAACCTAAGCTTTTTGGAAGTCTTAATGGGGTTAACCTTAGGGTCTTTGAATCCCATTGATGCACATTGCTCTTTTGTAGATGGTCCCTCTTTGGATCCCTATTTTCTCTCCTTTGGATCCCTACTGAGACCGGTCTGCCAGCCTCACCAATATTCTAGCTTTTTCTCCCTTGGTACTTCCCCATATTAAATGATAATTTTAACATGAGAAAATCATTTAGGAGAATTAGATATTAGTTATTATGACAATTCTATAACATTGCTAGTGTGTATAGGAGCCATATAGCTTGTGTATGACCAAGATTATGAATGCCAATTGACTTATTGTTGATGGTCACTTGTTTGTTGACCCTTCACAGGTATGCTTTCAAGGAAAGCAGCTCTAAGCTGTCAAGTGGCAGTAGTTAAGAGTTCAACAAGAGATTTTTGTCTCCAAGGTAACTTTACCGATCTGCTTACAATTACTAAGGGTTGCAAGGACGGCTATGATGGCCCACATCTCCTTGGTCGTTTAAGTAGTATCCTTTTTGTATATGTGTGACCTTAGAGTCTCCTACAACACAGGCAAAGCTGACAAAGGATTTTTGGCTTCTAAGACAAGGCCAAGGGTTCTTGGACAAGACATGACCTAGCATACTTTTAGGATAATTGTACTAATTTGGTTCTCTTCTATTTTTATGTGTACTAATGTTTGTAGTTTTGCATGTTTTGTAGGTCAAGGTGCAACAAAAAGTGCAAGTCCAATATACTAGTGTCACACAATCTGTCTTCTATGCAAGTTACATGCATAGCTATAGGGTAACACTTAGGAGAAGGATTAGGGATTAGTGTATCAATCTCCTCCTCTGATATTTTTTTCTTTATCTGTGTTAGTTATACTTATAAGGGACTTGAGGGTCCACTATGGGTATTATATACTCTTGTAGTGGTTAACCTTCTTAAGATGTTGGTGCACCCAATCTATGTTGACCCATGGAAGTGCCAGTAGCGGTGTGGAAATCAGTAGCCTGACGGAGAAATGCTTGAGTAGGTGCTAGAAGCAGAGAACAAAAGATCTTGTTGTGAAGTGTATGCCAAATGTGATAGTTAGCAGATCAAGCTCTTGATGCTCTCTACCATTCAAGCTTTATAGACTTGCATTTGAAGCTCTTGGTAGAAGAGTATGCCATATGGAAGCAATTAGTCAATCATTGCCCAATGGTTTTGGAGCTATGATGTGTATGCAGTGGGCTACTCCATTCTAATGAGCTTGAAGCTCTTTGGATACCTAGAAGGCTAGCAAACCTCTGATTGGAGGCCATGTCGAGAAGTTGCAACGCAAGGTTGTCGACACTCGTAAAGGTGGTGCTCTTCCCAATGTGTGGAGCCTCGGAGTCGAAGCCATTTGGAGAAAGGAATTGAGGGGTGGCAAATTGGATCTGTTTTGACATCGACTATCGAGCACAATCAAGGGCATGGGAAGTGGAGTTAAATTTAGTCTTCGCGGCAACTCAAGTCATCCGGAGTTTGGAAAATTAGGCCACACAGGGATTTGTTGTAATAAGGTAAAGCTAGAAGTTGGCTTGGGGTTTTTAAAAAAAACGAATTCTACTGCATGGTAAGGTTGCCAAACTGCGTGACGAGCGTAGTTATTGCATTGAAGGGAGCCCGAAAGCGGCCAGTTGGATAGAGGTTACGGACTTGGGCGCCATACAACAGTAGAAAAGGGGCTAGCACTGCAGTTGCATGGAAGCCAGGAAGCAGGCAAGTTACAGAGGAGGTGACCACTAGCGATATTGCTAGTGGCCAAAGAGAGGCATGAGGAAGCTGCATGTAGGGGGGGTAGCCCGTGGATGGTGAGAGGGTCGACCAGGGCCAAGGACCATAGAAGGACCTTTGGTTGCAGGCTTGAGGAAGCGTCATCTGGCGGACGTCTATAGAAGGTTACAGCCAGCACATGGAGCAGGAAGCGGCCAAGGGATGCAATTGAAAAGGGTTGAGGGACTGTGGTTTGGGAGGGCCGTCAGGGCTTGAAGAGCAAGGGGAAGGGAGCCGAGGAGAGCATGCTTTGCGATCGGGTGTATACGGTCAGGGTTGGTTGGGTTCCGGCAAGGGAAATAGCCGTTTGCAGATTGTGTATCAAGGTGTGTTTTTGCGAGGGGATAGGGGTGCCGTGGAATCACTGGGCTATAGAGAGGCATTCGGATTGTGTGCTGGTGGTTATCTCATTTCCCCATTTTATCTTGTGGTGCCCTCACTGAGGACCCACTGATTGTTTCCTAACAAAGTTTTCGTGAATCAAGATGAAGCAGGAATTTGGTCCGGTATTCAAAGGAGATGAAGATGTAGATGATTGTCTTGCCGATTTGGAACTATTTATGCTGACAATACTGCGGATGCCAGGTGATGAAGCAAAGCTCCAGAATCTACCTTTGGTACTACGAGGTAAAGCAAAATCTTGGTTCGATGATTTAGAAGATGCACACAAGCAGAATTGGATCAGATTTTGTGAGCAATTTCTACAAAGGTATCGAAAGGTGGTGTCGACTTCGGACGCAGATGCAAAGATCAAAGGCTTGCAGCAGGACATAAGTGCAAATTTCAGTGCCTTTTTTGATAGATTTGAAGCTTATTGGGGGGATTTTGCGGCCGTGTTAGAAGGGGTTCTCAAAGCATCGAAACTTGGGTAGCCATGGCTTTCTCTTATCCGGAATTTCATGGAAGAAGTGATGAAGATGTGGAAGATTTTTTGGAAAAGATGGAGGTTGCCTGCATTAGCAACCAGATTCATGATCCTGTGCAAATGTTACGTCTTTTCTAGATTTGTTTGAAGAGTGATGCACGAGTTTGGTCCAAATCATTTGAAGAGAAGTTGCGTGCGGCTAATTCACCCGTGAGATTAAGTTGGGACAATCTAAGGCATAGATTGGAAGTGGAGTTTGTGAAGACAGAAGATCTTGACAAAGTGTGGCAAGAAGTACAGGGTTTGGTGCAAAGAGAAGGTGAGCGAGTAGATGCGTACATACGTAAGTTTTCAATGGCATGGGAGAGGATGTGCAAGGGCTTAGCATCACAGGTACCTCCACCTGACATGATGAAGGACAGGCTCTTGGCTGGTCGTTGGGAGAATATAAGTTGGAGAGTGGAGCTAAAGAAGCTTAGAACCAAAGTGTGTAAGATGAAGGGATGTTAGAAGGTATGCTATCCAAAATACTTAAAAGGGAAGATTTAGAGAGAAATTTAAATATGTGCAAAGAAGTTTCCTAGGCTTTTTGCCTTAAAAAATACACAGATGTGCATGCAAGAATAAAAGGCCAAGGTAAAAGGTCCATGCCACCTGTAGGATGTTTAAATTTGAACAGGTGCATATTCCTAGAAAACAAAATGAGAATTCTCATTTACTTGCACAACAAACAGTTTCATATGTTGAGAAAGAAGTGCAGATCATCAAGGTGACAACAACAATAAAGCAACCAAGGTACCAAAGAATGGAGTCACTCGCTCCCATAGTTGAGTACATTTTGGAAGGCGGGTTTCCACAAGGATTCACAAAGGCTCAAGGAGACTCATAAAGAAGATAAGTTTATATCTATTCTTGGAGGGTGGTACCCTCTATCAATGAAGAAAAGATCAAGTTTGTAGAATAGTACCTACAATCAAGGAGATTCCAACTATTTTAGAAGGTTTGCATGAAGAAGCATGTGGTGATCATTTTGCACAAGACCTAACTCTAAAGAAGATTTTGCTTGCTGGGTATATTTGGCCAAGCGTGCACATTGATACTCACCATTGGTATAAAAGCTATCATGCTGCAAATCAATGGAAACAAAAGGTTCTTTCATGGTCCACATTAGTTGGTAGTTTCAAATGGTCCTTTTGAAAATTGGGCTATTGATGCGATGGGTCCACTACCTAGGACAAGTGAAAGCAAGCTCTACATTCTAGTGGCCAGAGACTACATGATTAGATGTGAAATCACAAAGTGTGACAAAAGTAAACGAGAAAACATTGACCAAGTTTGTCACACTCATATTTGTTGTAGATTTGGCACATCTTTTTTTGTAATTGCCCAAGATTGAGGAAAGGTTTATTTGTGAAGAGCTTCATATTTTATATCGTCATAACACACCCTATTATCCCTACTCAAATGGGTCAGTGGAGAAGGCTAATGGTGTCATTAAAGGAATCATTAGAAAGATGGTGAAAAACAAAACAAAGCTTTGGATGAGTTCTTAGATGGAGCACTATGGGCATACCGAATTACTTACAAAGAGGAAACTAGTTTTACACCATTTCACCTGGGGTATGGCCAAAAAGCATTGCAACCAATTGAGCTCAACATTCCGATAGTGTTGTCACAAGAAAAATGATGCAAGATGAGCAAGAAGCATGGGTAGATTGACTTCGGAATCTCACCTGATAGAGTTAGAATAGAAAAGAGAAATTGCCTATGATTGCTATAGAAGAAGATCTGTACAAGCAATGGAGAAGTTCAACACCCCATTGAAAGAGAATAAAATGAAAGAAAGAGATCTAGTATTAAGGTATGAAAACTGACTTGATAATGAGTTTGATACCAAGTTTGAGACTAGGTGGTAGGGGCCATTATTGCCAAGAAGGCCTTTACCTGCTACTAGCAACTAATGGACTTGGATGAAAAGGAGCATCTTAAGAAGGTGAATGGCTACTTACTAAAGCCGTATTTAAGTCGTATTCTTCTAAAGGACTTGAAGAACCAACAATTCAAGGGAAAGCCTAAGAAGGTATATTGGTACTGTTGTTCTTTCTCCCATCAAGAAAAATCATGCGCTTCTTGGTATGTGATACATGAAGATGCAAAGATAACAAAAGAAGAAGTGAAGGTGGACAATCAATGCATGACTAGCCACAATTATCATTCCAATGTGTACCAATTGATGATACATGAATGTACCATTATGTAGGGGAAGGGCTAAATGATAGCCGTGTTGGCATTAAAGCCCAAGTGGCCTCTTATACGGATATGGCCGCCCGCCCGTCTAACTCACTTATCACTAACTCTTTGTATATACTCACTTATACTTTTGTGGATAATAAGGTTTGGGATATAACCCTTCAACGACTTCTCTGCGTAGTGTGTAAGCTCTCTGTGTATCTGTGTGTGTGTGTGTGTGTGTGAGAGTCAATCCACGCTCCGCTCCGCGACTTCAATTGGTATCAGAGCTTGGTTTAGTGCGGTTTTGCGTAATCGCGCGCGCGCGCACTTTTCAGGCAGATTCTGGATCCGGAGCTTGGAAATTCATACTCGGTGTTCTGGGAGTATTTGCAACAGGTGACATGTAGTTTTACCCCCCTTTCGAAGCTGTTTATGCCCTCAGAATTTCGTTGTGAGCACTATATCAGAAGATAGGTTTCAGCCGCAAAGAAACCCGTCTTGTGGCAAGCAGGAGGTGGTCGGCATCAATATCGGTATCGACATACATCACTCATTCGTCTTCAAAGCATCATCTATAGACCAGGTACACATATATATCCTCAGATATATATATATTGCAGTCTGCATTGCTACTTCTTGTGCTTGCCAGGTTCCAGGGGAGGTGTGGCCATACGACGGCTTGACACCACTGGCATGTATTGCAGATTGATGTACTGTGATTGTGGGTCTGCTAGTTGTGAGTCATGCTAGCACACAGATCGTCGCAGCGGTCATAGGACAGTGATTGGTCTATTGTAGGATGTATGCTAGTTCTAGGCAGTTTGCTGAGCCATATGTGAGGTTTTTTGAAGCCAAGCACTGGGGTTGGGTTACCCAGTGTGAGGTGGATTAGGTTGCTGGAGTTCCCCTCTACACGCATCCTCTTCGGTGACTTTTATCCCATAGGATGTATGACTTTGTGTAGACAGTGGATTAGGTTGCTGGAGTTCCCCTCTACACGCATCCTCTTCGGTGACTTTTATCCCATAGGATGTATGACTTTGTGTAGACAGTGGATTGCATCTTATGCGTCAGGCCATTGAGGCATTGTTCAGGGTTCAGTCTTGAGACAGATACAGGTTCTGTGATCGCCCAGACAGGAGACAGCGTATGCTTACAGGACAGCATATTACATAGATTTTTAGATTTGTCACTGGTCAGCTATTTATGATTGTTTTTGAGCTATCTTTTGGTTCCCAGAGCTCAGTTTACAGGGGAGACTCTGTCAAAATTTTTCAAAATACTGACAGTTCCTGAGGAGAGGTATTCAACTTGTTGTTTACAGCTTGTTTATTGTGTATAGAGACCAGTTTACAGGGGAAACTCTGCCGGATTTTTCCCAGAAGTAAACAGTTTGGCAGATATGGCATCTTCTAAAAGTGAGACTCTTTACAACATAAAAAAGCTGGATGCACAAACTTTCCATTCTGGAAGAAGAAGATTTGGTAGGTTTTGGTGCAGAAAAAACAAGTGAAGCCACTAAAGCTCAAAGTGGAGAGACAAGAAGGTATGGCTGAAGATGAGTGGGAAGAGCTTGACGAGTTAGCTTGTTCCACAATCATGCTGACACTGGCAGAAAATGTTTACTTCAACGTAGCAAAAGAGACTTCAGCATATGGCATATGGAAAAAGCTATGTGGCATGTACGAGAAACAAAGTGCTGCTTCTCAGATTTACTGGCTCAAGAAATTGGTGGATTTGAAGATGAAGGAAGGGACAGCCATGTCAAATCATCTCAATGAATTTCACACAATTTTCAGCCAGTTAACAGCACAGGAGATAGTCTTTCCAGATTCAGTGAAGGCTATGTTTCTCTTAATCACTTTGCCAGACAATTGGGATACTTTTCGTACAGCATTAAGTAATTCTGTCGCGCCAGAAGGTCTTACAAGTGCCAATGTAGAAGGCAGCTTGCTCACAGAGGAAGTGAACATGAAGAACATTGACAAAGGCAAAGGCAATAGTACTTTGGTCGTTCGAGGGAGACAATAGTCTAAAGAGAAGAAGGGTAAGAAGGCACAAAACCGAAGTAAGTCTCGTGACTCGAAGTCAAAAGATGACATAGAATGCTACCATTGTGGCAAGAAGGGTCACATGAAGAGAGACTGTACGAAGTGGAAACAAGAAAAAAACAAAACAAAGAGTTCTGAGCAAGATGAAAAGAAGAGTTTAGTGAAGATTGAAGAGGTGAATGTCACACGATCTGGTTCAGACAGTGATTCTGGTATAGCAGCTGGTGACATCTTCCTCACAAGCAATCTTGATTCTATTTTCTTGACTGCAGAGGATGGACATGCTATGAGTGATTGGATTATCGACTCATGGGCATCTTTACATGTTTCTCCGCACAAAGAGTGGTTTACATCATATGTGACTACTAAAGATTATGTCAAACTTGGCAATGAGCAGGATTGTGACATACTTGGAGTGGGAGATGTGCAGTTGAAGTTTCAGAATGGCTCTTCTTTATGGCTCAAGAATGTCAGACATGTTCCAGCAATCCGAAAGAGCTTGATCAGTACAGGAAAGTTGGATGATGTGGGTTATGTGACAGTTTTTGGGAACAACGCTTGGAAGATCTCCAAAGGTTCGATGACTGTAGCACATGGCAGCAAGTCAGGAACTCTGTACACTTTACATGTTTCAGAGGTTAAAAACCATGTAATTAATGTGATTGAGCAGCCAAGTGTGTCACTGTGGCATCGTAGGCTGGGACATATGTCAAAAAGAGGAATGAAAATACTTTCTCATTATGGTTATTTACCTGGCTTTTCATTTCAAGATTTCGAGTTTTGTGAGCATTGTGTTTATGGTAAGCAAACACGGGAACCACACAGATCAAAGAGGAATCGTAGGGACGAACGGTTAGCTCTTGTGCACAATGATCTATGCGGACCAATGCCTAGTTGGTCACTAGGGGGAGCAGCGTACTTTTGTACATTCATAGATGACTATTCTCGCAAAGTATGGGTTTACTTCTTGAAGCACAAGGATGAGGTGCTCAAGGTCTTTAAGACATTCTTGCAGCTTGTGGAGAATCAGAGTGGTCAGAAGCTGAAGTGCTTGAGAACTGACAATGGTGGAGAGTACGTTTCCAAAGCTTTTCAAGACTTTTGTGAAACAAAAGGGATTAATCGGGAACTTACTGCACCATATAATCCTTCACAGAATGGAGTTGCAGAACGTATGAATAGGACCATACAAGAGAAGGTCAGAAGCATGTTGTCAAATGCTGAGTTGCATGATGGATTTTGGACAGAAGGGGGGTGGCCGTTGAGCGAGCCCATGAGAGCGAGCAACTATTACCATCAAGAATCTAAGTGCAATAGGAGCGAGCGGCATGCACAAAAAATCCTAGTTGGAGGGAGATGGCAAGTTTGGTGAGAAACCTATATATTGCTCATGAGTTAAATAGAGTAAGACATTCTACATGTCTATAAAAGCTAGAGAGCCATAAAACACTGTAAGAGAGTCAACCAACTCCCAAGTCCATTATATAACATTTTCATAGAGCGTATTTGGCATACATGTCAACCAAGGCAATGCCAAGCACTAAATCGTTTGTCAATAGCCCTTGACTAACAATATCATCTGAATTATTTCGCCCATATTAGTTGAGCAAGGCAATGCCAAGCATGACATCGTTTTTCAGTAATGCATGACTAACTATATCATTGGAATTCTTTCACCCATAATAGCCTCTTGTATAATGCCACATGTCCTTCAAATGCAAGCATAGGTGACCGCATTTGGAGAGATGTCCTCGCAGTGCATATGCTAAAAACAACCCTAAGCTTTTTGGCCTTTCCCGTGTTGGGCATATGTTGTAGTCAGTGCACTCCATGAGACGACATACTTGACAAGCAACTCCTCGACCACCTTTTGTGCTTGCAGAGGTAGAGCACATTTGGCATACACGTCGACCAAGGCAATTCCAAGAAAGACATCGTTTTTCAATAGCCCTTGACTAACAATATCATCTGAACTATTTTGCCCATATTAGTGTCTTGCGTAATGGCATAGCGGCCGTGAAGATGCAAGATTAGGTGATCGCATTTGGAGAGGCGTCCTTGCATTGCATATGCTCAAAACAGCCCTAAGCTTCCTCGCCTTTTTCGCTTATGTTGGGCATATCCGTAGTCAATGCACTCCATGAGACGACATCCCAGACAAGATCAGCCCCAAATCAGCCTAAAGAATTAGCGTTTTTAGCCCAAAAAAACAGCCCCAGATCAGCCCCAAATCCGCCACCAAATCAGCCTAAAAAATTAGCGTTTTTAGACCAAGAAAACAGCCCCACATCGCCCCAAATCAGCTACCAAATCAACCTAAAAAATTTGTGTTTTTAGCCCAAAAAATCAGCCCCAGATCAGCCCCAATCCGCCATCAAATCAGCCCAAAATTACAGCATTTTTAGCTCCTAGTTTTGGACTTTCCCGTGTTGGGCATATCTCGCAATTAGTGCACTACATGAGATGACATACCTGACAAGCAACTCCTCGACCACCTTTGGTGCTTGCTGAGGTGGAGCACGTTTCGCTTACATGTTGACCAAGACAATGCCAAGCACGACATCTTTTTTCAGAAATGTTTGACTAACAATATGATCGAAATTCTTTCACCCATATTAGCCTCTTGCATAATGCCACATGTCTTGAAGATGCAAGCGTAGACGATCGCATTTGGAGAGATGTCCCTGCATTGCATATGCTGAAAACAGTCCTAAGCTTCCTCGCCTTCCCCTCTCGTGTTGGGCCTATCCCGCAATCAATGCACTCCATGAGACGACATCCAGACAAGATCGGTCCCTAATCACCAAATCAGCCCTAAAACTCAACGTTTTTAGCCTCTAAATGATCCATCAAATCAGCCCAGAAAATCAGCGTTTTTAGCTCCTATTCTTGGCCTTTCCTGTGTTGAGAATATCACGCAATCAGTGCATTCCATGAGAAGTCCTCGCATTGCATATGCTAAAAACAGCCCTAAGCTTTTTGGCCTTTTTCGTGTTGGGCATATCCCGCAATTAGTGCACTCCATGAGACGACATCCTTGACAAGCAACTCCTCGACCACCTTTTGTGCTTGCTGAGGTAGAGCACATTTGGCATACACGTCGACCAAGGCAATTCCAAGAAAGACATCGTTTTTCAATAGCCCTTGACTAACAATATCATCTGAACTATTTTGCCCATATTAGTGTCTTGCGTAATGGCATAGCGGCCGTGAAGATACAAGATTAGGTGATCGCATTTGGAGAGGCGTCCTTGCATTGCATATGCTGAAAACAGTCCTAAGCTTCCTCGCCTTTCCCTCTCGTGTTGGGCATATCCCACAGTCAATGCACTCCATGAGACGACATCCAGACAAGATCAGTCCCTAATCAACCACCAAATCAGCCCTAAAACTTAGCGTTTTTAGCCTCTAAATGATCCATCAAATCAGCCCAAAAAATCAGCGTTTTTAGCTCCTATTCTTGGCCTTTCCTGTGTTGAGAATATCACGCAATCAGTGCATTCCATGAGAAGTCCTCGCATTCCATATGCTAAAAACAGCCCTAAAGCTTTTTGGCCTTTTTCGTGTTGGGCATATCCCGCAATCAGTGCACTCCATGAGACGACATCCCTGACAAGCAACTCCTCGACCACCTTTTGTGCTTGCTGAGATAGAGCACATTTGGCATACCCGTCGACCAAGGCAATTCCAAGAAAGACATCGTTTTTTAATAGCCCTTGACTAACAATATCATCTGAACTATTTTGCCCATATTAGTGTCTTGCGTAATGGCATATGCCGTGAAGATGCAAGATTAGGTGATCGCATTTGGAGAGGCGTCCTTGCATTGCATATGCTCAAAACAGCCCTAAGCTTCCTCGCCTTTTTCGCTTATGTTGGGCATATCCGTAGTCAATGCACTCCATGAGACGACATCCCAGACAAGATCAGCCACCAAATCAGCCTAAAGAATTAGCGTTTTTAGCCCAAAAAACAGCCCCAAATCCGCCACCAAATCAGCCTAAAGAATTAGTGTTTTTAGCCCCAAAAAACAGCCCCAGATCAGCCCCAAATCCGCCACCAAATCAGCCTACAAAATTAGCGATTTTAGCCCAAAAAAACAGCCCCAGATTAGCCCCAAATCAGCCTAAAGAATTAGCGTTTTTATCCCAAAAAAACAGCCCCATCAAACACACGAGTACCATATTCGACTGTTCTTATACAACCATCAAACACACGAGTACTATATTCGACCATTCTTATACAACCATAAAAGAAAGGTAGTTTTGAAGAAATCTACAACACTGCCAGTGAGTCTAAGTTTGAGCACAATCATCTAAGAGAATAGCAAAAAGAAAATGTGAAGCTTGGCTGGATCCAATCTTCAACTACATTGCGACCCTTTAAAATCAATCCATCTGCAAAAAAATACACAATTGCTTAATACATACCCTCTTGTCAATCAACTTATAATTTTCAATGAACCTACTCCTAACATACCTTGACTCCAAATGGCTTCAACAAGCGATCATATATGCACTCATCCCTCTCAAACATAATGACATGTCTATCCATGAAGCCAGCTGCCAAGCCAAGTGTACCCGTGCCAGCAAATATGTCAAGGACTACATCCTGTGGACGGCTAAAAAGTGCGATTATGTACTTCACAAGCTTTTGACCTCTTTGACAACCACCCCTCCATGGCTTTCCTTTCCTCTTTACTAAATCTGCTTCAGGTACTCTGACATTGAATACACATTTTACTTACTTTAATGGCATATATATATATAAATGATGGATTAGGCATATAAACAAGTAAATGATAGAGTCAACTCACTTATCGAAGATAAGGTCCTGTCCAAATTGAAGGTCACCACCAAGTTTCAATTCTGGCAACTGATCATGATGTATACGATACACACAAGTTGTCGAACAACGAACAAAAGCAGACAAGATCAAGCAATTCACCTATTCAAATAGAAAGCTTTATGTCATACATGTCATTAAAGAATAGGATGCCACACTAAATTCTATTGCACATTAAATCAAGAATCAATTACTTGTACCTGTGTGACAATGGGTCCCAACCTCTTTCCAATAGGTGGTGTGCATCTCACAACCTGACGATGATATATCTTAAACCCTTTTTGCTTGCCAGCTTGCTCGACTTTCACCCCTTCCTCCATGGTGTACAAACAAACAAAAAACCCCATATCACTCAAGCATGAGTGTGCAAGCTGAAATGTGGTGTCATACAAGTTATCCACTATCTTGTTCCAAAACGGAACTTTATTGCAAAAGCATCCCTCGACAGCCACGTTAGATGGAAAATCTGCAAATATGAGGTCTATGCACAAGTCTAGCTGAGTGCCCTTCACAGTGCCTTGGCTACAAACTACATTGAAGGCCTCTAACACCTCAAGCCCCATTTGCTCTGCTTGTTGGGGATATTCAATAATATGAACAAGCTCTTCAACAGAAATGTTGAAAACGTAAATAGTGCCTACAAATCAAAGCTTTTAGATTTAAGAAAATGTATCAACAATCACAACACTCCATAGATCATATTAGATAGACAAAGCAAAGGCATCAACACTACCTGTAGGTTCCAATGTTTCATTGATTATGTCATCATTTTCTCTTAGCCCTCCACTGCTACTTGCGCTTTGATGTTGCCCTTGCATCTTGCCATCCTCTATAGCCTTGTTTGCTTGTAATGCCCTATGTACGACTTCCCTACCAAGATTTATAGGAAGTGTCTTACGAAATGATACTGATGCAGTGGATGCTACTACTTGAGAAGTTACCGTCGTCTCCTCTTCCAGGACACTATTCGTAGTAGTTGTAAGTTGAAGGGCTGCTTTATGTTGCTGAAATAATTCCAACTCCTCATCCGGAACATGGTTCTTAACCATGTCTAGCCACCATGGACACTTGGCTTTCTCTATGGTGGACAAGGACTTCACAATCAACAACTATTATTTAGCATAATCTCCCTATGCGTTAAGAGTTAACATAAAAAATGCAATGTAATGCATCGCTTACCCTTCCAAGCTTCACATCGGAATACATGAATGTAGGGTTATCTGCATATGTCCATACACTTGCCAAGGGGGGCATCTCATCAAGCATGTGTTGTGCAATCTCCTTGAGTAGCCATCTAAACACACACCAACTACTGAGTACTAGTTTAATGAGGACTAAAAAATTAAACCATACAAATTAACAAACCTATAAACAACTCGACGGGTTGCATTGTGTAATCCGGGTTGCTCATTCATGGCATTGGTCGACTTAATGCCACCTTCCACAACGCGAAATGCTCTATTGAAGTACTTTCTTCGGCAAAGCATGACAAAGTTGTTGAATCGATGTTCCAATGGCAGCCTTACTCGATCAGCATTTTGAATGTCTAGTAATAGACCTAGACCATATTGATTGACTTGCAACCAAAAGCAATACATGTGGAGCCAGTCCCTAACTTTAGCTTTGTCATTGGGAAGGCACTCCAAGGATCGAATTGATACTTGTGAGCTATCTAACAATTTCACAATGTGTGCCTTATCCACATCTGTTATGCAAGCATTTCCAATCATGTTGAGTTTCTCTTCAGTCGCAATATGCGCACTCGGTTCATGCCAAGGCAAGGACAGAGTAGCACACCAAAACTTCTCTCCATTTGCAGGATCTGCAATCCTTGCATACTTGGAGGTCTTTCCCCTATAGGTAATCTCCATCTTCTTTATCACCTTGGCCCTACCAGTTTCATCCATTCCCTTAGCCAACTCTTCAATCTTCTGTTCCATCTCATCCTTAAAGAGCAACCATGTCATTATTTGCACAGGGAGTGTAAACCAACTCCTTTTCCCCCGAGATGAAACAACCTGCATTTCTTTCTCCACCCATGCTCTGTCTTCAATAGACAAACCATCCAAGAGAGTAGTCTTGTCTGCCTCTCCTAGGCTTCTCAATTGGAACAACCTATCTCCAAATGTGGTTGGCAGATATGCATAATCGTTCATCCTGTAGCATTAAAACAAAAAAGAATATCAATAACTCCAAGACAACAATTAAAATTTTCAAGGAGAATAGTAGATGCCCAACATCATCTTACTTGTTCAATCTTGCCAAGGAAAACATTAATTCCCCCACATCAGTCTTTGCAAACTGCAAAAAGTGGCAGACCACAGAGCAATGTCTAGACAGGTCGTTCTCAAACGCTGTACTGCATAATTGTACAATTATATTAAAATAGTGCAATCAACACAACAAAAGTTCTTAAAGGAGATTAAGTTAAAGAATTCCTTGTCTAATGCATTCCATCCATGCATGCAGACGATTGTTGCCATCCAGGACATGGACCATCTTTCCTTTCAAGTAGGGTCCCCACTCTGTCTCTAAATCAAGGGACCTCTCAAATCTTTCATTAATTGTTTTCCAGCAGTCATCCCAAGAATCTATCCTTTCTTGAGTGATTGGTGTCTCCTCCCCCTCTAGATCAATAATGGAGACAGTAAAGGCTTCGTTGCTCTCAAGATATCCTCCCATCTTAAAAAACTTCTTGTGAGTGATCTTTCGGTGGAAGGGCTTACTTTTCTAATGGCTTCACTAGACAGTAACCTGCATAATGGGATCCTAGGGGGTGGTCCAGAAAATGTGACTCTGATTCTTTCAAGGAATGCCTGTGGTGTAGAGATCTCAAGGATCTTACCAAACACCTCTAATTTGTTTCTTCTCCCCCCTGCAAGATTGGAGATATTCTGGCCTTCTGTCACCTCATCATCTTGTTGCCCCTCAGTCACCTCATCATCATGTTGCCCCTCCTCCTCATCATCTTGCCCCGCAGTCACCTCATCATCATGTTGCCCCTCCTCCTCATCATGTTGCCCTTCAGTCACCTCATCATCATGTTGCCCCTTAGTCACCTGGTCATGTTTCTCAACTACCACCTCCTCACTCTGATCATCTTCCTGAGTTCTCTGAGTATCAGCTCCCTGCTCCTCTCTCTCAATAGCAACTTGATCCACTACCTTCTCAACGTTTTCTTGCTCCAAGTCATGAACAATACTATCAACCAGCTCCTCAGCACCACCATTTTCCTCAACATCTTCAGCATCCTTTTGACTTACTTGAGAATGCTCTTGATTACCTGCTCTTGCAATTGACCTATTGAAGTTGTCCTGCTTTGATGGTCTACCTCTTCTCTTGTATGTTGCTCCAGAATCCCGTGCACCCTGCACAATTTTCCTTCTCTTAGGCATAGTTACCATACTCATAATATCTGCCTCACACTTACCATCCTCACAATTTGATCTTGTGAAGTGCATAAACACTTTGAAAGAATGAAAATTCTCGATTATATGAAATCTAGTTAAAAGCCATATGAATGACTGAATCGGACACATTGGAAAGGACAACATCAGCCATTAACTAAATTATGGGTAGTTGTGTTGCGTTAGAGTCATTATGGCAAGTTAAAATCATTACGGTCGACACATTTATCACCACGAATCTCGCTCCAGCCATTAACTAAATTATGGGTAGTTGTGGTGTGTTAGAGTCATTATGGCGAGTTGAAATCATTACAGCTGGCACATTTATCACTTTACAAATCTCGCACCACCTCTATACTACCACTTATCATTTTGCTCTTCTCCATTCTCCTGGAGCTTTATGTGAAGAATCTATCTGTTCTTTCTGCAAACATGTAAGTGACTGTGTGTGTGTGTGTGTGTGTGTGTGTGTGTGTGTGTGTGTGTGTGTGTGTGTGTGTGTGTGTGTGTGTGTGTGTGTGTGTGTGTTCTCCATTCGCAGTCACGCTGACCCCTCCTGGATTTGCTCTCCAGTTCTCCATCGACAACTCACACCCTGCATCTCACGCTGTTTGAGGTGTTAAGGGAGCTTTATTATACACAGTGTCTCTCATAGGATCTCTCTCTCTCTCTCTCTCTCTCTCTCTCTCTCTCTCTCTCTCTCTCTCTCTCTCTCTCTCTGTTGCTACCACGAACTAGTAGTGATGCAAGCTTCAACAGCGCTACCACCTGCTCAATACACATAGCAACAGCTCAATACACACAGCAACAGGAATCTTCCATTCCCCTCACACCTACGCTCAACTCAAATGCTCTCATTTGCTGTCAAATTCACCTTCTCTTTTCTCAGATCTTTAAGTGCGCTCAGCGTGCTTAAAGATTTGAGAAAGATGGTCCTTAAATCAAAAGGTTAAGCTTACCTTTGCTGTTTTCTTGGGGCTTAAGGGGTGGAAGTATTTGGCCAGTGGCGACGTTTGCAAGAGCCTTGCCTTCCTCATGGCGTTGCAAAGGATGGAAACCAGGCAAACAATATGAACGATTAAGAATAAGCAGTGTGCATTTCAAAAGTTGAACATTTGAAGGGCAATAAAAATGTTTTGAAAAGTTAGAATATAATTAAAAAACCAAACTAACTTTCTTCAACCGTTTCTCCAGATTAACGTATTCTTAAACATGTCTCAAGATTAACATTTTTTAAACATTTCTCAGAATTTCAGTTTTTTTAAAAAAACTGGGATTGATAGTAGTGTTTTCGAATGTCTGTGAAATTATTAACTTTTACAACCATTTCGCTAGATTAACGTTTTTTAAAACATTTCTCAAGATTAACATTTTTTAAGCATTTGTCAGAATTTCATTTAAAAAAAAAACTCGGATTGAGACAGAAGTGTTTTTGAATGAATGTGAAATTGTTAACTTTACAGAGTTGTTGGTACAGATTGACTTGACACGTGTTCAATTTACTCAAAATTATTAACTATGGATATGGTGTTGATCTGATTGAAAGTTCTCTTTTATGCAGGGAAGCTAAAATTTTCTTGCAATCTGTGTCCGGACAGTCCATCAACATTCCATTCATCCATGGAAAATGCCTCCTTCCCGTCAAGCTCCTGCAAGAGAAGTTGTGTGGTACAACTAGGGTCATTGTCGAGGGTCTTGTTCAGGAGGGACAAGAGTTTAATGTTTTGGCACCTCTTCCCACCTATGCGGGGGTTTATATGGAGGCATACTTCATCTTGGAGGAATCATTATCTAAAAATTACACTGCAAGACTAGAAGACATCTTTCAGACCCCTGAGTCATCTCCAATTGGTCCATCACCTGCACCAATGTAAGTGCATGTAAGTCCAAGATCATTTTGGAAGGTTTGAATTTGAACAATTCTTCACTATTTTTTTTGCTCTCTTGCAGACAAATTGATGATGATGAGGAAAATGAAGATCATGTTGAATTTGATAAGCTAGATGAAGAAACTCTAAATTTTGAGACAACAGTTTCTGCATTCTAGATCATCCGTACACTCCATGTGCTTCACACTATTATGCAAGAGCGTGAATACAAGGGCAAGGTCAAAGATCTACCAAAAACCTACCAAGAATTCTGCATCTATGAAATGATTGAGGGGAAGGCAATGGAGGGTATGGAGCAAAAGTATGAGGGAAATTTGTGGACAAAACCACAAACTCAGACAAGAACTCAAAAATATTTTGTCCTTAGGAAGAGTTTTTGTGGAGGGGTTTTCCAATGTATGAATGAGCGATGCTCATTTAGGAGCAGAACTAATCAAACTAACAAGCAACATTGGAATGGTCAGTTGTCCAAGCTCCCAAAGAATGGCTGCCTAGCCATGGGGAGCTATGGAAATTTGGAATGCTTTTTTTGCAAGCATGTTCCCATGTGTGTGAAAGATTGTCCAGCAACAGTTTACTACTTTATGCCTAGGGATTCTTGCCATAGTAGGCTATTTATGCACCATGGCAAGCACAAACACATCGTCCCTAAGGGAATGTCTAGAGCATCAATTCTGAACATAAAAGCCTTAGTAGCTTAAGGCAGTGACAATGGACAATAGAGCAGGCCCTAGGAAGGTACAAATGATATTGGCTAGAGAGATGGTGCTCAAGGCCTTCGCAGATGACAATATTACCAGTGGGGATTTTATAAGTGAGAAGGAGGTCCATGAGATGTCCCAAGAATTGCTTACCCTTGTCAACATGAAGAAGTAAGTTTTCAACTTATAAGCACCAAAACACTTGTATTCTTGAAAAATTGGTTCACCCATGATTATGTATGTTGTAGGGTAAAGCAAATGGTGATGCAGTGTAGAAGGACCACTCGACCAATGGGTGATGGATATGATGCAATTCTTGAACTAAAGAGAAAGTGCCACTTTCAGTTCTTCCATGGTTCTCGATTTCCGTTGCAAGCATCAACATCACAAGAGCGGTCCTTCATATTCAAGATGTCTACTACTGGCCCAGGTTCAAGAGTAGATGTGGTCAGAAGGATGGATAGAGATGGACATGAAGACCTCCAATTATCATGGGTTTGTTTTGACCATGTCCATCGAATAGAAGGAGGCTGGCACACAATGGGAGCACATGTTTATGATCACACGTAAGCAACAAATAAGTATTAAAAAATAAATAAGTGGATGTGGATACTAATTGTGTAAACTATTGTATACCTTGGCTCATGGCTTTGTAATGTTATTAGGATTGGAGAGCTTCTAACTATTGCCACATGCGAGTTCAAAGAAGAGGATGAGGAAGCACAAATAATGTTTTGGGAATCTATGAACCAGGTTATGATTGAGCACACAGATAGGCCAGCCAATTTTCAAGGATTCATGTCAGATGAGGCAGGAGCAAATTGGAATGCAGTGAGATATGTGTTCGGGGACAAGAAGGAAATGGTGGGTAGGGAAAGGTCTTGTCTATGGCACTGGGAGGATAATTTGAGGGTGCACACACAGAGGTATATCCACTCCCAGTACCAATCAAAGCATAAAGAGATGTGTGAGAAGTGGAGATTGTCTGAAACAACAGATGTGGCACTCGAGCAATTTCGTAGGATTAGGAGCTGGTGGGCAACAGGCAAGACAACAGATAAAAACATACCAAAGCTAGATAGTTGGTTGAGTTGGTGGCATTTCAGGGTTAGCCATTGGGGACATATGATGGTCAAGGATGGGGAGCCCATAATGAATGCATTGATTCCAAGGACCAACCTCTCTGAGAGCAAACATGCAAGTTGGTTGGCTGGAGAGGGGTACAAGCAAAAAATTAGTCTTTATGATGCATGTGTCACTGATCTTATTAATGCCTATCTTCAGTGTGCCCGGCGTCTAGCCTTCTTGGATGGTAAATATATTGGAGGGGGGCCAACATTGGAAATTTTAGTTGACAGAGCCATGTCAAGCATGCAGACTAGTCCATCACCAGCAGCCACCTCAAGGGCAGTGGATGATGCTTCCATGGGTACTCCAATGTTCAATAACAGAGTTAATTTCAAGGGTGAGAAGAGGACAATGCGTGCCAAGCGACCATTAATGGATATGGATACAAGCATTTGTAGCCACAGGCCTGAGTATAATTATGTCACGCAAGATAAGACATCAAATGCAGCACATGAGCAACCATGCAGTGAATTGTTGCAAGCTCTAGAGCAAAATGTCCATGACACAAAGTGGGCTATTCACAGGATACCAACATCAAGTAGAGTGGAGTGTAACCATTGGACAGCTGGTAAGAAGTGTGGATTGAGACAGAGACCGGGAGACCCAGCTCCATGTTTTTGGAGTGACTGTCAATTATCTTCTTGGCGGAAGCAAAAGTTTTGCTACTTTTGCAACACAGATGTGAGGCATACATGGAGAATGGTCACAAGCATCATACACCCACCAGAATGCGCTCCGCATGTTTGGCCTATTGCAAAGGGCACCAAACTCAACATCCAAGAAGCTTGTGCACTTGTGAAGGCAGGATTTGAGATTGGAGTGTCAACGGAATCATTGATCCCCAAAGAAGTGCATCAGAGAGAGCCCCATGCCAACAAAAATGAAGATCAAAATTATCCCTATCGACCAGGGGTATCGAAGGCTGCCTATGCTCAAGTTAATGCAGCATTAGAAATGTCAGCAAAATTGACTGGAAGCCACGTAGAAGTGGAAGGAGAGAAAGAGATTTTTACCATAGAACTACTGACGGGTCACAGTAGAGCCCCTACATCATGCATAGAAGTTATAATTCAGAATGTCCCATCTTGTTCGTGCATTGATTTTCAAGGCATGTTGGCAAAAAAAGCATCCTTTCTTGCTTGCAAGCATCTTTACTTTGTGTACTTGATTGTACTTGGACAAGATGTCAACAACAACATGCATATCCATCAAGCACGAATTCCAAAGGCCATTCTTAAGGATATGCTAACAAAGGCAGTCAGAATCCAACCTAATCAGCTATAAGGGCTATAGCCTGGGTGATGTCTTATTTTGTTTTTGGAAGGGTAGACAAGATAGCAAAACCTATAGTCTATAAATCACTGCAGTTATTTAGTTCCTCCTACTTAGTGCATTTTGTAACCCACTCAGCACCTAATTTTTGAAATGAATCAGCATAAACTTTTTGTAAGAGGTAGGTACTAAAGCATTTTTTTTTCTAGGTTATTCCTTCAAGAATATGATAGATTTCATCCATAACATATTCAAAGAGTTTTGCAAACTTTGCAACTCTACCATGGCACTCTCTCTTGTCTATATTGCAATCTCCATTGCTTTCCAATGGTCAACTTTGAATGGCATGCTCTCTGTCACTCTCTCTCTCTCTCTCTCACACACACACACACTTCAAACCCCCTCTAGCTTGTCACTATCTCATTTTGTACCCACCACTCATAATCTTTTCAGGTTGTTTCTTTTGTTTCATTCGTGTTTCAAATAATTGTATCATAGGTATGATTATTGTATGTTTTTCTCTCATAGATCATTTGGGCCTTTTGCAAAGGTAGTACATCTAAAATCCGCTCTCTCTCTCTCTCTCTCTCTCTCTCTCTCTCTCTCTCTCTCTCTCTCTCTCTCTCTCTCTCTCTCTCTCTCTCTCTCGCTCTCTCGCGATTTTAGGATCGTCTTTCTCTATGTGCACTGGAGTATATTAAACCCTAAATACATGGGGCTTGATTTTACTACAGTGGGGTTGTCTCAAGCTACTTTGTGCTCGCTTCTATCTGCTCAACTGATTTCTCATTTTTGCTCAAGGCTCACTGCTCTTGGCTCGCTCCATGGATGCACTCGGACGGAAGCAGTGGCTACACCAGTCCATTTGATCAACAGATCTCCTAGTAGGGTTCTGGATAAGAGTGAAGTGGTCGAGATGCTATGGACAGGCAAGGCACCTTCGTATAAGCATCTCAGAGTCTTTGGTTGTGAAGCTTATAACCATATTCCTAAGGAGTTCATGAATAAGTTAGAACCAAAGAGCAAGAAGTGTATATTTCTTGGCTACCGAGGATCGGGCGAGATGGGTTACCGGCTTTGGGATCCTGAGTCCAGAAAAGTTATTCGTAGCAATGATGTGCATTTCAATGAATCCAAGTTTCACGCTAAGCCAGAGAAGACAGAGGAGATCAGAAGACTTGTCTTCAGGGAAGATGGACCTAGTGCTAGCACATCAAAACAACATGGGCAAGCTCAGGAACACCCTATAGTGGCTAGAGAGGCGAATCAGTTGTGGTGAGACGTTCTGAGCGTGTCTCCCAACCACCTGATTCTTATTTGCCATCTCTAAATTATGTCATGCTCACAGATTGCGGAGAACCATCTTGTTACAAGGAAGCATTACAAGTGGTTGACTCAAAAAAATGGCAGTTGGCCATGCAGTCAGAGATGACAGCTCTGCATAAAAACCAGACATGGAAGATAGTTAAATTACCACAAGGCAAAAAGGCACTACCTTGTAAATGGGTTTACAAGTATAAGATCACCGCTCATGATAGTCAGCCAAAGTACAAAGCAAGGCTTGTTGCCAAGGGCTTTAAGCAAGAACAAGGCATTGACTTTGATGAAGTCTTCTCTCCACTGGTCAAGATGACTACATTGAGATGCTTTCTTGCATTGGTTGCTATATTGGATTTGGTGTTGCACCAAATGGATGTCAACACAGCGTTCTTGCATGGTGATTTAGATGTGGAAATTTACATGCAACAGCCAGAAGGGTTTGTTGAGAAAGGCAAGGAAAATTTGGTATGCCAGTTGTTAAAAAGTCTTTATGGCTGAAAACAATCACCGAGGGCATGGTACCATAAGTTCCACTAGTTTATGCTTTCTCAAGGCTACAAACGTAGTGAGTTCGATCACTGTCTATATACAAAGAAGGCTAAGGATGGAAGTTGGCTGATCCTTATTTTGTATGTGGATGACATGTTGATTGCTGGAAGAAATTTCAGCTTTGAAGTCAAAGATGGCAAAATCGTTTGACATGAAAGATATGGGTGAGGCAAGTCATACACTTGGTATGCGCATTGAGAGAGACAGATCAAACAACTTGATTTGGTTATCTCAAACAGAGTATATTGACAAGGTTTTGCAACGTTTCAATATGGAGAAGGGAAAGGCATTGAGTGTTCCATTGCCACCATGTGTGAAACTTAGCAAACAAGATTGTCCTGTGCCTGAGGAAGAAAATACTGAAATGGATAAGATTCCATATGCATCTGCAGTGGGTAGTTTGATGTATGGAATGATCGCTACACGTCCGGATATTGCATTTGCAGTGGGAGTGGTTAGCAGATATATGTCAAATCCCGGCAAGAAACATTGGGAGGTAGTGAAAGGTATCATGAGATACTTAAAACATACAAAGAGTATGTGCATATGCTATGGTAGTCAGGATTTGAGTGTCATAGGATACACTGACTCAGATTATGTAGGAGACTTGGATAAAAGGAGACCTACATCAGGCTATGTCTTTACATTGGCTAGAGGTGCCATATCATGGTGATCTCGATTACAAGATTGTGTTACGTAGTCTACCAAGAAGCTGAGTATGTTGTAGCAAATGAGGCAAAGAAGCTATTTGGCTTGGTAGATTGGTAGCAAACTTGGGAATCAAAGTAGATATGCCAGAGTTATATTGTGATAGTCAAAGTGCTATACAATTGGCAAAGAATCCAGTGTTCCATTCGAAGACTAAGCATATTGATGTGAAATATCACTTCATTAGGGAAGTACTTGAAGACAAGCAGATACAACTGTTGAAGATCCACACCAAGGACAATCCTGCTGATCTACTCACAAAAGGACTTCCAAAAGAGGGCTTTGTGCATTGTCGTGAGTTATTGGGCATTGAATAGGTGGCAGCCATGTAAATCTTTGTACATTTATGTTCATAGATTTACAGTTACTTAAAGTGCCACATTGGACTTTAAGTGGGAGGTTGTTGGGATTAAAGCCCAAGTGGCCTCTTATACGGATATGGCCGACCGCCCGCCTAACTCACTTATCACTAACTCTTTGTATATACTCACTTATACTTTTGTGGATAATAAGGTTTGGGATATAACCCTTCAACGACTTCTCTGCATATTGTGTAAGCTCTCTGTGTATCTCTGTGTGTATGTGTGAGAGAGAGTCAATCCACGCTCCGCTCCGCGACTTCAATCCGTTTTTTCGGCTTCCAATTTTGGAACAAGCAGCTACCGCCCTTTGTCTTAGAAATAAAACTAAAGCTCTTGGGTAGGCTACCTTCATAAAGGAACTTCATATTTTATCTAAGACACAAATTTGACAAATTCACCTTTTCTCCTTATTGTACAAATACGTGTGAGAGTTAATGATCATTCCAAAAAACAAAAAGACCCTAAATGATATTATGACCCACTCTTTGCATATAAATATTTCCTCTTACCTTGGGCCTAGCTATATTATATACTTGATTACTCCATTATGTAGGAGTTATGTATATACTATATGTAGGTGCATATTTTTACCAGGCCTAAGTAAGCCACTTCACATATGCCATCCATGTCCATATTTCGTGCACTAGATGTAAAGCCTCTTTTAAGCTTAGTGTGACTTTACTCTAGCAAAATTCACAAAAATTCTTATACTCCCTCAATAAGTGATTTTTTTACTTTTTACATATATTTTTTCCTCACAATAGAAAATAAGTTCACAATCATCTACCATATTAATTAATAATTGAGGGATACTTCTTATTTTAGACTATTAGTTTTCAAATATTTAATGTGTCAATATATAGATGCCATGAGCTCATCATTGTAGATCCCATTCTTCCATCTTGTATATATTTTATTTCACCAATAATTCTCATCCATGTATGTTGAAAGGGAACTTCAATGACCTATGCCATGTTATGATCCATTGAAGGCTCACTCTTGAAGCCTTATGAAAGTTCAACTAAAGAAGGGTCACTAAAAGAATTTTGTTGAGGGAAAACACACATGATTTTGTCAAAAAAAATTCATTTAGTTCTTCCCTTTTCAAAATGATGGTGAATCCCAATCTACCCTCATCTTACTTTGATAGGTAATCTTCTACTCTCTTTACCTCCTCCTTTATTTCCACACACACACACACACACACACACACACACACACAATCCTTTTCATTCCTCACTCAAACATGTAAATTCCACCTTTCCTCTCACCTTTTTCTCCATTCCCCTCCCTCCTTACCTCCAGGCTTCAAAATCAGTCTCTATACACATATACACTTCAATATCTTCTATAATCACTTCCATCTTACCACTTCCTCTTCACCCTTTCCAAAACTTAAAAAATATCAAGGTAAACCTCTAAAAATGGGAGACTTTTAGTATCAAGTGTTCAATGTTTTTACTTCAATGCAACTTTGTCGACAACTACAAGCTACGTGGAGGACTATATTTACTAACCGCTTCATCAACTCGTATACATAGGTGATATTTTTCTTTTTTCTTAGCTTCACATATTGCATCAATTACTCATACATCTCAAATAGTTTTACCATTGTACACTCCCATGTGATGCACTTTGCATACATACTTGGTCAATTTCTTCTTTCAAGTACTAATCTACGAACACAAATAACCAATGATCTAATCATAGAAGGCACCTCACCTCAAGAGATGTAAATAGTGAAAATGCACTCTCTCTCTCTCTCTCTCTCTCTCTCTCTCTCTCTCTAATTTCATCTTTTTCTACCATCAATAATGCTTTTCTCTTGAGCTTCCATCCATGACTCAAGCAAATAAGAGAAGTTTGCCATATTTTGATGTTAAAAAAAGTTTAATATTGATTTGTTAGCTTGTAAAATAATAACCTGAATGAGGAGTCTCGAACCTATAAATATGTCTCTCTTCTTCTTTGTAATTCATCTCTCATATACCACCTCGACACTATACACGTGAGAAGAGACTTTGATGTGGTCGCCACTTTGTGAGCTTCACACCTTGGTGTGAGAGAAGCTTTGATGCCACACACTGTATATGAAAGAGAATGGGAGTGCACATCTCAAACTTCCTTATTGGAAATGCTCTTTCATCACATCCCCCTCCCTCCACTTGTGCCAAATGATTGATGAATACAAGGTGACTTATATCTTCGGAACTTTGTCATTTGAGCTTGTTCTTTTTATGTGTTTATGCTTCCTTCGTTATCAAATTGGTTCATTGTAAGAGAGTGGTACGATGAGAGGGCTCTTGCAACCCTACGACAATGTGTGTGATGGCAATGATTAGCACTAAGCATGTTGTTTGTGTAGTCTCTATACAAGCGCAATGATAGTGGTAAACTGCACGAACACCTTGCAAGTGTAAGCCAAGTCTTGTGAAAATGCTTCTCTTTATCTCTTATTCTCTCTAGTCGATGCAAGTGGGTGTGTGTGCATAGGAGCGTGTTGCTTGTTTTGGGTGTGTTTTTTGTCTCTGCTTTTTTGTCAAAAAGGAAACTCTCTTGCATCCTAGTTCTCACCTATAGCTAGGTGGTCCCCCATTTGAGTTGGTTTTGGCTATGGGTTGGTCTGTTGAGTTGTCTTGTGTTATGTCATGGCCCTAGTTGAGTAGCATGAGAGGCTAGAATAATATCTATACTACAAGCTCAATGATATTGGTAAAGTGCACGAACACCTTGCAAGTGTAAGCCAAGACTTGTGCAAATGCTTCTCTCTCTCTCTTATTCTCTCTAGTCAATGCAAGTGGGTGTGTGCGCATAAGAGCGTGTTGCTTGTTTTGTGTGTATTTGTTGTCTCCTTTTTTGTCAGAAAGGAAACTCTCTTGCATCCTATTTTACAACTACATCTAGGTGGTTCCCCGTTTGAGTTGGTTTTGGCTATGGGTTGGTTTGTTGAGTTGTTTTGTGTTATGTCATAGACCTAATTGAGCAATACAAGAGGCTAGAATAATATCTTTACAAGCTCAATGATAGTGGTAAAGTGCATGAAAAACTCGCAAGTGTAAGCCAAGCCTTGTGCAAGTGCTTCTCTATATCTCTTATTCTCTCTAGTCGATGCAAGTGTATGTGTGTGTGTGCGCACGCACATAAGAGCGCGTTGCTTGTTTTGTGTGTATTTGTCGTGTCTCCTTTTTTGTTAGAAAGGAGTCTATCTTGCCTCCTAGTTCGTATCTACAATGATAGTCGTGTGCATGAACACCTTGCAAGTGTAAGCCAAGCCTTGTGCAAATGCTTCTCTGTATCTCTTATTCTCTCTAGAAACTGACGAGAAGCAAAGAGTGGGGCACCTTTATAAGTAAGCATCCTTAGAGTTTGAAACCCACACAAGTTCTTATTAATACCCACACAATCTCCTTTCTCATAATTCAAGTCCCATCTCTTGATAATTATAAGCATTGAACATCCTACACAAATATAGAGGTTGAGGCGGCTTGGAATGATGAGCACAAACCAACCAAGCCAAATAAGAGACACTCCAAAAATATCATTTTCTCAGCAAAAGCCAAGAAACTCGCATAGAAACCATTCCTATAAGCCAAAGTAAGGTATTCCCTTCCTTATCTTACTCCCCATGAATCCAATTGACCAAAGATAGCACCATTGTGCCTTGCAAAAAGCCACTCACCTTCTCCCTTTTAACTCCCTAAATGCACATTTCATGTGGCACCTCCACCACTCTGTAGACACACCAACACAAATTTGACAAGAGCAATCGTTAATTACCTCGCAATACACTCAAAAACCAAAAGAGTATTGAAGTAAGCCAAAAATGTGACCTATAAGTGGTTCCTAACTATGAGGTTTGCAAAAATTGGCTAGACTGGAGATCCCTACCACCTTAAGGTTTCAGATCTAGATGGCTAGACCAATTTGTGGAAACCTCACAAAGTACTGAGATGAGTGACCTCCTGAGAAGGTTGTCACTTCAACTAATATCAAAGCCATCCTTGTGGGGTAAACCTCATGAATGCCACAAGGATAAACCTCATGAATGCAAGGTTTTAGTGTAGCTAAAAACTTCAAGAATTTCATGACTGCTTTACCTCACCTTGATTGAGGGGAGCTCTCTAAGTAGCATCATGCTCTCACAGCCCAAGGCTTGGAATGATGAAGAAAGTCCTAGGGTAAGGCGAACTTGTGACCTATGCTTATGGCCTAACCATGAGGCTTGCATAAATTGGCTAGATTGGAAGTCCCTAAAGGGTTTGGGGTCTAGTTGGCTTTTGACCAATTTGTGTAATCTCACACATATGCAACGAAAATAGAGGGATGGGTCACGTCTTGAGAAAGTGTTGCCCCCATGGAAGTTTAGATAAGGGAGCCCATTGCAGCTACATCTCAATGAAACATGTGGTTTCCTCCTTTAAATGCATTTAAAGTGATGATAATCCAGCGAAGCAAGCATTCCACTGTGGTCACCTTGGCTCGATGATTGATGCGTCATTTTTTCACCTTTTTGACCCATTTTCTTTTTTTGGTAAAGTTAATCTCCATGTATAGACAATGATTGTCCGCATTGAACTCTATGCAAGATGAGCACTTAGCCACATTACCCCTCATTTCTTTGCATTTGTAAGGCCTTGTTTACACATTCTAAAGCTTGTTAAGACAACTCGTGCCACATCTAGGGCCCCTAGTCCCTTGAAGGGGTTATAATGGTGATAACCAACAAAAAGCACACCACTCTATGTACCTTCGATATAGTTCACCATCCACATGTCACATCTAAATCCAAGTTGATGAGCTGTCTAAAAGAATTTTTTCATCTTTTTAAGTGCAAAAAAGCACCTGACAACATGTAGGCAAATCATGCAATCTTCACATGAGACACGATGTATTTGGTTGTGTAAAAGAATTAAGCCGGCAAAAAACAAAGGCATCAACAAGAGTGTGCATGTGGGTATGAGATCTTTCCAACCAGAAAAGCATCCAACTCTTGATCAATTGGCGAGATCCTCTCTCTCTATCTCTCTCTCTCTCTCTCTCTCTCTCTCTCTCTCTCTCTCACAGTCTCAAAAAAGGTCTTTATTTATTTTTCTAATAGAAAATAAGTTGATGTGTTTTGTGTACTCATGGAGCTCTAGGATGCTCTACCAAGCCCACCTCCAAGAGGATGTACAGAAATGTAGTAAACCCATGATGCTAAAGGTTATGGGAACCCTCCTAGTAGAATGAACTAAAATGGTGGGAGCTATGCCATGTGACATGGCCCTCAACCAAAGTGAACTCTGGAGTGCAATTTTAACATCTGCAAAATGAGAATTTATGCTCCTTGTTGCCTTAGAGGAGCTATCATATATATCCCACTGGCTATGTAAATCTTTGAGCATATATCTAGCAAAGTGGCGGTCAAAGAGATATTTTCACAACATCTACGTTTAGAAGCCCTCCACATCCTTCATTCATTAACATCAAATTTCATGAGCAAATTAGTCAAGCCCTCCAAATCATGCATTGAGTAATGCGTCAAATTTACCTTAAGACTACAACTTGTGGTTGCATTTTTTGAATCATGCACAATGGCAAGTGGCATATCAAGAATGTCTTGTCTATAAATATTGTATGTGCAGCTTGAAGACTAAAAATGGTGTTGCTTGCCACCCCACACAAGTGTGTGCCTCATGAACTGTAAAAGTAGCAACCACTTTCCAAGTCATAAAACCATGGTGTGTGAGGAGGTATAAAGCTTTGGAAATCATATCAGCATGGTGTAAAATGTGTAATAGATGTCACAATAGATATCTAGTGTGGTTAGGGCATCCCATTCATCCTTCCTATTGAAATCCAAGGGGGGGAGCTTTTGATGAGGGACCACCTGGGTCTAAAGTACGACCATGAATTTTACGGATAACATAGTATAACATTCAAAACCAAAACGGTTGTGATGTCACAATTGTTTGCTCAAAAGGTTGTCAAATTCTGTGCTCCATCCTAGGGATGCTCATCTAAGGTCTCTCTCATAAAGCGCATCATGGGGTACTTACTCATTATACAGAGATCTTTGTGCACCTGAAGCATAAAGTTGTCTTGATAGCCACATAGATAGGAGCATGTTTAGTCAAGAAGACAAGTTGGCCAATGGAGCACGACTCTTATTGTGAGGTTCCCTCAATCTCTACAACCTCCTTTCATTTAATTGGAGTCTTGAGTATCACCTTTGACGATCTTCTAAGGAAGGTGCTTCTAACTCAATGAGAGGGTCTCCTACACTCCTAGTAAAAAAATCTGTAAGCGCATGAGTGGTCTCAATGTGATGTATACCCCATAAGTTTAACTTAAAAGGGAATCACACAGACATCATAAAAAACCTAGCAAACTAACCAAACATAGTCTATTACACGGAGAGCATGAGATATATTGTTGGCCAAACACCATTGTGAAAGACTATCTTTATGAGGATTTCGAGGATGCACACCGAGCATGGGAAGGGCCTGCTGTTGTCATGGAAGTGCGTATTCCTGTCCCGGAGCTCATGGATCCTGTTGCTCTTAATGCGGTGATTCTCTTCTTCTAGGGCAAAATGCCTACTGCTCAGGATTGATTCTCTGCTCAAGAGGCAAGCAGTTCGAGGAGTTTACTTTGGAGCGAGAGGATTTTACGAAGTGCTATTTACAGATATGGATGCTCGAGATGCATTGCTTGAAATGTCTCCTCTCTTTTTCAATACGCAAATGACTCATGTTTTGCCTTGGGCTCTCATCAAAGACTATTAGAGTCTTATTCGTCATAAGTGTCCTGTTTGGGTTGAGGTGGTGGATTTTCCCACACTTGGCGTCACTTTCTTCCCTTGTTGACTACTCAGCTGGGTAAGGTCATTTGTCCTTCAAGTTGGAGGCAAACACCAATCGTTTCTGCATCTTGTGGGACACGTACATCCCCACTCCAACAGTCATTGCAGTTGATTCTGGGGATCCGGTGGTCGAAAAGCGCCCTGTCAAGCTTAAATGGGATAAATTTGCAAATTCTTGTTTTCATTGTGGCAAATTTGGTCATATGCAATCCGTACCGTAGCTGGCTCAGGTTCTATAGTCTCATTATGGCAAGATCTTTGAGGCTCCTTTACCCCCCACATAGAAAGCTTGCGAAGCACATCGCTTGTTTCTTTTGCATGTTACTCCCATTCTTTCGATTCAACGGGCTCAAGACTTGGAGGTTGCTTTTACTAAGTCGGAATTGTATGCCAACCTACTTGATTTGGGCCGTTGGAAAGCACCTGGTTCGGATGGCCTTACTGTGGAATTTTTCTTGCCTTTTTGGGATGACTTGAAAATGCCATTGTTGATAATGATGAATACGACCCGGGAGCAGCAGCACTTGCCCTCCTCTCGGAAAGAAGGCCTCCTCAAGTTGATACATAAGCAAGCACTATGTGAAAAGTTCTCTCATTGGAGACCAATTACACTCGTGCATGTGGTATATAAATTGATGGCTTAAATGATTGTTAATTGTCTTTAGGGCTTTCTGCATAAAGACCTACATCAATCTCAATATGGCTTTATTCCGTGCCGTCAAATTACTGACAATCTGGCCAATATCATCATAGGCACGGAATATGCGAAATAAACTCAACAGGATGTATTGGTTATGCAGGTTGACATTGCAAAGGCTTTTGAGATTGTTCTTTGGGACTACATTGCAGACGTTGTGAAACAATTGGGCTTGGGGCCAAGCTTTCTTGTGTCGTCTTTTTCTTGTATGCACATAGTTCTTTTGCGTGTTTGTTGGATGATTTCTCACAGACCCTTGGCCTTTGGGACGATCGGTAAGGCAAGGTTGTCCTCTCAGTGCTTTGCTCTATGCAATCGCTTCTAATCCCTTGCTTGTGTATCTGGATTTCTTGATTTCTTATGGTCGATTTCATGGTCTCGAGTTTCTATTGGGGAAGCATTTTGTTGGTCACGCCTATGCAGATGACTCTTTGTTTATGCCTCACAATCACTTTGACAATGTTGAACTGATTATGCATACTCTTCACTTGTTTGGATTGGCGGCAGGCCTCAAAGTCAATTTTCCCAAATCCAAGTTATTCCCTTTGAATGAGTATGATTGGCATAAACTATTACGGCCAGGGGAGATTGTTCCTCCGCATGTCATAGTTCGCCATTTGGGTTATCAGTTGGCCTCGAATGTATCGGCTGCGCATAAATTGGATTGGGTACTATGGCGTCTACACCATTACTCTTCTCTCTAACAGGAGATTTCCCCCTATTCCTCCTTTGAATGTGGACTCGCATTTTTCTGGTTGGAAGCTTGCTGACTTGAGGCTGGACTGCATTTCTACTACCAATGTTTATGCTTTATTACAATCTGATGCATGTAGGCATGGTAATCAGCTGTGGTCCCTCTCCAAATAAGCCTTGTGGTGGAAGCGAACCTTGGCTAGTATCTGGCAGAGTCATCTACCTTTGAAGGAACGTATTTTCTTGTGGCGCGACTTGGTGGGAGTTTTACCTGTTGGCAGCTTGTTGCACGCTCAGCATATTGCGCCTTCTTGTTGTCTTAGATGCCGCACTTATTGTGGGGCTGTCGATGCTCCCGGTCCTTCATTCGGCAAGTGTCGGCTGCTCTTCAGTTACGTTTTCCCTCTGCCACTTCCACAGACGGTTTTGGCTTTTTGGGGAGCTTTGGTCCCTACAGTCTCAGTTTGCAGTCTTTTTTGGCTGGGTCAGATTTTGGGTTCTGCGGACCATTTGGCACCATCACAACTCCTTGATGTTTCAAGGCATAACTGGTGACCCGTTTCCCTACTTCAAATTTCCGCACTTATTGTGGGGCTGTCAATGCTCCCGGTCCTTCATTCAGCAGGTACCGGCTGCTCTTCAGTTACGTTTTCCCCCCACCACTTTCCACAGACAGTTTTGGCTTTTTGGGGAGCTTCAATCTCTACAGTCTCAGTTTGCAGTCTTTTTTGGCTGGGTCAGATTTTGGGTTCTGTGGACTAATTGGCACCATTGCAACTCCTTGATGTTTCCAGGCATTGCTCTTGACCCGTTTCCCTACTTCAAATTTTTGCTGGATCAAGCGTTGCATTTCGCCTATGAAGCTCGGGACATCACTCTTGATGCCTATAGGATTTATTTCGACTGTTTCTAGCCCTTGGAGCCTCATGCTGCTCCATTTTTTGTATCGTTTCTGCTTGGTGGGTTTTCCTTGCTTTGAAGTTTCCCACTTGTAATTTGAATCAACAAGATTTACAAAAAAAAATGTAAGGGAAGATCACATTTTACCTGCCCCTGCTTGAGATTGTGGTCATAGATGTCTACAACTTTAGCTATACAAATACCCTTTCTTGAATATTTTCAAGCATGCAATCCTTCTGAATGCAGAATAGAATGCACAATCAGCAAGTTTAAATCAAGCTCAGGGCAGCTGGTACGTATTGTTGACCCCTCTTCATACATGATGGCAAGAAATCAGACACCTTAGCAGCTCTTTTGGTCTAACAATGAACTCCTTGGCACACTGCTGTCGGTTTCAATTCTTCGATAAAATAAAACATATGCTGCAGCCGTCCTAACATCTTCCTCGCTGATAGGAGAGACTCGACTATCATCAAAATTGTACCATCCACTTTCATCATGGAGCTATACAACCCAAAAAAGACTACGATAAGCATTTTCTTGACAAACATGATAAACAACTGTTTTTGAAGACAACATAAGAGCTGCATTGAAACACCAAATTCAAATTTACTGACACAAATACCTTGACATATGCAGTATAATGGCCTCCACCCATGCTTCCATAATGGTTTATCACTGCATGAAGTTCATAAGGTGCTGTGGTCATATTAGGCATGTACCTACTGAGAGTCAGATTGTGAATGGGAAAATCGACAAATGTTTCCAGCTTGTCCTTCAAGTATCTGCTGAATGAGAACCTTTTTAAATGCAACACAAGAATGCTTGGAAGTCTCCACAAGTCCAGCTTCTTGCTTGCTTGCTGAGGGACCTTACAATTAGGACAATACCTGTCATCAATGGCACAACCACTATACTGTCAGTACACCATAGTTACATGCATAGAGGCATAACAGGAGTTGAAACCCACCACTTGTCTTCTGGACCCAGAGGTTCCTCCTTCACAAAGGCATCAAGACACCCATGCAAAGAAATCGCATCCTGCCGTACTGCCTTCATAGAACATTTTGAACTAAATGCTTCTGGCATTCCTTCAAACTGACTGAGGTCATAGAATTCCATGGCCTTCTCGGACCATTCCACTACCGCGTGTATTTTTGTATTTGGCTGCGATGAATGGAAGACAGAAGGAAGAAGCTTGGACAAATCTATTAGCACAAGATTATCCATACAACTGGTCTGTGCAAACCAAAATTTAAACAGGCCACGATTCTGACAAAATCCCAAATCTGAACTAGAAGCTGTTCCACTGCTCCCCAAATACTGGTTGAAGTCCAGCATGTGCATACCTTCATTGTTGTCATTCCCATTTTTAAATGGCCTTAAAAGGGTTTCAAAAACCCTCAGTAAATCTGACCCTTTCTCTAAACCTGCTTTGGGAATCGGTGTAACAAAAGGAGGCCCGATCATATTGTTCTGCACCTTTAATGATACATCATTGCCATTGCTAAAAAGCAACAACAGCTTAATATTAGCACAAAGCAGGTTCTTGAAAAAAGGTTCCACAATATGTTCATGTCTTCAAACACATCTGTGTACTATTGAAGGGTGTGCAAGGTGAAATTATAGGTGGTTGATGAGCTCACACTAACACAGCAGCAGACCAGGAAACAAGACTCTGCAAAGGTATGAACAAAAGGTAAATGGGCTCTCGATATAGGGCTCTTGACAGCAGGGTAGAGTCAACATTGAAGATTTCCATAAGGATGAAGCCAGAAAAAGGATGATACCCATTGTCTAGGAAAAAGAAAAGAGGTCGACGAAAAAGTTGCATGACCAAATGATTAGCAAGATGGAAAGGAGGATCCGGGGCTCGAGAAAGAGAACAAAGGTATAGAAGAGCTTGCATAAGAAGATACGAGTCAACAACAACATGGAAGACATCTAGGGTGTGGGAAGAGGTGACAAGAAAATTGAGGCAGTAAAGAAGCATGAGTGAATGGTGGTCGCAACAAAAAGGGAGAAAGAGGAAGGAGGTGAAGATATTGGAGGAAGGGGAAGACCACTAAAGATGGGGTCATAGTGAATGTTACTCACACTGAGGAAAAGCTAAGGCAGGCCCCTTCTTGAATGTAGGCATTACATGTTAGTCGAGGGGACTGCACAAGAGGAAAACGGACTAGTACTCCGTCCTAAGCTTTGGATATAGAGTGGACGATCCATTCCCTTTACCAAAGGCTGGAGCTTAAGCCGCAACACCACTCCAGGGAGAGCACTCAGTTTGTTGATGACACACACAGATATTTCTGGACAAAAGCTGCCTCAAGGAGGCCAAACTTGGGATGATGAATTGACATGAACAAATATTTATAAAGCCATAGTTGAAAAAATACCATTGCTGACAGATGTCAAAACTGGTCAGCCGGTGCGGTGTTGGAGGATATGTGTTTGTGAGGTGAGCCTAGAAGGCACGGGGCCTCTAGCTGTGAGAGATGGTAGAGAGAAAGGAGCAGAAACAGACGTCGGTTGGCAGCCCTTGGTAGTCTTGACGGCAGAGGATCCGCCCTCTTTTCCTGCACACCCTTGGCCGCTGTCTTCTCCTGCACACCCTTTGTGCTCTATCACCCCTGCACACCCCTTGGCAGCTCTTCAATAGCGCACAGTCCCCCTTCTCAACTGTAGTAGCCCCCCCCCCCCCCCCCCCCCCCCCCCCCCCCCCCCCCCCCCCCCCCCCCCGTGATTTGCCTTAAAATATCCATCCTTCTGCCAATGACAAGAGCAAGGCGTCAACCAGTAGCTCAGCTCTCCTTTGCTTCGGCCTCCACCTGCAGCACCCTGCGGTCGTGCCTCCCTCTTCTTTCATGCTCTCCTCTGCAATCCCAAGGCACGCCCTGCCTGTAGCCAGTAACGTACCCTTTTTTGCCTCCTTGCGCATGTATGCCCCCTTCTTCTGCTCACAGCATCGCACACTTATCTCCCCAGCTTGCCATACATTCCCAAAAACTGCAGTAGCGCCGTCCTTGCATGCACTCCATGCCAGGCTTGGCGGCTCATCACTCCCCAGATGCCATGCACACCTGCACACCTTATGACGGCATCGACTCCCTTAGTCTCACAAAATTTTCTTTTATTAACTCAATATGGCCTTTTTTTTTAAAAACCCCAGTGAGTCTTCGTTCCCACAATGTCTAGGCAGCCACTGTCCAAAGCCATAGACGATAACTAGACTTCCTTTGTGTTTGACGCTCGCTGCTGCTCCCGCACACCCCCCTCTCACCATCGCTAGCTCTCCCTCCCCCGCCCTCATGCTGCGCGCCTACCCTACTGTGCGCTACCCCCCGCCTGCCTTGCCTGCATGCTGCAGCTGCGCGCTATTGTGCCTGCGCCCAGCGAGCATCCTGCTCAGCCCGCTCCCCCACTCCCCCCCTGCTCGCACACTCCCCCCCCCCTCGCCCGACCTGCAGAGCCCACCATCCGACTTGCTCTCTCGCCAACAAAGCAAGCGAGCCTAGCCGCAGAGGTGGAGCGCCTCCAAGCGACTTCCGTCATCTGCAAGATCATCGGCACCCGACCTAGCAGAGGAGAGGTGCGTGATCTTCTTCAGGCCCGTCTTCTAGCCGAGGTGGGCAAGATTCTCGATGTTCAGCTTCTTGGGCGTGGCTACTACCAGATAGAGTTTGACACTCCCGAGATGGCGTCCAAGGTCATTGCGATGAGCCCCCTGGCCATCCGAGCAGTTCGCTCACACTTTCGACAGTGGTGCCATGGTTTCGACCCAGCTATCGACGTTCTTGTCAAGGAGGTAGACTTGCCCATCTCAGTCTGCTTCTCCGGCCTGCAGAAAGAGCACCTTCCGCTCCTTTCTAGCATAGGCTCAGAGATTGGGACTGCCCTAGAGACACCTCGCACGGCAGCCTCTGTAGTTGCCAAGGCGGCCACCATCCCCATAGTACGTGTTTTGATTCAGGACACCCACACTCTCCCGAAGGTCATCCTACTACCTGTCGTGAGTGGAGGTTGGTTCCATCAGAGCGTTGAGTCTTCGCGCCTCCCGAATCAGTGTTTTATTTGTCGTCAAATGGGCCATCTTGTGAAGGCCTGTCCACGGAGGAGACCCCGACCTACACCTCAGGCTCAGTCCTAGCCTTCAAGGGCTATCCAGCTATAACTATGTCAGACTTTGTAAATAATTAATTATTTACGAGAAAAGAATTATCTAATTAGTTGTGTGCACATCAGAATAGATCTAGCAGTTCTGGGGCCTCAGTGCACCCAAGTTTGGGCCAGAGCACCTCAGGGAGACCCTAGTAGAAAATACCCTGGAGCCCTAGTGATTGGGAAAATCGGGTCTTCAATGAAGGGATAGATAGTAGCCTTAGATTTTAGGCTCAGAAAATTACGCGCGCTAGTGCAAGCACAGGAATGAGATGGGGTCCTTAGAACAACAGTAACCCTAGGATAAGTCAATTAAATTACGCCTGAATTACTTACCGCCTTAGGATAAGTCAATTAAATTATTTTAAATGATTTGCGGTGGACCAAATGGCCGGACAAGTGCGAATAAGTAATGCCAGAGCAATGTCGGTACGGCATTGTGCTGGGGAGCAACTAACATTTCATTAGTAGCATCTGTGTTTGCATTTGTGAGTTACGTTGCACATTTCATTAATAGCCTAGGGACTTTTAAATGTGAAAGTTGAATGGTTTTAAAGTTATTAAGTAAGTGTGCCACTTGGCACACTTACCAATGCAAAACTAGCTCTCCCACTCTCACTCTCACCCTCTCTCTCTTCCTAGCGCTCCCTCTTCCTGCTGGCTTGATACGAGCACCCCCTTCCCCATTTCTCAGTGTTGGCAGTGCTCCTACCTCCCCTATTGTGAGTATGCTCTACGCATTGAAGCTCTCCATGGAAGCTTGAGAGCAGCCCCTTGTGACATATGTGGTGGCCTCGTGCTCCCATTGTCTAAAACAAGGGTTCTCATAGCCATAGCCAGCTTTTGGTGAAGTTTCATCGCGAGAAGTTACAGGCACTCTCTTCGTAGAGTGTGGTGGCTGTAAATTCTCTGTTTTCAACCCCTAATCATCTCTTTTAGGGTGAATTTCAGCAAAATACACATGGAATCTAGTTCTTCTCTACCTACACTACACGTACACAAAGTTTGGTGCAATTCCATTGCGAAAAAGGTCGCTATTTTGGCTTTGGAAGGTGCTCAGGTAACATTTTCGGGTTATGTGCAGAAAATTACAGCAAGCATGTGTGCGTGCATTTTGCATGTTTCTCCCTTGTTTTTGTTGCAGGAATGATTATGCATAAAGAGACACACTTAGCGGAAGATAGACTCTCATTTTTCGAGATCTTCCATTGAGTTTTGTGGAAGATAGACTCTCGTTTTTAAGAGCTTCCCAAAATCTCATAGCAGAGGGAAAATCCTCTCAGTATTCAGAGAGTAGCTCTTGCACTCTCTCAGTCAGAAGCAGAAAAGAAAGAATAGAGGACGGCTACTGCCCCGTTCCTGTGCTTATAAAGATTCTCCCTTGGTAATAAAGATAATCTCTTTATGGGGCTGGTCCCCAATGAAGTGTCAAGCTTTTCCTCTCTCTCTCTCTAATTCTCTTGAGTATTTGAAATATAATTAAAAGTCAGTTTACGCTTCCGTATTTTTGTGACAGTGATATCAGAGCAAGGTCATCTCTCTCTTTCTTAAGGGATTGACGACTCTTGGCAGACTGCAGAAATGGGAGGACGCGAGATAGAGTTCTCTCCTTCAACAGCAGGTGGCAGAGTTGCAAAAAGCTCTCTCCCATTCAGAAGTCCAAAAGATTCTCTTTACTCTTGAGAAAGGGAAGGAGAAAGTGCCGACAGGGTCGGGAGAAATCCCGAAGAACCCAAAGACGCAAGAACCAAAGAAAGATCCTTTAATTGGAACCTCCCGCATGCACGAGAGGTAGAGGAAACCTCCAGAATGTCATGTGCAGTTTAATCCAAAGGTTCAAGAGCAGGATCCTCCTAATTCTCCTTAGTTTTCTTTCATGAAGGATCTGGATGACATAGTCGCTCCAGAAGACATATTTCTTCATAATCCGTCGCAGCAAGAAGTGCATTCAAGGGAAAGGACTCATGTTCACAGGGAGTTTAAGCATAGAAAGAAGGAGCACCATAAGAGGAAGCACCACAAGCAGAAAACATTCAAGTCAGGAGACAAAGATGAAAAATCCGACACCTACAATGGACGGCGTGATAATGACAAAGCTTTGGCTTTCATCCGCCAATTTGAAGTTGCATTTGCAGAAGGGAACTTTAAAGAAAGATCCAAGCTTCGCCATGTCAGCATGTACCTAAAAGGCAACGCCAGCAGTTGGTGGTTAATCCTAATCCTAGAAAAACGCAAACCCCAAGATTGGACTACTTTCAAGGAGGAGTTCTACGCACAGTTCTTCCTCCAAACTATGAGGAAGAGGTAAAGAAAGAATGGGATCGACTCTCACAGTCAGTGAACGAAACTGTTCCACGCTATGTGGATAGGTTTTGGGACGTTCTCTTGAAAGTCACTCCATTCAAGAAGATTGAAGATCCGGAGAAGATGCGTAAGTTTGAAGCAGGATTGTATGAAGCCTTGCAAAAGGCTATGAAGCTTTACCCTCGAGGTAACTTGCAGATACTTATCCATGGATTGCCAAAGACTATTGTCAGCGATAGGGATCCTCGCATGACTAGTCTATTTTGGTAGGCATTGTTCGAGAACTTGGAAACTAAGCTTGATTTTTCATCAACTTATCATCCTCAAACAAATGGTCAAAGCGGAATCGCTAATGCCACTGTTTTAGACCTCCTCAAGTGCTATATTTCGGAACGAGAATCCGAATGGAAACAGTACTTACCGTTAGTTGAGTTTGCGCATAATAATACCATACATTCCTCAACTGGTAAAGCTCCCTTCGAAATTATTTATGGGAAGCCACTCTTACTTCCTATTATGGTTACCAAAGAAAACATCTTCGCTGCAGATGAATTCGTGCACAATATTGATATTGCCTATCAACAAGTAAAGCAAGCGATTCTTCGTACTCAAGAGCAACAGAAGAGAAAAGCAGACAAGCACAGAAGGAATCTTAATCTTGAAAAAGGACAATATGTCCTACTAAAGTTTGAGAAAGCTAGATTGAAAAAGCGGGTCAGAAAAGGGAAAGTTGTTGAACTTTCCCATAGATTTTACGGCCCTTTCAAGATTACAGATAAAGTGAATGACGTGACTTTTAGATTAGATTTGCCTCCTCATTGGCGCATCCATAATGCTTTTCATGTAAGTCTCCTCCGACCATACGTTGGACCTCCTCCAGTGGCGCCAGTACAAGAAGATCCTCCAGAAGTCGAAGAGAGTGAGGAAATCCTTCAACCTGAACAGATAATACACCACTCTGAGAGACAACTAAAGTCCGGGAGCTTACATCAAAAGTATTAAGTCAAGTTCAAGAATTACACCCCTTTAGATGCAAAGTGGATGACTGAGTCCGATCTCAAGGACTACCCAGACATCTTGCACAGTTATGTTGACACTCTATAGTTGAGGTCAACTGTTTAGAACCAAGAGGAATGTAACTATGTCAGGCTTTGTAAATAATTAACTTATTTACGAGAAAAAAATTATCTAATTAATTGTGTGCACATCACAACAGATCTAGCAGTTCTGGGGCCTCAGGTGCGCCCAAGTTTGGGCCAGAGCACCTCAGGGAGACCATAGCAAAAAATACCCTGAAGCCCTAGTGATTTGGAAATCGGGTCTTCAATGAAGGGATAGATAGTAGCCTCAGATTTTAAGCTCAGAAAATTATGCACGCTAGTGCAAGCACAGGAATGAGATGGGATCCTTAGAACAACAGTAACCCTAGGGCCTGAATTATTTTTACGGCCTTAGGATAAGTCAATTAAATTATTTTAGATCATTTGCGTTGAAGCAAATGGCCGGACAAATGCGAACAGGTAATGCCAGAGCAATCTTGGTACGGCATTGTGCTGAGGAGCAATAACATTTCATTAGTAGCATTTGTGTGTGCAGTTGTGAGTTAAGTTGCACATTTCATTAATAGCTTAGGGACTTTTAAAAATGAAAGTTGAATGATTTTAAAGTTATTAAGTGTGCCACTTGGCACGCTTACCAATGCAAAACTAGCTCTCCAACTCACTCTCACCCTGTCTCTCTTCCTAGCGCCCCCTCTTCCTGCTGGCTGGATAAGAGCACCCCCTCCCCCATTTCTCAGTGTTGGCAGTGCTCCTAGCCCCCCTATTGTGAGTATGCTCTACGCATTGGAGCTCTCCATGGAAGCTTGAGAGCAGCCCCTTGCAACATATGTGGTGGCCTCGTGCTCCCATTGTTTAGAACAAAGGTTCTATAGCCCTAGCCAGCTTTTGGTGAAGTTTCATCGCGAGAAGTTGCAACGGGCACTCTCTTCGTAGAGTGTGGTGGCTGTAAATTCTCTGTTTTCAACCCCTAATCATCTCTTTTAGGATGAATTTCAGCAAAATACACATGGAATCTAGTTTTTCTCTACCTACGCTACGTGTACACAAAGTTTGGTGCAATTCCATTGCGAAAAAGGTCTCTATTTTGGCTTTGGAAGGTGCTCAGGTAACATTTTCAGGTTATGTGCAGAAAATTACAGCAAGCATGTGTGCGTGCATTTTGCGTGTTTCTCCCTTGTTTTTGTTGCAGGAATGATTATGCATAAAGGGACACACTTAGCGGAAGATAGACTCTCATTTTTCGAGAGCTTCCATTGAGTTTTGTGGAAGATAGACTCTCGTTTTTGAGAGCTTCCCAAAATCTCATAGCAGGGGAAAATCCTCTCAGTATTCAGAGAGTAGCTCTCGCACTCTCTCAGTCAGAAGCAGAAAAGAAAGAATAGAGGACGGGCTACTGCCCCGTTCCTGTGCTTGGAAAGATTCTCCCTTAGTAATAAAGCTAATCTCTTTATGGGGGGGGGAGGGGACCAGCCCATCTTCCGGTCCCCAATGAAGTGTCAAGTTTTTCCTCTCTCTCTCTCTAATTCTCTTGAGTATTTGAAATACAATTAAAAGTCAGTTTACGCTTCCGTATTATTGTGACACCAGCAACAGCAGACAGTGTCACAGGGTACACAGGCAAAGCCACCCTCCGAGCTTGGGGCTCAAGTAGAGAAGGACTGGCAACAAGTTCGTGGTCGACATAGACAAGGGCCACCTCGCCCGCTTGGCACTCAGAGTGGTCTCCAGGCTCTAGTCCAGCATCAGTGGATTCCCATAGGGAACCGTTTTGACCCTCTTCAACAGGACGAAGTACCTGCTCCACCCTCCACCTCAACCTCACCCCCCCCCCCCCCCCCCCTCCCTCCGTCTCTCCACCTCGCCCTCCTTCCTCTGCCGCTCCCCGCCCCCCTCTCCTCCTCCTCCCGCTAGCCCCCCTGCTTCCACATCTTCTCCCGCTCCTTCCCCGCCTGCCGACCCAGGGGGTAGGACCATCCTCGGCTGCTAAAAGATCTCTTGGGAACGTTGTTGCCACGAGTCGCTTGGCGAGAGAGGGACAGCCTTTCTTGCGAATCCTCCTTCTGGTGCAAACGCCTCCCTTTGCAGCAGTTCCTCGTGCACTGACGAGTTTCGACATTCATCGTCGTTAGGATTTCTTTGCCTATGACTTTACACTGTTTCTCGGCGACCCCTCACCAGACTTTGAGGCAGCTTGCTTCAGAGTTCATGTATTGTTCCTTGCAGCTAGAGGGATAGAAGCCTTGGACTCAACGGTTGGCTTCTCTTTTCTCCTATGCGGTAGGGACCAGCCTAAGTGGACCTTAGACTCAGTTTTGGAGTGGCTACAGGCACAGGCCCTCGAGTTCTCTCATCAGATGGGAGACCTAGGGGTTACAAACTTGATTCAGACTCTGTGGCCATGCTACGCACACATACATGAGGTCTCCTGGACAGAGGAGGTTGCCTTGCGCACGGCTCGTTCTTCTTGGGATTGGGCTAGACACTATTTGCAGTCACGCCTATCTCAAGGACGCTCGGATGCGGATTATTCCCCATCCAAGCCAACCTCGAAGATAGCACGGTTAGCTGCTGCTGTAGCATCAGTTCTCTCTCACTCTCCATGAGGATCGTCTCATCAGGGATTAGGTGGGCCCCACTTTCAGCGCCAAAGGGGCCGACTACGTCAAGAGCTTCAGCGATGCCTGGTGGGAGGAGAGATTGACCTTCTTATGCTACAGGAGCATCATCTGTGTGAGAGCCGCATTAGACAATGTGGTCAACTTTTGCGTGGGCGGTATGAGACATTGTGGCTAGTTGCATTTGGACCTGGTGTCATCCAGGGAGAGGTATGTATGACTATTACGGACTCTTGGCAGCAGGCCATTGTGGACAGAGGTATTATTGTGTCTGGCAAAGCTTAGTGGATTACTATGCAGATTCAGGGTTGCCTCTTGGCCTTCCTGAACATCTATGTGCCCAATGTGGTGAGTGCACGTGCAGAGTTTTGGTCTCACATTGTAGAGTCTCTGCCGCAAGCAAAGCAATGGTGCATTGGGGGTGACTTCAACTCTCACAGGATTGGAGGTAGCCATACTACTGTGCATGGAGTTGAGTTGGCAGCTTGGGAGCAACTATGTATGACACTGCGGGTTTCAGATGCGTGGCAGCACCCTTGCTTTGTGAGGCCCCCTGAAACCGGCCCGTGGGGCCGTAGGCATTGGCTTTCACCCAAAATTCTTTACTTTAGACACACACACACAGACCACTTTGCAAAGAGAACCTGCGAAAGTTTTAACACTTGACTAGAATGCCCCGAGCAGACGCTGACAACCTGTAGGCCCCAAAATTGGCGCCCCTTTCGGTATTTCTTTATTCTTTGAGAGGGTAGAGCTTACTGGATTACTATGCAGATTCAGGGTTGCCTCTTGGGCTTCCTGAACATCTATGTGCCCAATGTGGTGAGTGCACGTGCAGAGTTTTGGTCTCACATTGTAGAGTCTCTGCCGCAAGCAAAGCAATGGTGCATTGGGGGTGACTTCAACATGTTAGAGGACCACTCTCACAGGATTGGAGGTAGCCATACTACTGTGCATGGAGTTGAGTTGGCAGCTGGGAGCGGCTATGTATGACACTGCAGGTTTCAGATGCGTGGCAGCACCCTTGCTTTGTGAGGCCCCCTGAAACCGGCCCGCGGGGCCGTAGGCATTGGCTTTCACCCAAAATTCTTTACTTTAGACACACACACAAAGCACTTTGCAAAGAGAACCAGCGAAAGTTTTAACACTTGACTAGAATGCCCCGAGCAGACGCTGACAACCTGTAGGCCCCAAAATTGGCGCCCCTTTAGGTATTTCTTTATTCTTTGAGAGGGTAAATTACAAAGTACAGTCCTAGGAATCCTTTACCTGTATCCCAATAGATACTACCTGATTTGGCCAAGTTTCGGCAACTAACAGCCCCAAAACTTGCACGAAACCAATTCCCCTGCTAGAACTCACTTCTACTGGCGTATACCCTCTGATTCCAGCCTAAAAACAGTAAATTCAGCTCGCTGTATTTACTGGTTTTTGCCCTGTTTTCAGCCCCAAACAGTCCCCGAACTGTTCTCTGTCAGTGGGGCATGATTCCCAAAGGTTCTGGCGTCCGTATGGCTGAAAAAAAGTCAATTTTCTGCGCATACACAGCGCTGAATTTGCACCTGTACAATGAGGTTATGACCCTCATCGGTGCCTGCTTTGGAGTAGCAGCTAGCTACCCCTGTTCCTGCTCAAGGAGGCTCTTGCCTCAGCACAAAAGCATGAACCCACACAGCTGTACATCAGTCAAATGAAGAGCCCTCTTGTGGGGCATCACATAACTACACGTAGGGGAGAGAGAGAGCAGTGTGTAGCGTGCAGGGCATCACTCCAAGCACCACACTGTACATGGGAGGGAAAGAAAGCACTCCATAGCTCTTAACCTGTGACAAAAACCAAAAAGAGGCCTCTCCCGGCATAAAATTCAGCGCCCTTTTTTCTGCATGAGGCAAGTTCATGTTAAATTGCCACTTGGCGCATTTACAAGCTTTTGCCAGTTTCGGGGTTGCCGCCTAAAAATCTCCTGATTGGTCGCCTAGTTGACTTCGCGGCAGAGTTGTAAAGTGTTCCCCTAGTCATAGCGGAGGTAATGACGCGAACACATTTCGCGGCCCAAAATAGCAGTTCCCTAAATTTTAGGAAATGATTCCGTTGGGCTCCCTGTGGTCATCTGACCATCTATCCTCATTGGGACCGCATCCAAAAGTGCAATGTGGCTCAACTATCGGATATTTTCTACTAGTAGTCCCACCTTGACTTTATGCCTTTCTTGAGTTAGTATCCACCAACTTGCTAAGTGCGACGGGGGGACCTACATGATCTTGCTCTGAGCCTAGACATCCTCTTACTATACGAATTCCAGTGCCGACCACTACCTACCTGCGGGTGAAACTACCGTTCACATTGGCCATACAATGTCCGACCATTTGCTACTTCAAAAAGAGGGTCTCAAAAATAAAACAAAACCCATTGGAAAGAAACCAACAACTAAAGTTAGCAGTTGCCACGTCCTCGTGACACCCCTAGACAGCCTGGCCTTCTCTCGTTCGGACCGCAGAGTGGGAGAAGTGAATCTATTTCGGTAGATCGCTTCTACACTAGTGACCACTTCTGTGACTTGGGTGGGACAGTTGGCATTCTAGCTGGGACATCTTTTTCGGACCATGCACCAGTGATCCTTACAGCGACAGATACACAGAGGAGGGGGAGCACGATGCTACGCATCCCTGAGAGGGTCTTGCTGGACTCTGCGCTCAGAGAGCGAGTGGTTGCTCTTTGGACAGAGGGCTTAAACATGCAGGACTCTCCTGCTGACAAAGTGGCCTCTGGACTTGCTCAGCTTAGTCGGCTCTTTCTTGAGGAGCCTACGGTCCGCCTGGCTGCAGCGAGAGAGGGGGAGCAGCGCCTCCGACGGGGTGTTGCTTCCTTACGGAGGATGCAAGAGCAGCATCCCGACAGTCCTTGGTTGGAGGAGCAGTTGCAGCAGGCTCGCCAAGAGCTTGCCAGCACAAAGGAGAGGCGCCATGAGTTTGCTTTCCATCGACAGGCATCTCAGTGGACCCAGGTGGGTGACAGAGTGACAGAGGCTTTCTTTAGAAAGTGGGACCCCGACATGCGCACGCCAATATCAGCCAGTTGAGGAGGCTTGACGGGTCGGTTGCTTCAAAGCAAGAGGACATGCGTGCAGTTGCTACTGACTTTTACCGTGACCTGTTGTCAGCAAAGCCTCAGTCAGAGCGTCAGGATGCATGCAGAGAGCAGGTTTGGGCACAGATGCCTTGTCTTGTGACTGAGGAGATGCGCAAGAGGCTTGAGCTGCCCCTTCAACTAGAGGAGCTCCACGCAACCCTCAGAGCGCTTCCCCGTAGTAGTTGTCTTGGTGAGGATGGTTTGACTCCCAATTTTTCCTTAGAGTATTGGGACTTTCTTGGCTCAGATCTCTGCAACGCTTTTCAATACATCCTACACAGAGGGGAGATGCATGACTTGAGTGAGGGCTTGATTTACCTTATTCCCAAGGAGGATGGTTCCTTGGATGAGATTCGGCAGTGGCGGCCCATCAGCATCCACAACTCTGCCTACAAAATTCTTGCCAAGGCTCTAAGTTTGAGGATTCAGCCACCTCTAGAGAGCATTATACGTGGGACGCAGACAGGTTTTGTCAAGGAGCGCAGTATCCTTGACAACATCTTTACTTTTTGGGACGCATCTGCCCTTGCGCGCCTCCATGGTGAGGATCTAGTGAATCTTCTTCTCGATTTGAGAAGGTCTACTATTGAGTTGATTGGGACTTTTTGGAGGGCACTCTACGCAGGATGGGCTTCTCAGATGCTTGGATCAGAGGTGTGTCAGCTCTTTACAAACGTGCACACAATCAGGTGCTTTTGGTAGGTGGTAGAGAAGATCGTTTCATGCTCACACATTCGGTCAGATAGGGTTGCCCTCTTGCCCCCTTCCTCTTTATGTTCTATGCTGAGGCGATGAGCAGATTTTTGGTTTCACAACAGGTTGGTTTACGTGGCTTAGCGCTCTCTATTCGGGGCGACGAGCTGCTGGATGTTGAGTTTGTAGACGACTCAGCTTTGTACTTGGAGGGCCACGAGGCCAACCTACACAAGTGTGAGCAAGCCCTTGAGACCTTTTGTAGTGCATCAGGCGCATTGATCAACTGGAGAAACACAGCGGCTTTCTCGTTGGCAAAGCTCCTACACCTGATTGGCTGCCAGGTGAGGGTTTCAGATGAATCCCCCCAGGGACTGCAATTCGATACTTGGGCTGTCAGGTTCGCTTGGACTTGTCTCGTGAGCAGCAGATTGCTCCCCTCCTCCTGTCCATCGGGAGAAAGCTGTTACATTGGAGCTCAGCACGACTTTCTCTGGCAGGCAAAGTTGTAGTGGCCAACCAAGTGTTGTTGGCCACTACACTTGGTTGGCTACTATGTGGTACATTACATCTTGTTGGATCTTTTCGAGTTCTTGCATCAGCCAGGTAGAGGGCTGATCAGGAATTTCCTTTGGTCAGGGCGCAAATCTCAGATAGCGCGGGCCAAAGTGGCATGACAGGTCATCACTGTACCTTGTTCTCAGGGGGGTTGGGGATCATAAACCAAGCACAGCAAAGCAGAGCCCTTCTTGGGAAATTTATTGTCAGAGGACTGCTTCCAGGGGAGGAGTCTTGGAAGGGGTTTTTGCTTTAGCGGCTTAGAGCTAGAGTGCCTTAGGATGGAGGCCCTTAGAGACCTTCGATCATATGGATTTTCACAGAGATGCGCAAAGTTGGCCTGAGCAGGAGACTGGAGGACCGTTTTGTTGTGAGTCTGCTCTGCTCCTGGGAGGAGCTGAGGAGAGGCCTGGAACAGCAGCAGCCTACTTGCACGGAGGAGCGCCTGAGACAGCCCCTTGTTTGGAACCCCATGGTTAGCACTCAGAGAGGCCACTTTGTTGGTATTGGCTACAGTTCCCAGGCTTGTCAGAGGAGCTTCAAAGCATCCAGCTAAAGGGCATGAGAGGGGTGCAGAGCATGTGTCAGGACATCACAGAGGCAGTACCAGCTGAGTGGCTTACAACTCTCGAGTCAGTAGCTCCCAGATGGATGGGGGCCTTCACGCGACTGGAGGTCCTCATCGCGGTTCGGGCTTGCTCAGAGACTGTACCCTCCCTGTTTTTCAAGCTACATGGTGAGGGTCATTTGCACCAAGTTGCAGTAAAGGCCCCACAGGTTGCTGAGTGTTGTTTTCAGAGGATCCGAGTTGTGGGCATCTGTGGGAGGACTTGTCATAGATCCTGACCCAACAGCTCTTGAGACTGGCCACTGGAGGTTGTGGGCTTGGGAGAGCTGTCCACTGGCTCAAGTGCAGTGGGATCCTGGAGAGTGGTTTTGGAGGGACCCTTTCTCCTCAGCCGACCATCCAAGGTGTCCCGTTCTTTCAGTACACTATTCGACTGGGACGTTACATATTGGCGGCACGGAGAGAGACTCCTGCTCTGCAGCACCTCATTGGCAGGAAGAGGGTCTCATAGCTGAGTTCTTGTCAGCTTTTTGGGCGAGGTTGTGGTACGCAAGGCAGCCACTGCGAGTCACGTTGTTCCAGTGGTGGCTAGTTGCACATAGAGCTACAGCAGCGAGGAGTTTGGTTGGTATTGGCTACAGTTCCGAGGCTTGTCAAAGGAGATTCAAAGCATCCAACTAAAGGGCATGAGAGGGGTGCAGAGCATGTGTCAGGACATCACAGAGGCAGTACCAGCTGAGTGGCTTACAACTCTCGAGTCAGTAGCTCCCAGGTGGATGGGGACCTTCACGCGACTGGAGGTCCTCATCGCAGTTTGGGCTTGCTCAGAGACTATACCCTCCCTGTTTTTCGAGCTACATGGTGAGGGTCGTTTACACCGAGTTGCAGTAAAGGCCCCACACGTTGCAGAGTGTTGTTTTCAGAGGATCCGAGTTGTGGGCATTTGTGGGAGGACTTGTGTCATAGATCCTAACCCAGCAGCTCTTGAGACTGGCCACTGGAGGTTGTGGGCTTGGGAGAGTTGTCCACTGGATCGAGTGCAGTGGCATCCTGGAGAGTGGTTTTGGAGGGACCCTTTCTCCTCAGCCGACCATCCAAGGTGTCCCGTTCTTTCAGTACACTATTCGACTGGGACGTTACATATTGGTGGCACGGAGAGAGACTCCTGCTCTGCAGCACCTCATCGGCAGGAAGAGGGTCTCACAGCTGAGTTCTTGTCAGCTTTTTGGGCGAGGTGGTGGTACGCAAGGCAGCCATGACGAGTCACGTTGTTCCAGTGGCTGGTTGCACATAGAGCTACAGCAGCAGGGAGTTGGCTTGTACACAGTGGTCTCTCGGTAGCATGTGCAGATTGTGACCATCCCTTAAGGAGTCAGCACCACTGTCTTTGGGATTGCCCTATGGCACAACAGGTTTGGCTTCGGGTCCTTCGACTAATGCCAGTTCTTTCCACTGCACGGCAGTACAGTTGGGGGGCAACTGCTTGGTCCACTCTCACGGGCCCTGCATTACAGTTTGAGCTATCTTCCACCATTAGGATGATAGTGATACAGGGGGGTCGACCTACACTCTAGCCTGCTACAGAGCTTACCCCCCAGGAGTGGTGTAGTGAGAGAGAGGTGTGTTGGGAGCTCGTCTGTGGCCTAACACTCTGGTTCATCTGGCGGGCCCGTTACTTCCGCATCTTTGATGCTCGCCTTGTGCCACCAATGGAGACCATTCGGGATTTTTGGCTAGAGTTGATCCATACTCTCGGGGACAGTTCGAGAGACTTCAAGGCAATTCCGACCGCATGCAAGAGCATAGAGAGGAGTTCCTTCGACTCTGACGCCCTCGGCCTTTCTTCACCATGGTCCGGGTGTGTGGCTTTTTCCTCCTCCCATCTCTTGATCTAGCCTCATTGTACATATGTTGTTTTTTCACTGGGAGAGTCTCCCCTGTAGCCCTCTCTAGTAGAGGTGGTTGTAGCCCTATGGGCAGTTTCATTAACTAATAAAAGGATCTTTTTCTAGGGGAAAAAAAAAGCCATAAACATCATCTGGCTCTCCTAGATCAAACGGAATAGAAGAAACTGCCCAAATAATGAAGCAGTATAATATACACATGAGCATGCATTGCCTGTCTCAACCAACATTAAGCATCCCTAGTGCAAGTATGCTACTCCTGGTTCTAACCGCAAGCAAGCGTACAGTGTAGCCAAAAGCACCCATCCATATTGAACTTGTTTTTGAAGATCTGTGGAATCTCCTGGATCAGACACCATTGAGAGCACATAGCACTAATGAGTCCCACAATAGACTAAAGCTTCACCTCAAAAGTAGTGCAACATCCTCATCCCATAAAAATTTGGCAACTTTAGCTCGTTGCCAGCAAGCATACAAGAGCTCTGACTCCCTTTTATTGGCATCAATAACATTACTGACATTATTATCAATAGAAGAGTATCCAAACCCAACCATAGTTGGTACACTGCCCCAAAATGTAGAGGAAACTATGCCCTTCCTACAATAACCATGATGATTTAGAGTCATCACCCCCTCTGACTGCATATTCATCACGAACCTTTGAACAACTTGTACCTATATCAGAGGCGTCCTTGATTGGGATTCCGGCTTGATCATAAAAAACAGCTTCTACCTATAGATCTTCATCCACAACGCCCTCTATTGGACTGGTAGAGCCCTGAAAATCTTCATCATCTATCAAAGAGCTAGACATTGTTTCCTATTGTAGCTCATGATAAGAAAGCATACAAGGAAAAACTCTTTGCACATCCCGCACTTGTGAAGGTTCTTCTTGCACCCCCTCTGAATAACCATATACATCAAAAGCCTTCTATATTATCATGCTCATCTCCTTCAGATCCAGCCAAGAAACCATTAATAGTAGCATCTTCTTCTTCTTGTTCTGTGACATCAGCACCTGTAAACATGTTGTCAACAATAAACAAAGACTCATTTGCATTTTCATGCACATCCTGTGTTGTCTCCACAATTTCTTGCACTTCATCAATTACCGTATATATAACTTTATCTGTGCAATCGTCTTCAACAAACATGTTGTCCTCTATGGTTTCACATGCTTCCATGATACTGAAAAATCCAATAACACCTTGTAAAGATTCTTCTTGAGCTCCTAGATGACAACCCATGCCAAGGTCGCTAGCTTGCGAAACACTTGCCGCACAATCTCTACCTTCACTGGAGCCACTAATGGAGGTAACTGTCATGTGAGCAATCTTTGGAAAATTTCCATCAATTTTGTTTTAGCATCAAATTCATTATTTGCCTCTATTAGATTACCCAAAACATGGTTCTCTGGGACTAAATCTGCTACTTCCAAAGCTCCATCTACTTTAGCTTTGCTTCTTGCATAAATCTGTTCCAAAAATTGATCATAGCTAAGGAACTGCATCTGATCCTCATCACCTTTACTGAAGATAATTTGGCTTTGCCCATTAATCTGCTTCATTTCCAAGTCCAAAATCCTTGATCTTTCATAAATAAATCCATCTGCAAAATAGTCCCACTGTATGGAATATGTTTCTGGCAGCTCCCGAACCTTATCTTTGAACTCGAAGCTTACAACTTCTTCAAAAGCTGCAATCATCCAATCTTCTAGAACCCTTCGACTCTTCATCTCGGCTTCATACCATGCAAGAAAACCCTTTGGATCATGTCCTTGGAAAACACAACACTGGTCATACATGGCATCAAGTGCCATCTCCACCGCACCATCAATTTGTCTTTTCGTCTTCATGGTTTCCAGTTCAAGCAGATATCCCTAAACCAATTGGAGCATCTTTGAAAAATCTGGAAAAGTTTCCATCAACCCTTTGAATTTAACTCTTCAATAAAATTCATCAACTGTCCAGAAATCCCAGAAACCAACCCGCTCGCTGCTGCCCCCGCTCATCCCCCTCGCGCAAGCTCTGCCCCCCCCCCCCCCCCCCCTCTCTCGCCATCGCTCGCCCCCCAACTCCCAGCGCGCTGCCTGTGTTCTGCCCCAGCGCGCAGATTCAGCGCGCACCACTGCAGCCCGCCCCAGCCTCTACCCGCCGCGCTTCAGCTCGCCCGCCCCTGCTTTGCAATCCCAATCCCTCCGCATCGCTTCCCCCCGCCCCCTCGCCCCGGGTCTAGCTAGGCTGAAAACCTCAATCTTCTTGGCGTTCTTGGCGTGCTCGGCCAGCAGAGGGCCACCTCTCATCTTCGTCCTCCCGCCCTTCTCCACGGCAGCAGACACTAATGGACGCTCATGCTCCACCTCAGAGGGACTCTCAGAAAGCCGTTGAGCCCTCCATTCGACTTGCTCTATCACTGACAGAGCAAGCAAGCCTAGCCGCAGAGGTGGAACGCCTTCAAGCGACTTCCATCATCTGCAAGATTCTCGGCACCAAACATAGCAGAGGAGAGCTGCATGATCTTCTCCAGGCCCGCCTTCTCGCAGAGGTGGGTAAGACCTTCGACGTCCAGTTCCTCGGACGAGGCTACTATCAAATCAAGTTTGAGACCTCTGAGATGGCGTCCAAGGTCATCGCCATGAGGCATGAGCCCCTTGACCATCCGAGCAGTTCGAGCCCACTTTCGACAGTGGAGACATGGTTTTGACCCAGCTTCAAATGTTCTGGTAGAGGAGGCAAACCTTCCCATTTCCGTCTGCTTTCCTGGTTTGAGGAGGGAGTACCTACCACTTTTGTCCAAGATAGGCTCAGCGATTGGGACTGTCCCGGAGACACCTCGCACGACAGTCTCAGTAGCTGCCAAGGCGGCCGGCATTCCCTCGGTACGTGTTCTGGTTAGGGACACCCACACTCTCCCAAAGATCATCTTACTTCCTCGGGTGAGTGGGGGTTGGTTCCAACAAAGCGTGGAGTATTCGGGCCTCCCAAATCAGTGTTTCATTTGTCGATAGATGGGCCATCTCGCGAAGGCCGGTCCACAGAGGAGACCCCGACCTACACCACATGCCCACTAGCCCTAGCCCTCAAAGGCTGGCCAGCAGCAGCAGGCAGAGCCACAAAGTATACAGGCAGAGCCACCCTCCGAGCCTGGGGCTCAAGCAGAGGAGGGCTGGCAGCACGTTCGTGGTCGACGTCGGCACGGGCCACCGCGCCAACCTGGCACTCAGAGTGGTCCTCAGGCTCCTGCCCAGCAGCAATGGGTTCCCACGGGGAACCGATTCAACCCTCTTCAGCAAGACGAGGTCCCTGCTCCAGCCTCCACCTCAGCCACACCCTCGACAGGCCCCCCTCCTCCCCCCCCCCCCCCCTCCCCCGAGTTCCCCCCTGCTTCCGCTCCACCCCCTCCCCCTTCCCCCTCTGCCTCTCCACCTCGCCCTCCTTCCTCTATCGTTCCCCCTCGCCCCTCCTCACCCCCCTCCCCACTTGCTCCCTCACCTCCTCCCGCTGCAGTCCCACAACCGTCCCAGGGGGCAGGGCCTTCTTCAGCTGCTAAGAGATCTCTTGGTAGCGCCTTTTCCAAGAGTTGTTTAGCGAGAGAGGGACAGCCTTTCTTGAGACCTCCCCTTCAGGTGGAGACGTCTCCTTTTGCAGCAGTTCCTCGTGGTCTGACGAGCTTCGACATTCGTCGTCATTGGGATTTCTTTGCCTACGACCTTACACGGTTTCTCGGTGACCCTCACCAGACCTTGAGGCAGCTTGCTTCAGAGTTCATGTATTGTTCCTTGCAGCTAGGGGGATAGAGGCCTTGGACTCGGCGGTTGGCTTCTCTTTTCCCCTCTGCGGTAGGGACCAGGCTAAGTGGACGTTAGACTCAGTGTTGGAGTGGCTGCAGACACAGTCCCTAGAGTTCTCTCATCACATGGGAGACCTAGGAGTTACAGATATGCTTCAGACTCTTTGGCCATTGGCCAAGTTTGCTGTGACACCTCCAGACGCAGAAGGATGTAGACACATTGTGGTTTACTTTTTTGTTGACACGCAGAGCCCGCCATACTATGTACACATACATGAGGACTCCTGGATAGAGGAGGTTGCTTTACGCACGACTCGGTCTACTTGGGCTTGGACTTGGGCTGGACACTCTTTGCAGTCACGCCTATCTCGAGAACACTCCGATGCGGATTACTCCCCATCCAAGCCTGCCTCGAAGATAGCACGGTTAGCTGCTGCGGTAGCATCAGTTCTCTCTCGCTCTCCATGAGGATCGTCTCATGGAACGTATAGGGACTAGGTGGGCCCAAATTTCAGCGTCAGAGGGGCTAACTGCGTCAAGAGCTTCAGTGATGCCTCGTGGGAGGAGAGATTGACCTTCTTATGCTACAAGAGCATCATCTGTGTGAGAGCCGCATTAGACGTGGTCAGCTTTTGCGTGGACGGTATGAGACTTTTTGGTCAACTGCATTTGGACCTGGAGGCATCCAGGGCGGGGTATGTATGACTATTGCGGATTCTTTGCACCAGGTCATTGTGGGCAGAGGGATTATTGTGTCGGGCAGGGCTCAGTGGATCACTATGCAGGTTCAGGGTTGTCTCGTGGGTTTCCTGAACATCTATGCGCCCAATGTGGCGAGTGCACGTGCAAAGTTTTGGTCTCAGATTTTTGAGTCCCTGTCGCAGGCAAAGCAATGGTGCATAGGGGGTGACTTCAACATGTTGGAGGAACCCTCTGACATGATTGGTGGTAGCCATACTACTGTGCATGGAGTTGAGCTAGCAGCTTGGGAGAGGTTTTGTATGACTGCGGGTTATAGATGTGTGGCAGCATTCCAGCTTTGTGCGGCCCCCAGACAGCCCGGCCTTCTCTCGTTCGGACCGCAGAGTGGGAGGCGTGAATCTATCTCAGATAGATCGCTTCTACACTAGTGATCGCTTCTGTGACTTGGGTGGGACAGTTGGCATTCTGGTAGGGACTTCCTTTTCGGACCATGCTCGAGTGACCCTTACAGTCATTGATAGACAGAGGAGGGGGAGCACGATGCTTTGCATCCCAGAGAGGGTCTTGCTTGACTCAACGCTTAGAGACCGAGTGGAGGCTCTTTGGACAGAGAGCTTAGACATGCAGGATTCTCCTGCTGACAGAGTGGCCTCAGGACTTGCTCAGCTTAGTCAACTTTTTCTCCAAGAGTCTTCGGCTCGCCTGTCTGCAGAGCGAGAGAGGAGCAGCAGCGTCTCCGACGGGGCGTTGCTTCCTTGCAGAGGATGCAAGAACAGCATCCAGACAGTCCTTGGTTGGAGGAGCAGTTAAAGCAAGCTCGTCAGGAGCTCATCACCACAAAGGAGACGCACCATGAGTTTGCTTTCCATCGACAGGCATCTCAGTGGACCCATTTGGGTGACAGAGTGACAAGCGCTTTCTTTGAGGCAATGGGACCTCGGCATTCGCATGCCAAGGTCAGTCAGTTGAGGAGGCCTGACGGGTCAGTTGATTCAGAGCCAGAGGACATGCGTGCAGTTGCCATTGATTTCTACCATGATCTACTGTCTGCAGAGCCTCAGCCAGAAGGTCAAGATGCATGCAGAGAGCAGGTGTGGGCACAGATGCCTTGTCTTGTGACTGAGGAGATGCGCCAGAGGCTTGAGCTGCCTCTTCAGCTAGAGGAGCTACACACGGCTCTTTGCACACCCCCCCGTGGTAGCTGTCCACGTGAGGATGGCTTGACTCCCAGTTTTTTCTTGGAGTACTGGGACTTTCTTGGCTCGGATCTCTGTAGTGCTTTTCAGTACATCCTGCACACAAGAGAGATGCTTGACAGCATGAGTGAGGGCCTGATTTACCTCATTCCCAAAGAGGGTGGCTCCTTGGATGAGATTCCACAGTGGTGCCCCATCACCATCCTCAACTTAGCCTACAAAATTCTTGCCAAGGCTCTGAGTTTAAGGATTCAGCCACTTCTAGAGAGCATTATACATGGGACTCAGACAGGTTTTGTCAAGAAGCGTAGTATCCTTGACAACATCTTTACTTTTTGGGAGGCTTCTACCCTCGCGTGGCTCTGCGATGAGGATCTAGTGATAATTCTTCTCGATTTTGAGAAGGCTACGACAAAGTTGACTGGGACTTTCTGGAGGGCCCTCTTCGCAGGATGGGCTTCTTGGATGCTTGGATCAGAGGGGTGTCAGCTTTGTACAAACGCGCACACAGTCAAGTACTTTTGTCAGGAGGTAGAGGTGATCGTTTCATGCTCATACATTCGGTCAGACACGGCTGCCCTCTTGCCCCCTTCCTCTTTTTGTTCTAAGTTGAGGCGATGAGCAGATTTTTGGTTTCACAACAGTTTCACAACAGGTTGGTTTACGTGGCTTAGCACTTCCTATTCGGGGAGATGAGCTACTGGACGCTGAGTTTGTAGATGACTCAGCCTTGTACTTGGATGGCCAGGAGGCCAACCTTCACAGGTGTGAGCAGACTCTTGAGACTTTTTGTTGTGCATCTGGCGCACTGATCAACCTGGAGAAAGACAGTGGCTTTCTCGGTTTGCAGTTCTCCTAATCCCAATTGGATGCCAGGTGAGGGTTTCAGGTGGATTCCCCCAGGGACTACAGTATGATACTTGGGCAGGTTGGTTTGGACTTGTCTCCCGAGCAACAAATTGCTCCCCTCCTCCTGTCTATCAAGAGGAAGTTGTTACATTAGAGCTCCGCACGACTTTCTCTGACAGGCAGAGTTGTAGTGGCCAACCAAGTGTTGTTGGCTACTATGTGGTACATCACTTCTTGTTGGATCTTTCGAGTTCTTGTATCAGCCAAGTAGAGAGGCTGATCGGGAACTTCCTTTGGTCAGGGCGTGACACTCAGATAGCCCACGCCAGAGTGGCATGGCAGGTCATCACTCTTCCTTGTTCTCAGGGAGGGTTTGGGATCATAGACCCAACACAGTAGAGTAGAGCCCTCCTTGGGAAGTTCATTGTCAGAGGACTTCTTCCAGGTGAGGAACCCTAGAAGGAGTTCTTGCTTCAGCGGCTTAGTACTAGGGTGCCTTCTGCTGGAGGCCCCTGGCGACCCTCGACTAGATGGATTTTCACAGAGATGCACGGAGTTGGCTTGAGCAGGAGACTAGAGGACCGCTTTGTTGTGAGTTTGCTCCGATCTTGGGAGCAACTGCGGCGTGGCCTGGAGCAGCGTCAACCTACTTGCACGGAGGAACGCCTGAGACAGCCCCTCGTTTGGAACCCCATGGTTAGCACTCAGAGAACCCACTTGGTTGGTAGTCGGCCTCATGTTTCCATGGGTCCAGCACGCTCTTTAGGTGACTGGTTACAGTTTTCAAGCTTGTGAGAGGAGCTTCAGGGCTTTCAGCTATAAGGCATGAGAGGGGTGCAGAGCATGTGTCTGGACATCTCAGAGGCAGTACCAGTTGAGTGGCTCACACCTCTCGAGTCAGCAGCACCCAGATGGATGGGATCCTTCACGCAACTGGAGGTTCTCATCTCAGTTCGACCTTGCTCAGAGACTATACCCTCCCTGTTTTTCCAGCTACAGGGTGAGGGACACTTACACCGAGGTGCAGTAGAGGCCCCGCAGGTGGCAGAGTGCTGTTTTCAAAGGATCCGAGTGGTGGGCATCTGTGGGAGGACTTGTGTCATAGATCCCGACCCAGCAACTCTTGAGATTGGCCACTGAAGACTGTGGGCTTGGGAGAGCTGTCCACTGGCACGAGTACAGTGGGATCCTAGAGAGTGGCTTTGGAGGGACCCTTTCTCCTCTGCAAACCACCCAGGTGTCCCTTTCTTTCAGTACACTGTTCGGCTGGGACATCACATACTGGCAGCGCAAAGAAAGGCTCGTCCTGCTGCAGCACCTCATTGGCAGGAGGAGGGTCTCACAGCTGAGTTCTTGGTAGCTTTTTGGAGGTTGTGAGACTCCAGACAACCGAGACAAGTCACTTTGTTCGAGTGGCTGGTTGCACACAGAGCTACAACAGTTGGGAGTTGGCTTGTACATAGTGGTCTCTCGACCGCATGTGCAGCTTGTGACCATCTTGCGGAGAGTCAGCGTCACTGTCTTTGGGACTGTCCTTTGGCACAGCAGGTGTGGCTTCGTGTTCTTCGACAGATGCCAGCTCTTTCCCATCTCGGCAGTACACTTGGGGGTCAGTTGCTTCGTCCACTCTCACGGGCCCGGCACTTCAGTTTGAGCTATCTTCCACCAGCAGGATGATAGTGATGCAAGGGGGTCGACCTACACTCCAGCTTGCCATAGAGCTTACTCCATAGAAGTGGTGCAGTGAGAGAGAGGAGTGTTGGGAAGTCATCAGTGGCCTGACACTCTGGTTCATCTGGCAGGCTCGCTGCTTCCGCATCTTCGAGGCTCGCCTTGTACCACCAACAGAGACTGTTCGGGATCTTTGGCTAGAGCTGATCCATACTCTCAAAGGACAGCTCGAGAGACTCCAGGGCAGCTCCGACCGCAAGAGGGAGGGCAGAGAGGCTTTCCTTCGACTCTGGCATCCTAGGCCTTTTGTCACGACGGTCAAGGGTGCCCTCAGATGGCACTACCGGCCACCTGCGTGGCTTTTTCCTCCTCCCATCTCTTGATTTAGCCTCATTGTACATATGCTGTGTTTTCATTGGGAGAGTCTCCCTATCATGATTGTTGTAGCCCTCTCTTGTAGAGGTGGTTGTAGCCCCATGGGCAGTTTCATTAACTAATAGAAGGATCTTTTTCTCAGAAAAAAAAAATTCATCAACTGTTATGGCTTCTCTATCTGCACCTCTCACCCCAGTCAATTTCGCGTTGGGTTCACCAAAGATGTCGGAGGATACTCTTCGTGAGGTGAGCCAGGAAGGCACGGGGCCTCTGGTTGTGAGAGATGCTAGAGAGAAAGGAGCAGAAATAGAGAGATTAATGCCAATAGAAACCCAAATGAGCACTATATCATCGAAATGAAATAAACCGTACAAGGTATGGTCGACTCATCCTCTAACAATCACCTAGATGATAAACAACAATGGGTAAGGTTCTTAGCTCCAACAATGATAGTCACCCCAAAACCACTGTTTCGCTCCCAATCAAATCATAATCTTGGAGTCTTCCCGATGCATGTCCAAGCCCTCATAGCCGCATGAGCTCGAGCCCCTCAATGAACGTCAATTGGCTTTGGCTTCAAACAATGGCAATTATTCATCCCCTGATGAGCTGACCTTCTTGTCCCAAAGTCCTTAAGCACGTAGCATCCCTTGTCTGGTTTCAATTCCCAAATCCGAGGTGATCATCCCAAGTATTTTTCCTCATAGCCTCCTTCACAAACCTGTCTTCTTCTTGTTATCCACCACCATCGAGAGATCAGAGAGTTTGGAGCTTTTTAGGTTATTTAAAAGAGAGGTACGACTTAAGATTAATTGAGAGATTAAGATGAGAAACATTCATAAAGAGCTTAAGAATATCATAACATAGACGAGAGCTCTTGACGATAGAGCTATGTAATCTTTACAATAATCAGGTGCTCGATTCTCACGGCTATGGCTTAGCCAATCCAAGGTCCAAGTGAAAAAGAGACTAATAAACTATGGGCTTAATGAAGAACAAGGTATGGAGCTTGAGCTTGAGGGCGATGAATGATTGATTAGGAGTGAGAGAGAGCTTTTGAGGGCTATGGAAGCTTTGTTCAGAGCGAGAGAGAAGAGTTGTAACAGAACAGGCACCATGTGCCAACAGAAAAAAACAAACTGAACAACTGTAAGCACTTCAAATAACAACAGAACTGAAAGAGATACACGACACACTAGACACGAAGTGGAGGGGTTCCACCCCAAGATAGCATTGGCCCCAAACCTTGGCACCCATTTCGGTATTTCTTTATATTGCTTCAACTGGTACAACTCCCATGGCTCTGCTCTGCATTTCCCGCGAGTAGACTGTCGGAGTGAAAGCCCACGGGTCATATTTAAAGACCCTTGGCCTCTAAAAGCAATTTACATGAAAGGGTTCAAGTTCTAAAATCATCTGGTCTCCAAAAGCTTGTGCATAGGGCTGTCCGTACAACCTTCCATGTCATCACCTGACAGTGCAACTCGCATAAGTCCGTAAAGCCTGCGACATCATCAGTGTAAAATGCGAGCGTCCGTACACCTGCCACGTCATCAACAATTTACGCAAGGTCTTTTGAGTGTGTTTCTACTTTATTTAATATCTTTGTGTCGCTTGGGCCCAATCGGACAGGGTCCCATAAGTTGGTAGGAACTCTTTTAATAAATTACCGCCACTTGGTGAGACTTTGTAAGTTGGAAAAACTTCTTCTGCTACATCTTCTCTTAGTGTTTAGGCCCCTCGGCCGGAATCTGCAAGTCGGCTCAGTTCTTCAGTGGCTTGACACGTCAGCAGTTTGTGACATCCCCCTTTCTTGAAAGAAGAGTAATCATCCGCGATTATCGTGTATCTGCAAAAAAACTCAAGTTAGCAGATTTCTGAGGGTCATTCCGAGGGACATTCGGAGAGAGAATCACTTTTCTCATTCCAGATCGGAGCTCTTGATATCCTGGTCGTTGACTTCCCAGAAAATTGCATCTAGTAAGGAGTATATTCTCATTTCAGATCGGGGCTCTTTACATACCGAGGCAATCTCACCCGATTAGGAATATTCAGTGTTGGCACATCACAATGCAACACAAATGCTCACATATGCATGTTATAAGACACAACAAACAGCATCTCTAAGCACTCCCCCAAGAAAGATGGTCTGCGGTATGAAGCTACTCAATGACTACCTCGTCACTCCCCCCGCAAATAACCTAAAAAGGTATGGGCCATGAGCTCAGAGGACTGATACAACCAAACCCTCCCCAGACCCCAGCCTACGTTGCTTGGAGGTTTCAAGCATACAACTAAACGCTCCCCAAACATCCCATCTACGTCATTCAAAGGTTTCCAGCATACAACAGAACGCTCCCAGACATCCCGTCTGCGTCGTTCCAAGGTTCCAACAATACCAAAACAACATTTCTCACTACTCCACCTGGGAGTAAATCACCAAGCATTGACACCAGTATTACAACCAGAGTCATACAATTCAAATCGGCACCAAGACAGGTTTAAAACAAATACCATCCATTTCAAACAAAATCCAAATAGGATCACAAAACAAATTCTCAAACAAATTCAGAAAACCGTGAAAAAGCGTTATCGACATCAGTCAAGCTCGAAAGTCGACAAGCCTTCCGTTCTGAACCCTGCACTAAAAATTAGAAATAGACCACGTATTGTAGCCTAATTGTTCTGACTGGGAATAAAGCAAGGCTTATTCCTACACTTTGTAGCTCCATCATTATAATACCATACATGCGCATTTGCATTCACTATCATACTGGATTATGAACATAACGGTCATAGTGACATGCCCATTCTGTGCCTTACACAACATTAACAAAATCTTTATTTTTATTAGAAGCAGCATCTACAATTGGCTACATTTGCCTCTTCTTACAAGTCTCATTTGCCCGTAGCTTAGGACATTGTTTGCTGATATGGCCTGTCACCTTTAAGTAATTGCATTTCAGCTTTTGCTTCCCTGTGTCACCAGAATTTTTAGACTTATTGTTGTTTATGGAAAATTACTTGCACGTATGCTACCCGAAGAAGGAACATTGGAAGTGGCAACATTACCACTCCTCTTTCAAGAACCCACAAAGGCTTGATCAACAACCTGTTGTTTACCCCTATTTTTCCTACATTGAGCCTCCTACAACATCAAGCGACAGCATCAAACTTGATAACTTTGGGTCTGTGTCAAATCACAAGTTTCCAAATGGAAGCAACAGTCTGATACAAATACTAACACATCAAGAACATTTTGCACAAGGAATTGTCATGAATGATCTCACCAACAGCAGTCAACAACTACTTGAGATCTTTAATTTCTATGAGGAAAGTATCTATTTCATCCGTCTCTGGTGAGAATTCTGGATTATAACTGTTTACAAAGATAAGTAGTTTGTACCTCATACAACTCACACACAAATCACCTAGTATATTCCAAGATTTTTTTGCTATTTTTGCTTAGCAAATATGTAGTGTAATAGAACATTTAATAAAGCGCACTCAACGCATGAGCCTGTGGATCCTACTATCCCAACAAGCTTGCTCGATGGTAGGAAAAATGACACTAGTACTAGGCTAGAACTTGCAACATCCTTAACCGACTCAGAGTGCACCAAAAGGAAAACATAAATCAAGGCCCTGCACAAGCCTCCAAACGTCCTTTGCAACCAGAACATGTTGCATCATGTAAGCCACAACAGGGTAGTTGTCTTCATTACATGTTTACTCAGCAAACCAACTGCCCCAAACATTATTTTGTCAGCCATGGTTAGTGATTACACGATTGTATGCCTGTTTTGCAAAAATCCACACCATAAAGGTTGAGATTGCCTAAACAGTGTTGCTACCTCGATGTTAGAAGGCGCGCAAGGGGGTGTTGGCAACGCTGCCTAGCATGCCAAAGCCCTCACCAGTACTATTTTTTGAAATAGAGTTGCAAGAATGCACACACCAAGCTTGGAGCAGTAGGAGAAACACAATGGCAGACAACACAATAGTATTGCTTATTGTACTAGTACAAAGGTAAGCATGTCCTAAAAGGATGGGCATACACAATACATGAGGGGAAAAACCTCCTAGTAAAGGAGAAAAGTGCCCGCTGTCCTAAGCACGTTCCAACATCACTACCTAAACATGGTGGCCGAGCACCTTAAGGGTCTTGTGCAAAAAGGTGACAACTAGACAGGGAGGACGAAGGCCATTTATAGAGAGGACTCTACATGCTTTGGTCCAAAGTAACAGACTTCTGTGTAGTATGTGGGGTTAAACACACATAATTGCATGCCATGTAAACTGTGCAATCTCATCAAGGTCCACCACTGACATGTAAGGTTGTAATGTTGTCCTGAAGAGGAATTGCAGGAGGAATTGAGGAGAGCACGGATCAATATCCTTACAAGGCATTATCAGAAGACATTACACATGTGCACAACAATAAGAAAAATGTACATGCATTTACCTGTGCATAAATACCAGAAGAGGTGCCTTTTCAGACGCTTTGGGAAGCCTGTAGGCAGTTATGTAGTCAGCATCGTGAGCTAGCTTCTTCCAGTCAACACATTCCTCAAGAGCTTGAAATTGACAATTAGAATGTAGCTAGAAAGTCAATACATACACATTACAATGTTACCAAAGTCAACAAATAACAAAGAAGACATACTTTAAAAGGCCATTTCAACATTCAGGAGGCAAAGAAACATCTGTTACCAGAAGCTTTTCATCATTCTGAAGATTACAGGCCCTTGCAACATTCGTAATAAAATCATTGTAATTGTTCTGCTCTGGCACAATAACCGTGTGCACTGTAGGAGGCACACTTCCATCACTGCTTAACACCCTCACAGTGAACGAGGGATTCTTTGTTGACGACAATGGTATTGAAAGATACATAAAAGGATCAAAAGTCACTGAGACTTTGTCACACCCTGGGCATACAAGTGTAGACTTATACTGGCCCTATCAAAAACATAACAGAGTCGATTCACTGCCTACTTCAACATATTACAGCAAAATTGATGGAATTGAACAAACCTGGTAAATGTCCACGATGATTGAATCATTGCGTGATTTATGATTCTTCCAACTTTCAAGGGCCACTTGATCATCCAGCTTCCCCTCCAACTCTCTTGTTTTAATGACTGGCTTTTGCTTTACACGGTTCAAATCTTCATGCAGTCCGTCTAGAAGGAAAGCAAGGAGTTCCTGAAAGAACATGTCAAGTGTGCGATTAGGGGGAGACACTGAAAAATCTGACAGCTACGCAACTTCAGAAAATTTTTCTCTTTAATAAAATAACTCGAGCTTCACCATTCACAAAATCCTGACAGCTGTGCATTCAATATGAACATCAATACTTGGCAAGCTCTTCTCATGACTGAAATGTGTGCTTTTCATATTAACAAGAGAATCAAATAAAGTAATTGGAAACATTTCAGAAATTTCTGGCTGTTTCCAAAAACAGTGGCTTGGCTTGGGTTTTCCTCTTGAAATAGGTGCAGCATGCAACACAGAATTGTAGCTTTAGAACTTACCACACACAAAGATCTGAAAAGCCCTATAAACACTAAAAGCGTTCAGCACCTGAGGCCTCAACAAACCCCTTTTCTAGAGATTTTGTTTTGTTCCTGGAACATTTGAACGAGAAGTTTCAGGAATCCAAAAAGTTTGACTTCTTTGGCAGCACATTTAGGATCAGTTACATGTTTTTTGAATGATGTTTACCTTGTCTTGGAAGAGCTACCATACGAGGCAAAGGCTTGTGAAATCTCTCTGTGCCTGGTTTTGTATAAACTATTATTACACACAGCCTTCCATCAAATTGCAGGTTGAGTCCTCTCTTGTCCAGCGAATTCTTCCCCATTGGAAATGGTAAAGACTAGTGCCTTTCTAACTTAAACTGCACAATTAACTTTTCCTTTCCAGGCTCATGCTCAATCCAAATTTCTCTTCAGTTTCCCTGGTCTCCACCTATACCTCTTCCTCCACGATATCCACCCATATCCCTTATCAAGCCCCAACTTCATCTCTCATAAGAAAGCGAAGTTACGTCCATAAAAGGAAAAGTAGACCAGAACAGAAAACACACATCTGGAACAGCCTTGGCTTATGCGTAGAAGGTGGTCATTTGATACATGTATAAGAGGGCTGAAAGATTTTTTTAGCTGAGACAATGTGTAACCAGCTGTTACGACAAATCTGAATAACAAGAGTAGTAGGGATATAGGAATTTGACTGAAAGCTCTAGAGTGGCCGTCCTTTGTACTTTGATGATCATGGATGACCTCCTGAAACTCCAGAGTGAGTTTAGGAAAAGGCTTGCATGCCTAGAATCTTGCAAGCCAGGAAAGAACGGAAAAAGTTTCTATAGAGATGGATGTGTCTTCATTATAAGACTGGTCTAACATGTATTTCTGGCCTATGAAACCACAAGGGGAGACACTTATGGAGATAAGAGTGTCAACATTGAATTGTAATGGATCAGTATGGACACACCACGGGAGAGGCACTTTCAGTATACAGGAGGAGGACATGACCCGGGTGCGGGAGAGAGTAGAATGGACTACACTATGCAGAAGCAACCTTCAATATGAGCAAAGGCAGAGTGAGAAGTATTCTTTTATTTATTTGTATAGAATCAAAACGTATGCATGAAGATCATCAGACTCTTCGTCATACCCTCTTTCCCTATAGGTGCCTTGCAGATCATACATACGACCGCTTTCCTCTCACAGCTATCCCACCTACACCACCTCTCCCCCCAAACATATAGCATACCACTATTACGATCTAGCAGAAATATATGTTACGATCTAGCAAAAATACATATAAATCATGGACATAAGGCCTCTGCACTACTAACCAAGTTTTCTTCCATATGTTTTCCATATGCATGGAGGTCTAGAAGTATGAAATAAATAAGAGTGACAGCCTTTGACCAAACCATACGCGACCTAAAAACATATAAAAATTAGATAAAACATACCATACTCTTCAAGAGACCTTGAACAAACAATGAGAAACTAACAAAACTATCAAAAGACCATAGAGTTCAGTCAAAATTACATTCCAAGAGGAATCATGATTCACGAGACTCGTGACAGCAAAACAAGGTACCGAATGAAAAATTCCAATGACCATGACTCATGGACTTTGTGGCTTGAGAGTGGGAACACGAAACTTCAAAGTTCATGAGACAAAATTACAAATCCAAAACCTCCAGAAAAACTAGATGGAAGCTAGTACGACGCCAAGCCAAAAAGTGATCATTCTAGGCAAAAAGAAACAAAGCTGCAAATAGAGGAAAAAATATTCCTCATGGCATCATTCTTCTTCCTCTGTATGCCTATGGTCCTCATCATCCTCCTCCATCACAGAGAGTGAAGGCTCGTCCTCATCACCACCACTAGGATCATCATTGTCAATGCCAGCAACACTTGAGCTTGTCCTAGCATGCTCAACAATACTTGATATAGGAGAATGAGTCTCCTCATCTACCTCTTGCTCCTCTTGCAAAGCAATGAACCTATCCACATCCTTCTCTTTGTCGATCATTCTCCATCTTCTCATAGCCTCTCTCCTTTATTTTTCTCACAAGTCTAACGTTGGTGTGTATATAGACCAGCTTCTCTATGTGAGAGGGCTTCAATCTGCTTCTTATCTTAGCGTGTATGAGCGAGAAGGTGCTTCAATCCCTATGACAAAGGGATGCACAACTTCCTTGAGAGAGGATGCGAATGGAAATCTGCTGCAAATTGGGAGTACTTGCCCCAACTGTTTCCCACCATTTCATTAATGCTTGTGCTTTTCATCTTTTACGATTTCTGAGCCAAAAAACCTCCCTCCCACTCATATGTATCCAACTCATCAACAAGTGCACCATGGACTTCCAAGTCATATCACTTCCATCCAACCAATGTTTACCTTCATCACTAGCTTGACCCTTCCAAGGGATGGCAAAACCTGCTGCATGCAAGGAAGAGGGAAACATTTCCCAACGACCCAAGGAGAGTGCCTTCACTTCATCAGGCCGGTTCCTATCAACATCTTCCAATGTTTCAAGCTTCTCCAACATTCTATCTGTAAGTTAATAAATCATCTCCATTGTGTTTCTTCCTCTATCAGCCAAAGGCAAAATTTTCAAGATTGGAGAACAAATGCCCACAATTTGCCTTGCATTTCTCCAAAAACTGGGTCCCAAAACCATGGTTACAATTGCCTTCCCTGACCAGTTTTAGCAAGCTTCAACTTCATCCATTCCTCACTAACAACCATTCTCTTCAAACCATTGTACACTCTATGGTCCAGCAAGTTGGCAAGCACAATATACATATAAGAAAATCTTGTGGTAACCTGCTTCAAGAGCCCCTTTGTGCTAAACTGTAATATCCTTTCAGGGATCTTGGACGTCTCTACTGTTAGTTGAAGCAGTTGATTGGTAATCTTGATTAGCCGGTGAATCTAAGCACGCTAATGCCCCATCTTCAACTTGAATTCTGTAGAGCCTTTACCAGATCATCGACTTGGTTTTTCTTCAGAGCGTCATCCAGGACCTGATTCCAGGCTGTCCATTCTCCTTCATACCATTCCCTTAGCTCATTGACTATCTTGATCAGCCAGTTCTGGATACGTCGGATATAGAGCTGGAAAGAATCTAGGTAGCTCAGCCTCCTTAGCAGGTAAGGCATACATCAGCATTGGAGAATCTGGGAAAAATTCAATTAAGTTCATCACAATTTGATTCTCCTGTTGCATCATCTTTATGGATATGCGGACTAGATGATAGAGGCTCTTGAGGTTCCTCTACTGCTCACCAAGGGTCATCCTAGTCCGTGATCCCCTGCTACTGGTGGCATTGCACTCCAAAAGTAGGTTGATCTCATGGTCTAGAACTTTCCTCGCAATCTGCAGCTGAACCAGCATGTCTTTAATTTGAATCCAAATATCCTTCATGCATTTGTAGGTTGGCTCATCACCCAAGAGCATTTCCAATTGTAGCCCAAGACTCTTCAGATTCACTATGGAAGGGTTCTGTATATGAGGGTTTACCATGACATCCTCCCTTGTGAGAAACCATTCAGCCACACTGTTCAAAACTTGGACGCATCTAGGGTGAGGTGGCAGCTGACAGATCTACTGATTGTGGTAGTTGAGCGACTTCCAGTCATTGATCATCCGTCGGGCTCCCACAAACAGCATCTAAAAGCGCTCCAAGTAAGAGAATGCTGCCTTATCATGGAGGAATTCTTGGATTCGAAGATCCTTCTACCTCCTCAGCTTCTTATTTAGTGCTAACAAGGCAGTAGAGCAATTCTATTCTGAGTCTGAGTCTGAGTTTGAGTCTGAGCTAGACTCCACCTGAATACCATTACCCCTGTTCTAATTCACTGGTGTGTATACAACTAAGGCTTGCTGGGTAGTCAAGTCCCTGGAACCTTAAGAGTGGGTTTGTTGTTGTTCGTGATGTTGGTCCTGACCAAACTGGTTTTGATCTTGCCGTTGAATCTGGTTACTCTGTTGATCGTTCTGGCTGTCTGAATCGGTACCCTGGGTTGACTGGGTTCCACCTGTTGCAAAGCATGGAAGGGGTTGATCATCGCCCTCATCATCATCATCATCATGGTCAGCTCCAGTGTCATCCCCTTGCTCCTGGTCATCCTCCTTTTCTTCCTCATCATCATCAGCATCCTGGTTCTTAATATACTCTACCAGCACTTGATTTACCGGGGCCCCTGTATACTGCTCCAACTTATCTTCGAGATCTGACTTCATTGTTTCTACTAAGTTCTGCAAGTCCTCTATATTCAAAGTCAGATCGCGATTTGAATCCGCAATATTCACCAAGGATTGGTAGATATATTTTTCTGTTATAGCCTGCTTGAGAGTATGATGATTGGCCATTAATGACTTCAAAGCAGCTTTACTTTCATCCAGCCTGCCCTGAAATGATCCTTGTTGCATCATTGTTATGCTCAATAGAGAGTTCCAGCATTTTGGCCCCGAGATGCTCCGCCTTCTCCAGATCGGTTTTGGTCTCCTGAAGTTCAGTCTGTAGGGCAGTAACTGCCGAGCGGGGAGCTTCTGCTGGGCCTCTATCAATTGCCCCATGGCATTCACAATGGTGTTCCACCCAGACATCAAGGTGGCGACATCCGTCTGTGATGGCATCAATATCTATCTGAGAGGTTTCATACGTAATGAGAGGAGTGGGGTAAGGCACCAATGCCATGTCTGCTTGTTGGACCACCATCCTCCCATGCAACGGTTTCTTCTAGATTCTCTGGAGTCTGTCCACTCGCGTTTGTTGAACTGGAGGAGGAGCTAGCAAGGCTGACTGAGACTGTGATGTGTCCTTGCTCCCCGTGTTAGCTGGTGGGGCCTGCTCATCCCCAGTGATCTTCTTCTTCTCCACTGATGCTAGCGGGGTCTGAGCCAAGTCAATGGGCTGGTCTGCGATGCACCCTTGCCCTGTCCTTCAGCAGGCTTGGCTGGAGGTGTCTCTTTTAATTTGAACTGCTTCAGCAGAGCAACTATTTTCTGTTTCTTTTCTGGTGGCCCGATGCTCTCACTTGTACCTGCTCGAGCTGTGCCACCATCTGCTTGTGCTGCTGATCTTTTCGCTCCAGTTGTTACAATAGCCAAATCGTCAGCTCTTTCTGTAGTATCTTAGTCTGTTTCTTGTTCAGTAGAATCCTGTTGCTCGGTAACCTGGCCGGTCTCAGCCCCTTTCCCCACAACCTTGTTTTCATTGGGGTGTGCTGGAATACAACTCGCCCAGTACAAAAACTGCTGAGGCTGAGCACAACAATCCAAATAGCTTTTCAGCAACACAGGTGGGGTTGTTCTTTAAGCTGATGGCCTCAACAATGAATCCACTCTCAGGGTCAAATGTGTCCACGACCTGCTGGATGATACCTGCATCAAACTACATTTGAGTGGCCTCTAACACCACTTCTAAATCCCACAGCTTCAAGAGTGTTCATTTGTTTTGGTGGAGGACATATTTACCAATGTTGTTGTGAGGCACTGAGCAAACCTGCTGGGTTTGCTCAACTTGTAGTTCTAAAAATTATGTGGCCTCGTCAACGGTCTCTTGCATTTTCTCAAAAAGCTTCTTGGTCTTCGCCATGGCTAAGTCCTTGGAACAGTCCTCTGAGGATGATGACGTACCTGTGAGACTGAACACTGAAACTGGAGACTGGAACTAGAATGTATTCAGATCAGTATAGACAAGTACAACAATGAGAGCCAAGTCTGCTCTGGGCTTAATTAGAGTTACAAGAGCGTAAAGAGCTCCAAGATACAAAGCAGTGATAGTGAAGTGTGTAGAGTCGCCGAAAATTGAGTAGTGGGCCCTATTTATAGCCCTGGGATTGGGTCTTTGACTGACTATGTATTGTGCCAGTTACCGCAGTAATTGTCCTTGGTAGTTACCAGTCCAGCCAACCCAACCGTCCATTCTGAATCTTTGTTTGGAGGGTGTTCCTGCCATTCACAGTCCACAATTGAGATTTGCCCACAAGCACCATTGTATTCCACAAGGATGCCCAGCATCTTCAGTGGATTACATGTGAATCAAGTGCTAACTACATACACCAGCACGGTGAATGTGAAAAGTTATTATGTAGATGAGTTTTCCAACTATATCAGCATGGTGGAGGGACAGACGGAGGGCCCTGAGATCTTAGAAACACAAATATATATCAGGTTATATGCTGATGATACTTTCGTTGATTGCTGAGTCACAGGATGGACTACAACATCTCCATACTTATGTTGATTTCTGAGTCACAGGATGGACTACAACATCTCCATACATTGAGAAGATTCCGCACAAATAGGACTTTTTGTGAACCTCACAAAATCAAGGTTATGACCTTCCATTAAAAAAAAATTCGTGGGAGAAAATCACTATTGATAGTGTACCAGGGGATCACCAAGTCTGTTTGAAATGAGCACATGCAGCACTTGCTATTCTAAAGGGGAGATGTTATCGGCATATTCTTAGGAGCCCCATATGAAGGGCTGCCTATTGGACACACTCGTTACACCAAGGCTACTCTATGCAGCCCCAATATGCCATCGGGGGCTCAATTAGGAGAGGCCACTGCCCAAAGGTTTTTAAATGGTCGGAGCTCCACTTGTAGAGACAGTGCAACATTGCTGGTGATCAATACACTGCAAGGCCAGTATGGAAGACAACGCCAAATTCAAACAACATGCAGAGATAATGAATGCCTTGGGGGGGGGACTCATGGTCATCCCACTAGCATGCCAAAATTCTTTACAGCAGTGGTCCAGCTCATTGTCGCAGTTGCACGGCACAGAAAGGAAACTTGAATGCTTAGACTTCAAAATAACACAATAATACGGAAATCGATTATGTCTTCTTTTTTAGAAATGCCCTAGCAACGAGAAAACCTCTTAAAATCGGTCGCTTACAGTTAACAGTAAGTAGGAACAAATTTGACAGCCAAGAAAAACAAACAGAAAGTTGTATCAGCAGAAGTTCATCTTAACTCCGCAAGCAAGAATCCAATACCATTTTAGAAAGAACTGGACTAAAAACAAACCTGAGTGTCATGCTGTTTATGGCCACCAAACTGAGGTGCAAAACCGGCTAACTTGTTTTTAAACGCTCTCGGTGAGACGGCCTTTTTTCCAGACATCCATAACTGGCGAAGAAGATCACCGAATGCCATTGCAAGCTCTCCCTGAACCAAAATACTAAGGCAACTGACGCGATAGAGATTAATTCAGACATTGCTATGGCACTGAGCCAAGATTAAATTGACACTGCTGTAATCCGTACCTGCATGCCAAGTAGATTTTGTCGATTAATTTCTTGACTATAATCTTGCAGAAAAAAACCCACAATTTCCGGTGTGTGCGCCAAACACTGTAAAGCACTATTCATAAAGCAAGTATTTCCGAGATTTTGGAGGCCAGTTAACCCAGATCCCTGTCCAATCATGAAGGGAAGAGACTTGTTGCTGTTTTGCATGCGTGGACTTGCTTGAGGGGAGCAGTTCAATGGGTCATTGCTTAAGTATCTGGTGATAATCTTGCTTCTAGCTGCCATATGTGAAGAGTCTTCCCTCATGTCAACAGCCAGGTCCTTTCCAAGAGAGAGATTCCTTTCAACAATCACTTCCAAAAGAACCTGTAGTTCAAAAAGCATCTGCACTAAGACCATGGCTACACAATATAATCCAAACCAAAGTTAGCAAAAGAGAGGCTCAAAGCATACGTTAGAGGAACTCAAGTTTTAGCATCACTCAAAAGGATCGTTCCTGAACTAACAAACACCAGTAGCGGCTGTAATACAATTTCAACGGAGTCATCTATGCTAGCATTTGACAATCACTATCAACAAGACTCGTGAGCCAAAGGTGGTGATCTTCCTATGTGATGCTGGGAGGCATTCAAGAACTAGCCGACCTATGAATATGCAGCCTTATCTCTATGAAAGAGATATGATTAAGTCCATTCTCTTGAATTCCACACAAAGAGGAGTTTCTCTTCAAGCTTCAGTATACAAAGATACCTTTGAATCCATGTACTTTAATGGGTGATAAGTTGTCAACCATCATAGCCAACTGGTTTCATGAGAATTTTTTCTCCCACGTTCTTTTTGGCCAGCATGATATGGCTTTCATCCAAGGAGTTCAACTGTAAAGTGAAGCAACTCCATTCGATAACCTCTAAAGACTATGCCAGGCAATAACAGAGACGGCTACCCAAACCATGTCCTAAATGTGTTGAGTGCAAAGCCTGACAAGAAATCAAAACGTATAATTATTTTATTCATAGAGCTTTAAGATCACTCAACAGAAACACAGAATATAATCCTACAAAATGCATGTACACAGTTGCACTGCCACAGAATATAATCTACGAAAATGCCTGTACACAGTTGCACTACCACAGACACAAGCAGATAGTGAGGGTTACATGGGCAACAAATAAAATGCTGTAACTCAATGCTAACACATCAAGGGGCGTTCAGTCATTCTCTCTTTGGGTAGGAGCCGACTCAATGTATGATCCGTAGTCACCAAAAACGGCATTTCTTGGCCAAGAAATGGACCAGCAATTTCTAGAAGTTTCTGACCGGCAGAAACGAAGTTTCTTGCAATTTTTGGGGACCCCTAAAATGGGTGGCAAATGGTGGTGGTGCATGGTAAAATTCCTCTGCATCTAGTGAGGACAGTCTTGAGGAGGCAGAGGATGAGGAAGGGGATGATCCTCAGGACTCGGATGCTGGAGCCTTAACCATGTTGGTGTTGTTCCTAGTAGATTATGATTATGGACCACTTTTTTTGTATATGTGGTGATTATGTATTTGCGACATATGATATATTTTGACTCCGAGTCCTATAACAGTTTGTACATTTAGTTGATTTTTTAATCAAAGAAACTCCATTTCTTAACCAGTTCAGCCTAGGAAAAACTCCGGCTTTTTCATTTCCATTTCTTCTTGTTACTTGACTAGCTTTCTTTAGACCCTTCATCAAATCAATCACCTCAAAATCTAACTTCAACCGACCCTACATGTTCAAAGTAGTAGCCTCATTTCACTTTTTGCCAATCCATCTCAGCCAATATAACCCATGCAGCCCAAAGACCAAATTTTCGATTTATGATCTGCAAGCGACTGTACTGGTAATTCAAAAACATGATGTGTGTGTCCTTGGTTATGAGAATCTACACTTTCTTCCCGAATATTTTTTTTTTTTTTTATGTGAACCTAGTTAACATCTACATGGTGGGTATTATGGTAGACTGCCACTTTTGGGTTGATTTTAAAGTGGTTGATTTTGCGTGAGGAATGACCAAAAGCTTGAGCAAATTATATTGTGACAATCTTGAAACAATACAGGGAGAAAAAGGGCCATATCCTCTCATCGGCCAGAAACAAAGTGTGAGACAAAACCATGTCACAATGGTAATCAACAAAAAAAAGAGTCAATGTGGACGAGAAGATATGGGCCATGTTGGAACTGCCACCTACCATGCATGCATTCCAATTGCCTTGCATGGACTACCACTTGCCATGCATGGACTCGATTTCACTTGCATGGATTGCTAGCTGCCATGCATGGACACTAGTTACCTTGCATGGACTAGAGTTGGCTTGCAAGGACCATTCGAGTGTCTACCTGCCTTGCAAGTGCCACGCATGGGCCATTCGAGTGTCCACTTGTCTGGCATGCTCTGCCAGTTGCTAGGCACTAGTAGCCTTGCCCCTTTCTCTGCATTCTTTGCGAGTCTATGAGTCGCACTGCATACTCTGCCAATCTCTCCTCTCCAGCATCAGAATCTCTTGAGGCTCTCCTGTAGCTTCTCAAGGGATTGTAAATTTTCAGTAAACATATCAAACTCTTTCAATACTCTCCCAGATATTCACCCCCTTGTACATGGCTAGGGGCCAAATCGGCGACATATGCCCGACCTCACAACAACCATAACAGTTGCCTTGCTAACAACACTCTGCCTTCAACTTTGTAGGCATTACTGGAATAACTAACTTCTTCCGTTGTACCAACTTCTTGACCTTCTTCCCTTTGAAGTCGTCCTTGTCTGTTAACTTGGTCGAAGAAAATCAAAGCCTCTTGGACTTGTCCCTTGCCCCACACTCTGCAGAGCCCTGTAATCTCATCCTCGTGATCCTTGACATCCCGATGAAATCTGCTACAAGTTTTGCTCTGGTCTTTTCCTTCTTTGCTATTCTCTCTCCTAATGCCTTTGAAGTTTCTGGTTTGTCTTCTGGATTTTACTCTTTCTTTGGACACTTTACCATAATGTGCCCAACCTCACCGCAACCATAACACTTTCCTTGCTTACAATACTTTGCCTTCCCCTCATCAGACATCTCTGAAATCACTAACTTATTCCGTTGTACCGACTTCTTGACCTTCTTCTTCCCTTTGGAGGTCTCCTTGTCTACTCACTTGGGATGCCCGAGCACACATTCGGAAAGTGATCTTGGGGGCAATGAATACCCGTCCATAGCATCGTCCATATGCTACAAGATGATGTAGGACTTGTGCTTTAAGCAGTAGCTTTCATCACATAAGCCACAACCATATCGCTTGCAATGCACCTTCTCAGCAAGACCGGCAAGAGACCTCGCGTTTTCAGCCAACAAAAGCAGAACAGCCTAGCGTTTTCATCAACAGATCAAGCCTAGGTTTTGCTACAGTTCCATCCTGGCGTTTTCCAGATTGCAGATCAGCATTGGCGTTTTGCTATAAATCAACTGGCATTTTCAGTTTGCAGCATTCAGCATAGCGTTTGCAGATTTCGGCGTCAGATCAGCCCCAGTGCATCAAGGTTTTCAGTTTTCAGCACTTAGACACAGCAGATCAGATCCTCGCCGTAACGTCAAATCAGCCAGCATTTTCAGTTTCAGCCCGCTGTCCGCAGATATCAGCATCTGCGTTTTCAGCACATCGTCGTCGCCATCGCTGTCCTCACCGACAGAGTGTCAGTATTCAGCAAAAAGTCAGCATTTGCAGATTTCAGACCTAGCGTTTTCAAATTTCAACCCGTCCTCGTCGTCATCGTCATTGTCGTCGACATCGTTGGCAAGTCCATTGCATCTAAACCATTGTACCAGATTTGTGCAATCAATAGCATAGACCTCTCTCGCCATAGGGAGGGGGGCCCTTGGAGGAGGGTTTGAGAACTGTTTGGTATCGTATTCTTCTCTCTCTGTCAGTCTCAGCACCTTCATTCACAGTGTCATTCACTTTGTTTGTGAGCATTGCACTCTCTCACTAAAGGAACGGAAGGCTCTCCCTTCCGTAAGTAAAAGGAAACCTTGGGCGTCTCGATTCCTAATCGTGTTTTTGAAGAGTGACACAGGTAACCCAAGAAAGAAGGGCTTGTCCAGCCTCCCCTTGTTCCTCTTTTCACTCATTGAGAGCGGACCGTGCACTTAGCAGCCGGCCAATCGACGTGAGGTGGGAAAAAGCAACTTTGGTGTGAGCGCAAGACCGCCAAGGGGTGCGCCCGCAGGGAAGAGTCGAGCTTGGGTAGGAGAAAAGCCTTCTTAAACACCGATTGCAAGCTAAGGAACTCAAGAACCTCAAGAACCTTAAGAGCTCAAGAACCCAAGAACCTCAAGAACCCAAGTTCCTCGAGAACCTAAGTACCCAAAATCTCAGTGTATGGTCATCACCCATAGTGGAAAGGATACTTTGCGTGAAGGTGATGAGCATGGAGGTGGTGAGGAAGAATTTTCCACACCAGGAGGTTTTTCCGACCCTCCCCCTTCCCCATCTACGCCACGGGTTGCACCAAATCCTATGGAGGCTTTGGTCAAGTCGATGATGGACATGATGCTAAAACAAGAGGCGCAATGTGCCACCTTGGATCGTGAGCGTTAAAGCGCGCTTGGCGGCCAAAGAAAGAAAGGCAGACTTGGATCGCGAGTGCGAATAAGGACGGTTAGCCTTGGAGCGTGAGCGTGAGCAAGCGCGCTTGGCGGCCAAAGAAAGACGAGCGTCATTGGAATTAGAACGTGAGGCGCAGAGAGATAAACGCATGCAAGAGTTGGTCCTACAGGTACTCACCTCGAAGTCCGCGCCACTCAAGGACGTGGGCGAATCATCAGGTAGTACAAGTCAAGAAGCGGATTCCAACAACCCCGTCACTGAAAAGTTGACGTTCAATCACTGATAAGTTGACGTTCAATAAGTATGACCATAAGATGGATGCTACTATTATTCATTCTTGGTTGCATCAATTTAATGCTAACTTTGCAACAACTAAGAAAACGGGAAATAGCAAGGTTTTGACGGCAGCCATGTATCTTGTCGGTGATGTCATTAATTGGTATCACGCTTGGCAAGAGGCACAGTTGACCGCGAAAAGGCGTGGCCCTTACCTTCAATTGGGCCGACTTCCAAGACAAGCTCAAGGCGCGGTTTATGCAACCTCAGTACCTAGCGCGGTTGAAAGACGACTAGCGCAGTCTCAACCAAAATGGTATGCCAGTTACGTTTTTCTCTAATGGTGTTTTGCAGCTCAGCACCCAATCCGCAAATCAGATGATGAGCGCAAAGAGGCATTCCTTTATTTATTAGCCTCTTCTGACTATGCATCAGTTTGTAGATGAAACGAAGACAAGAACTTGAGCGTAGTGCCCATGTTCTCAAACAATCCTCTCCAGAACAAACTTGTCATGCGAGGATCATGATCACTTACAATCGATTGTGGCATACCATGGTACTTAAACACATTGTACATGAACAAGCGTGTCATCTGATCCGATTTTATCTTCTTCCTGACAGGGATAAAATGGGCCTGCTTGCTGAACCTGCAGATAATGGTCCATATACCATCATTCCTTGTTGGGGTTCTTGGAAGATCAAAGATAAAGTCCATAGCAATGCTTTCCCATGGCTTATCTAGAATCGGCAGTGGTTGTAACAACCCTAGTGCCTTTTGCCTGTCAAACTTGACCTTTTCGCAAATCATGCATGCTCGCACAAAGGCATCCACATCTCTCCTCAAGGTAGGCCAACAGAAGAATGTCTCTACCGCTTTAACTGTTGCATCAATATCACGATTCCCCGCATACGGTGAGACATGACTCTCTTCCATGACCTTATGTTGCAATGGCCTAGTGACACAAAGTCTGCCATGCATCATCATAAAACCATCTCTGAGGAGGTAGTGCTCATGATGTTTCCCCTCTTGTAACTGCTCAAAGATCCTTGCAAAATCTTCATCAGCAGCATACTGTTCCTTCATGTCATCCAACTCATGATGATAAGGAATTGACACAGCTGAAATTTGTGGCTTCCTTGATAATGCATCAGCCACAACATTCTTCTTGCCTTCCACATGCATAATCTGGAAGTGGAACATAGAAAGAATGTTTGCCCATCGCATATGCTTTTCGAATAACTTTGACTGTGTCAAGAAGTATCGCAAGGTCTGATGGTCTGTTTGGACAACAAAATCAGCACCTAAGAGGTAGTGCTTCCAACTAAAAAGCGAATGAATCACAGTCAAGAGCTCTTTCTCATAGACTTGCATAGTCTCTCTGGCCCTTGCAAAATTCGGCTTTCATAAGCTACTACCCGTCCATCTTGCATTAGCAATGTTCCGATGCTACTGCCACACGCGTCACACTAGACCACAAATGACTTCCTGAGATCTGGCAAAACAATTATTGGATCTGAAATCAGCTTTTCCTTTAAGAGACTAAAAGCTGAAATCTCTTTTTGGGTCCATCTGAAAGTGACCTCTTTCTTTTGCAATGCGTAAAGAGGTGATGCTATCTCTGCAAAATTCCTGATAAACCTTCTATAGTAGGAACACAATCCCAAGAAGCTTCTGATATCGTGCACAGTCTTCAAGTCTAGCCATGTTTTGATAGCTTCAACCTTTGCGGGATCCATTCCAACACCATCCTTTGAGACTTTGTGGCCAAGAAAGTGGATCTCTTCCAGGAAGAATTCACTTTTCTTAGGATTGACAAGTAGCCTGTGGCTGTGCAACTCTTTGAACACAATGGTCAAGTGACGCCTGTGCTCCTCTTCGTTCTTCGAATAGACTATCATGTCATTGAAGAACGTCTTAACAAATTGTTGATGCGAGCCGAAAATCCGGTCCATCATTTTGTTGAACGTGGCAAGAGCATTTGTTAGCCCAAACGGCATCACTAGAAACTCATAAAGACCAAATGTCGTTCTAAACACAGTCTTGTGCACATCCTCTGGCCTTATACAAATCTGATGGTACCCACTCTTAAGGTCTATTCTGCAGCACCCTCTAAACGATCGAGAATATATATTCTAGGAATAGGAAACCTATTCTTGATAGTATTCTTATTCAATGCAACGTACGGTAATCAATACACGTGCGCCATGAGCCATCCTTTTTCTGCACTAGAAGCACTAGGGAGCAAAAGGGTGAAGAACTAGGCTGAATCAGTCCCTTCTCTAATAACTCCTCAACCTGGCCCATAATCTCTTTCTGCTGCGCCGCACTAACCCTGTAGGGAGGTCTATTTGGTGGGCTACACCCTGGCACCAAATCTATCCGATAGTCCTCAGGTCTCTCTGGCGGCAATTGCGACGGTAATGAATCTAAAAAACAATCACTAAACTCTCGCAAGAATATTGACTTTCTTTATCTAACACAGATAAACTTGACTGACAATTATCTGAGACATCACGTGAAAAAATCAAGTACACCGAAAGATGATTCTTTATTACAGAAGTGATAGCAGAAGCAGATACAATAGGGACAGACTCTCCTTTGAGCTTTACATCCAAAACATGAGTTTTGCCCCTATGTTGAAGGGTGATCGTCTTGCCGAAGGCATCCAGCACGCCATGTACTCAGAACATCCACGGAATCCCAAGCAGCGCATCGCACCCTGTCACAACGCGGGCACCACGTGCCAAAAGAAAACAACAGATTGAACAGACTTTTAGCACTTCAATAACAACTAAACTGAGAGAGAGAGAGAGAGAGAGACGACACGCGACACGGAGTGGCGGAGTAGCGGAATTCCACCCCAGAGAGTATTGGCCCCAAACCTTGGCGCCTCTTTCAGTATTTCTTTATATTACTGCTGATTCGCAAAGTACAACAACCAGGGAGCACCTACTCTGCAATCTGCGCGCTAAAGAGTGCCAGAGAGGGCCCCCAAGGCTCATATTTAAAGTCCCAAAGCCTAAAAAGCATCAAATATGAAAAGCTGACCCCAAAAAAAACACTTTCCTAAAATATCTGGATTTCCCTAAAAATCCGCCGCGAATTCCGAAACGTCCGTACAGGTGCCACATCATCATATTTTGATGTGCGAAGTCTTTTGAGCGTGTTCTGCTTTATTTTTAATGTCTTTATGTCACTTGGGGCCCCATCGGACGGGGTTCCCATAAGTTGGTAGGACTTCTTCTTCTGTTACATGTTCTTCTTAGGGTTTCTAGAATTAGGGTTTGCAGGTTTTAGGGTTAGGGTTTTCAAAATTAGGGTTTCAGCCGTTAGGGTTTCTTGCAAAAATTAGGGTTAGAGTTTCTGCTCTCAGGCAACCACATCATCACTTTGTGACACTTCTTCTGTTACTTGTTCTTCTTAAGGTTTAGGCCCCTCAGCCGGTAGCTCCATTCTTCAGTAGGTCGACACGTCAGCAGTTTGTTACATCTCCCCTTCTTGAAAGAGAGTAATCGTCCTTGATTACACCATATCTGCAAAACAACTCAAGTTAGCTCAAAAATTTCCGAGGGACAATCAGTTTGCTCTTTTGATCAAGGAGTTAGCTTCTCCTTTCTGCTCTTTTGATCAAGAAGTTAGCTTCTCCTTTCGTCCAGATCGGAACTCTTGATATTCCGGCGTAGTAAAATTAGCCATCACACCCAGACCGTACTGATCTTCCACGAGTGTCTTTATGCACTAAAATTACATACCCAGGCAATCTCATCCAATTAGGAATATTCAGTAGTTGGCACATCACAATGCAACACAAATGCTTACATATGCATGTTACAAGACATAGAAACATAAAGCCGCCGATGAACACTCCTCCCGCATAACCTAACAAGGTCTGGGCCGAGAGATATTCAACGACTCCCTCATCACTCCTCCCGCATACCTAAAAAGGTCCGGGCCGGGAGATATAGAGGCCTTTTACAACCAAACGGCCCCCAGACCGCAGCCTGCGTCGTTTGGAGGTGCTGAGAGTAACCACTGCTCAGACTTCTTAATACTCCTCCCGCATAACCATCCAGGTCCGGGCCGGGAGTCACAACAACAATTATTTTACAAGCATACAACCAAACGCTCCCCAGGCATCGGCCTGCGTCGTTCGGAGGTTTTTAAACATACAACGAAACGCTCCCCAGGCATCAGCCTGCGTGGTTCCGAGGTTCAAACAATACCAAAACAGTATTTCTCACTTCTCCACCCGGGAGTAAAATCACCAATTATTGAAACCAGTATCAAACCAGAGTCAAACAATTTAAATCGGCACCAAAACAGATTCAAAACAGATACCATCCATTTCAAACAAATTCCAAACAGGATCACCAAACAAGATCAAACAGAACTCAAACTTAAAAAGCAATCTCGACGTCAATCGAGCTCAAAAAGTTGACTGACTTTCCATCCTAAAACCTACACCAAAAATTAGGATTAGGTTCCTTCCATGAGGTCGTAGCCGAGCACACCATGGTTCTGCCAGCTCTTGGACAAATAGTGTTGCTTTGGTGGTAGTCCCAAGATAGCAATCGCACTAAACCTCCAAGGTCATCTACTCATGAAGAGACATCTACTGAGAGATGTCGAGAAATTTCAAGATATAATCTGCTAAGGTTTCCATGGCAAGCATTTGAGGATATCCCACTCTGCCAGAAGTTGCACTCCGAAGGAAGATGTCAAAAACCATATAACTTCGAGCAAACATTTTCTTGAAAGCTTGTCAAGTACTTGGAGTATGCTGCTTGGTAGCTGTAGACATCAACATCTGCATGGTACTGCTTCTGAGAAAAAAAACAGTGACTTGAAACAAATCTGGATCCCTCTCTTGCAAGTGATCTTAATTGGTTTATGCCCTATAAGACACTGCGGTGACGACGGGAGCGCGCCCGATGCGCGATGAAGTAAGGGTGGGAGTGGCTAATAAGCCCGGCGTGGAGGGCGAAGATACCTCGAATAAAATTCCAATAGCTCTGTCTGCTCTTTTGTAGGACCGGTATGCTTTCAGAAAAGCACACGACTAATGCTCTGATACCACTGTCACAAGGCGGGCACCACGTGCCAATAGAAAAGAACAGACTGAACAGACTTTTAGCACTTCAATAACAATTGAACTAAGAGAGAGAGAGAGAGAGAGAGAGAGAGAGAGACGACACGCGACACGGAGTGGCGGAATTCGACCCCAGAGAGTACTGGCCCCAAACCTTGGCGCCCCTTTCGGTATTTCTTTGTATTATTGCTGACTCGCAAAGTATAACAACCGGGGAGCACTTGCTCTGCAATCTGCGCGCTAAAGAGTGCCAGATAGGGTCCCCAAGGCTCATATTTAAAGTCCCAAAGCCTAAAAAGCATCAAATATGAAAAGCTGACCCCAAAAAAACACTTTCCTAAAATTTCGGGATTTCCCTCAAAATCCGCCGCGAATTCTGGAACGTCCGTACAAGTGCCACATCATCATATTTTGATGTGCACTTTAAAGTCTTTTAAGCGTGTTCTGCTTTATTTTTAATGCCTTTATGTCACTTGGGGCCCCATCGGACAGGGTCCCCATAAGTTGGTAGGACTTCTTCTTCTATTACTTGTTCTTCTTAGGGTTTCTAGAATTAGGGTTTGCAGGTTTTAGGGTTAGGGTTTCCAAAATTAGGGTTTCAGCGATTAGGGTTTCTTGCAAAAATTGGGGTTAGGCTTTCTGCTCTCGGGCAACCACGTCATCACTTTGTGACACTTTTTATGTTACTTGTTCTTCTTAAGGTTTAGGCCCCTCGGCCGGTAGCTCCGTTCTTCAGTAGGTCGACACGTCAGCAGTTTGTTACACACCCTTCCAATGGCATTTTATAAAATTCTTATGTGTCTACATATGACTCAATATGCAGATCCAACTTTCCAATAATGGGAGTAACACACTCTGAGTGGCCAGCACATGCCAACCCTGCCTCTGCTGTGTACCCCATCTCTTCAGCTCTGATGCCCAGCTTCATAGCTAACTCTGATGAGATAAAGTTTGCTTTGGCACCTGGATCAAAGAAGATGAGTGCCGTCTCATCTCTAACTTTACCCCATGCTCTGCATAACTCGCTGGCATCTATATTGGACATGTCACCCACCATATCTGGCACCAAACCTGCCGTGGGTTTAGGCTTCTTGCCTTTCTGGTTCTCTTTGTCATCTGAGTCAGTTGGTCTTTTCCTTTGTGGACAATTAATAGCAAAGTGACCATGCTGCTCGCATATAAAGCATTTGTTTTCAGCCATTAGGACCTTTTCCTCAAGCGACTTACGCACAAAAGGCTTCCTTTTCTGTTTCTTTGCCTGCGCTCCAGAAGTGAGGACTTGTTTTGGAGCCCCTGACTCCGCAACATGCGAGTGTTCTCTATCCTGCTAAGTCGCATGAAGTACTTGGGCTTGAGCCTCAACAAGCTCTGTTCGCAGTGTAAGTTGCCTATTTTGTTGTTGCACTGGTGGCGCTTGCAAGAACTCCATAAACCTTGGGTTTTGCACCAGTTGGGAAAATACATTCACCACGGCAACTAACTAAGTCCTAAACGCATCGTCCTCAAGTTCCCCAGTCATACAGTCCTGTACTAGAGGGACATTCACATCAACAGGAAGTACAGATTGACGTGGCCGTGAGCTCTGGCCAATCTCGAACACCATAGGAATTTCCTATTTGTCCTTCGAAGAGAAGCCCTCTTCCATAATGCCCTTCCCTTTGTCGGCCATAGTGTAATCCCGCGTTTCTTTACTCTGTTTCTTTACCCAAAACAACCAAAGCTCACTTCTTGAGGAACAAGTGGTTGATGTCTCGGCAACGGAACCTTGAAACCGGGCCGTGGGGCGGTAGTCTTTGGCTTTCATCCAAAATTCTTTAACACTTGCACTTTAACGACACAAAGCAGACTTAAAAAGGAACCTGTAACTCGGAATTACACTTTAAGACATAGCACAGCTTGGGAGCTAGAGCGCTCCCAAGAAGACAGCGACACCTGTAGGCCCCAAAGGTTGGCGCCCCTTTCAGTATTACTTTATTACTTTTCAAGAATGAGGAATAAGCTACAAAACCAAAGTCCTTGAGACCTACACCTGCATCCAGCTAGATGACACCTGTGCAGGTAAAATTTCGGCAACATAACGGCCCCAAAACTTGCCTTGGACAGTTTCCCAAGCTTCGACTCGTTTCCAATAGCATAAACCCCCTCTTTCCTGCGCAAAAACAGTAATTACAGCACGCTGTAATTACTGGTTCTTCATCTGTTTTCAGTCCTAAACAGCCCCCGAACTATCGTCTACCAGTGGGGCACGGTTCCCGATGATTCTGGCATCATTGCTGCTGCAAAACAGTCCAAAAACAGCACGTACACAGAGCTGAAAACGCACCTGTTTGGTGAGGTTATGACCCTCACCAGTGCCCGCTTTGGAGTAGCAATTAGCTACTCCTGTTCCTCCTCAAAGAGGCTCTTGCCTCGGCACAAAAGCATGAAACCACACAGCTGTACATCAGTCAAATGAACAGCCCTCTTGTGGGGCATCACATAATTGCACGTAGGGGAGAGAGAGAGAGCAATGTGTAGTGTGCAGGTCATCACTCCTAGCACCACACTATACATAGAGTGGAAAGCATGCAGTCCATAGCTCTTAACCTGTGACAAAAGCTGAAAATGGCACCCCCTCTCGCTGAAAACAGCTCACCCCAGCCTCCAGAAGTGGCAGATTCGCTCACAGAGTGACACCTCGTCCACTTTCCGAGTTTGGGCTTCCCCGCTAAAAATATCTCAACCGGCCCGTCAGTTGACTTGGCTGCAGAGTTGTAAAATGTTCCCCTTGTCATTCCGGAGGTAATGACGCGAACATATTTCATGGCCCAAAATAGCAGTTCCCTAATTTTTAGGAGATGCTTCCGTTGGGCTCCCATTGGTCTTCTAACCATCTATCCCCATTGGGACAGCATTCAAAAATGCAATGTGGCCCAACTATCGGGTACTCTCCTTTGGTGACCCCACCTTGGCTTTATGCCTTTATTGAATTCACTTCCTAGTATCCACCAACTTGCTAAGTGCGACGGGGGCACCTACATGATCTTGAACTGAGCCTAGACATCCTCTTACTATACGAATTCCAGTGTCGACCCACTTCCCGTCTGCAGATGAAACTACCATTCACATTGGCCATACAATGTCCGACCATTTGCAACTTCAAAAAGAGGGTCTCAAAAATTTAAAAAAAAACCATTGGAAAGAAACCAACAACTAAGGTTAGCAGTTGCCACATCCTCGTGACATAGTTAACAGTTGCCAGGTCCTCGTGACAAAAACTCTCCAAAATCGCAATCTTTTTCAATGGAACTGTGCGTACCTATGGAGGATTAGCAATTAACTAATCCAGTTCTTGTTCTGAAGGCTCTTGCCTTGGCAAACGCGCATAAAGCCCCCAGAACTGTACATAATCAACTGAGAAGCCCAACTAGTGGGGCATTACCATATGTGCAAAGGGGAGAGAGATGCACGAGAGAAAATCATTGCTCTAGATGAGACAAAGGAGAAGGCACGCTTTCCATTAAAGCTATGAATATGCACCCACTACTCACAGACACTTTGTAGGTTACACTGATAAAAATCAGCCTTTACTCTCAGTTTTGGGCGCCGCCTCTTGGGATGAAAGTCTTGGGAGTGGGTGTTGACCTACATGTTGCTCTCCTACTGCCATGTGTGTAGTTTGCTCCTTTGGTTCAATTTCCTAGTTCCCAACATTTAAAGTTGTAAGTGACTTGTCGAGTGGCCCACATTCCATTTGGCACAAACAAGCTTCCATACTCATCAGAATTCAGTACTAACTGCCCCGACCAGTCCCAGACTGCTGACCGACCTAGATTCCCGATGTGAGAAACCCATTCGGCCGCAGCCGTTTCACACTGACCATGCAATGTCCACTTGCACCTTTTCAAGGGTTTCGGAGAAAACAAGTAAAAATAAAATAAATAAAAATATGTAGTATATATCTAAAGAAAGCAACACGAAAAATACACCTCCCGGTGACACACCCCACTCTTAAAATACTGCAAGCGACCTCGCTTGCATGCCAATAATACATGCTGATATCTCTTGATATAACATATATTCTATGATGGGAATCCAAGATATACATGCTTCCCGAAATGTAGCGTTGGACGATCAGACAATCCCACCAACCTGGCTACCACACATATATCAACTGAGCTACAGGAGGACGGCCAACAAGGGGGGCATAGTGGCGAGCCCGTCCCTATCGATGACGGTCGAGCATTTACTGCCAGTTGTCAGTTGGCTGATTGCTGGCCTCTGTTGAGGTACCAGGCAGTGTACTGGGTACCTGTCTGCTGGGCATGCTCAACCTGGGGAGGCTGCGCATGCACTGTGGGTCGAGACCTCCTACGAGAACAGGCCATCGCTAAGAGGCACATCTTCCTCTAAATGAAGCACTGGTCGGGAGTCCCCAATACTTCACCCTCTGGCGTAACCATTCCCCACTCACCCTAGGTAGAAGAATCACCTTCGAGAGAGTATGAGTGTCATCAACCAGAAGGCGTACTGAAGGCACACCGGCAGCCTTGGCTACAATAGAAGCTGCTATGGGTGGGGTCTCCAAGACTATCCCGATCTCGGAACCTATCCTGGAAAGAAGCGGTAAACACTCCCACTACAAGCCAGGGAAGTAGACCAAAATGGGCAAGTATGCCTCCTTGACAAGAACATCCAAACCATGGCGCCACTATCAGAAATGAGCTCTGACCGCTCGGATGGCCAACAGGCTCATCGAGATGACCTTGGCAGCCATCTCAAGAGTCTCAAACTCTATGTGATAGTATCCTCGCCTGAGAAGCTGGATGTCAATGATCTTCCCCACCTCTAGTAGAAGGTGAGCCAACAGAAGGTCGCGTACCTCTCCTCGACAGGGGAGACTGCCAATAATCTTGCAGATGACAGGGGTGGGGCGGGGGGGGGGGGGGGGGGGGGGGGGGAGCAGCGAGCGCGTCCTCGCGTCGGTCTTGGTGAATGTTGTTGCATAGTGAACTTATTTGACACACCAATATTTTAAGAGACTAGAAGGCTGAAATTCAGAACTACCTCATGATCCATCTGAAATCCAGCATCTTCAAGTGTCTCTGCATACTTACTCAGCAAGCCATGTTTTAAATTTCCAGAGTAGTCCCAAATGCGTATCTGTAATCAATAACCTACAAAAACATTAGATTCACCTGCTCACTAAAGTTCAAATTCAAATAGAAAGTTTTATCAGTTTAAGTTGCCTCTTCAGATTCCAAGTTCAGCAAAGTGCATGCTTTCTGGTAAAGCTCTCCAATTGTGCCCTGCACCATTAAGAAAATACTCAACAGAAGTGACACATCGCAAGAAAGCACAAGACAAACAACCATAGCTCAAAACCCTGCCTTAAGCCATTCCTCACAAGAATAGAACATTCTGAAGGACCAGTGAGATACAACAACAACTATGAAGCCAAGAAGAGTGATAAAACAATCCAAGATGAACTTTTTCATACACAGTCCCAGAATTATTAGCCTCTTTGTTTCACAGAGTATACATTTTAGATTTCGAAGAAGGGACTGCTAGCTCATCTGGAAAGGGACAGATTGCAGTTATTTGGCCACCTGGACAGTCTTAATACTTTTCTACAGTATAATTTGGGATTAAGACAAAAGTGCGCTTTGGAAAGAGGATTGGGCCAGCCCACATGAGAGCTTCTTATTTGGTGAAGGAGGCCAACTCTCTTCTACTTTTACAAGGTTTAGGGGCAGAATGTGGAAATTGTACGTATCACAAAACATCACCTTGCTTATGTTTGCATATCATGCCCCAACTGCAGGCTAGCCCATATGTAAAGACCAGGGCGTGACATTTTTCCTTCTTGTTAGAGAACTTGAAATATAAGACACCATAAGAGTTTTTTTACTTGCTTCTCCAAAACCTCCAAAATGCACCTCAAGTTAATTATTTACCATTATCAGACTGGAGAGCAACAAAAAATGATGTCAGAAGAAGGTAAAGCTTAGCACCTTAAAACTTTCCAAAAAATCATCATAAAACAGCCCACAAACTGAAAAGAGTACTATCATGTTTATACTCGTAACAACATTGGACTTGATACAAAAATCAAATGATCCTACCAGCAAGAATCTTCACGAGTCCATTATCAGTATATTACATAAGACATTATATCCTAAGAATCCCGCACCTGTATACTCATTCTCACATCAAGTTGGGCTCCACCTGGCAAGACATGAAGTAGAACACGCAAAGGGTAAATCTCAATCGCAAGGTGATCATTGGGCATTGACTTGGTGCAAATGACTTTCCGCATCAGCGAGGGGCCCCCTCCATACCTGGAAATAAGTTTGTCAATAGATTTTGACTGCAAGACACAAGCAAACGCATTGAATAGCAAAACTATTGTTTGTAATCACTATTACTAAATAAGACTATTTTTCTTGAACTACATGAAAAACAACAATTTCAATGAATTTTCCTTATCTATTGTACAAGGTAATTGTGGACAGAGTTTGCAACTTGATAAACGCAGATACACTTACTGAGCAGCAGCAGCAGTTTCAGATGGACTCAGCCTCACCGCCTTAATGGGACTCTGATGCGGCCCTTTTGCCCACCCTGGTTGAGCCCATCATTCGGCTTTCTTTATTTCCAGAGGAGAAAGCGAACCTAGCAACAAAGGTCAGATGTCTCCAGGCGGCCTCAATCATTTGCAGGACTGTTGGTGCACACCCAGGCAAAGAGCAAGTTCAGGATTTTGGCTACTAAGAGAGGTGTGCAAGATCATTGACGTGTGGATTCTTGGCCATCAATATTATTAGAGTGTAGCCAAGGTATGGTGACACAAGCATGAGCGGGAGGGGCCGGTTGGGGGGGAGGGGGGGACGTGGACAAGCCCTATGGAGCAATCTCTACAAGAGATAATTGCTCTGCAAAATATGCCATCTATCCCCTCCTCCCCATTATAGGGGTTCACAAAATATGCCCAACCCTCTAGCACCTCCTCTACACAATCACCATCAATGTCCGTCATGCTCCAGAAGCTTGTGTTAGCTGTACATGCTAGAGATCCACCGCACATACGTCGTGTGGGCATGTACCATCAATAGCTATAGATTATTGAAAGACAAGTGTGTGGGAGGCCAATCACACCCCATCAGGACCAGATTGAGCAAACATACTCCATAGACAGGCTCACAATGCAAAATGCCAACATAATATAAATGTCTCGTGACCAAGGATTGCATAGATATGTAAACCTTGCCTCGTCCGCCGCAGCATCTGCAAAGAACTGAATAGGACCTCTAGGCTCTACCAAGGAAGCTGGAGTGACTCCGTGAGCCTACGCCAAAGAGAATACAAGAGGCCTATCCACATCCAAGTCTCTGAGTGCAAGCTTGAAATTCCCCCTAGAACTCCACTACCATCTAGGAAAAGTACCTGTAGATAGAAATAAAAGGTGGAAGGAATTACGGACTTAAGACCGTCCGCATCAAGCCGGTCCTGGTAATGCTTCTTCCACACATGACCTTCCATACCACATGCACAACAAAGAACCTGTGATCTTTCCATTTCACCATATCCAAAAGCATTAACAATCCTATGAGAGTAGAAAACATGCTTCCTATAGCCAGACACACTGTCTATGCAAGAGGTACAAACCCCCTCTCTCTATAAAGCACATGTCATGAGCTAGTCGCTTTACTTCCCATCCAATATCATCAATCCAGCTGCTGCAATTAAGCATAGGTAACAACATGATCCTTTCTTCTGAACAAGAATCCATGAATATCATCCAAGGAATGTGTAGAAAACTGGAACTAGATGACAAGTTCATGTTACCACCTCTAGCTGAGAACGATGCTAGAAAATGCAGCCACAAGTTGCCTCCCTGTTGGCTGATAATCTGCAGCCCAAAGAAACCCTTTAACGCACTCCCGATCATAATGCCAGCTGTCACGTGACACATCCAACCCTATGTGTCCGAGGACAAGCTACAGCACGACAAGGGTTCTGTAAGTCGAGTCAGTCTAGATTAGAAGTGATCTGGCACTTTTGTGAGTCTATTCGTAGACCATGCATGCCCAGTCACTTAGTGTAGATGCATATCCTCTGGCTGCACACAGCATGATCATAAGCATTCCCATCATAATCCATCAGAATCCTTCAGGAGAATTTTCCAGTGCATTTAGCCTATTTTACCTATTTTTGACATTTTTCACTTATTATTTTTAACTGACTTTTGTTGGAAAGTAGGTAAGGCAATTTTGCTAAGTTTCTATATAAGCAAACTAGAGCTAGCACTATTTGGTAGAAGAGGCAACAGGAGCCAAGCTCAGCAGGCAACTTCTCAACAAGAACTTGGTGGTCTCCCCTCCAAGCAAAGGACTCAGCACCTTGGCATTTCCATCAAGAGGGTCATCGCCATACCTCCCAGCACTCGGCGTTTTGCATCAAGTAGCCAGTGCCAGCAAGTTCCAACCACTAGCGTTTTGCATCAGCATTCATCGCCAGAAGAAGTTCCAGACACAGCTACCATTTTTGACAGCAGCATGCCTAGCATTTTTGAAAATCCATGACCTAGCGGTTTCAACAGATACGACCTCAGCTTGCAGCATTTTTCAGCAATGAAGTACTTGCAGATCAGCCCCTAAAAGAGTAGTAGATTCAACCCGGAAAGACCATCAGTTTTCAGCCCTTAAGAACCTCAGTTTTCAGCCCTAAACCTGCAGAATTTCAGCGACAAAGACCTACAGAAACAGCCCCCAAAATCAGCATTTTTGGACTAGCCGCAGATTTCAGCCCATAGCATTTTTGGACAGCAGTAGAAAGATTGCAGATTTCAGCCCTTAGGTCAACTTCGTCATCACCGTCGTCATCGTCGACATAGCCTAGACTTGCATCAGCCCCATGCATTCCCATTGTACCAGATTGTGTAATCATAAGTAGACCACTCTCGCCGACGAGAGTGGGGCCTTCGGAGGAGGGTTTTACGTCTCTGGAGTCGTATCTCTCTTCTCTCTCTATCTCTCAGTCTCATACACTTGCACGCAGTGTCCATTCACTTTGTTTGTGATCATAGCATTCTCTCATTAAGAACGAAAGGCTCTCCCTTCCATAAGAACAAAAGGAACCTTGAGCCCAGTTCGGAGCACTCATCTTCAGCAAAGCGCAAACATTCATTCCGCTGCACCTAACATTGGTATCAGAGCTTTGGCAGTGTTCTGTATCACTCAAGGAAAGAACCACAAGAATCACAAGAATTTTTTTGCTTGTTGCGGTCACGTGAACCAAGGTTCGCTTGGGCGTGTCGATTTCTAATCGTGTTTTTGAAGAGTCACAGGGATCCCAAGAAAGAAGGGCTTGTCCAGCCTCCCCTTGTGTCTCTTTTCACTCATTGAGAGCGGACCGTGCACTTAGCGGCCGGCCAATCGACGTGAGGTGGGAAAAAGCAACCTTGGTTTGAGTGCAAGGCCGCCAAGGGGTGCGTCCGCGGAAAGGAGTAGAACTCGGGTGAAGAGAAGATCCTTCTCAAACACGGTTTGCAAGCGAAAGAAAACCTCAAGAACTTCAAGACCCTCAAGAACCAAGACCCCCAAGAACCCAAGTTCCTCGTGAACTTAAGAACCCAAGTTCCTCGTGAACTTAAGAACCCAAGTTCCTCGTGAACTTAAGAACCCAAGACCCCCCAAGAACCCAAGTTCCTCGTGAACTTAAGAACCCAAGACCCACAAGAACCCACGACTTCAATGGATAGTCATCACTCGAAGCGGAATGGATACTTCGCTTGGAGGTGATGAGCATGAGAGAGGCGAAGAAGAATTTTCCCCACCAAGAGGTTTTTCCGACTCTCCCCCTTCCCCATCTACGTCAAGGATTGCGCTAACTACTCTGGAGGAGTTGGACCAATTGTTTCTGGAAAGAAAGTTAGAACGCAAAGAAAGAGAAGCAGAAAGAAAGGCCTACGAAGAAGAAATGGCAGCCATAGATCGTGACTACAAAGAAGAAAAGGCAGCCATAGAGCGTCAGTACGACTTGGAAGAAAAAGAAAGTCAAGCAAGATTTGATCGCGAGACCAAAGCAAGAATGAAAGAGATGTTGCGACTCTTTTCTCAAATGCACGCACAGATGCAACAGGATCAGGAAAAGGAGACTCTCTCAGTCTCTTCTTCTCCAAAGCATGACACACAGGATTTGCATGATTATGAGAAGCATGATGATTTGCATGATGATTTGGATGACAATGACAAGCATGATGATTTGCATGATCAAGATGTGATTTCTCACAAGCATGACGATTTGCATGAAGATGACGTGATAGTTCACAAGGATGAGGAGTTAGTTGATGCTTTTTCTAGCGAAGCTAATCTCGTTGCAAATTCGATCAATCACGAAGGATCAATCTTGGCTCTCGAGCCTAGGTCCAAAGAACCCCTTCAGGAAGAACCGATCTTGGCTCTCAAGCCTCGGTCCAAAGAACCCTCACAGGAAGTATTATGTGTTCGCATGATTGATACGCACGCATTGTTCGAGTGTTTCATTCGTGATCGTTTCCTGTATTTTAGTCAGCGTCTTTATGTGATCCCTTTTCCTAGGCATGACATATTGTACGTTGAGCACGTTTCACTCATGGATGAGCACGAATGTATGCGGATTTTTCATGAAAAGCTGAAAAGTATGCATTCAAGGAAGTCACATTCCATGTCTCTTCCTTGGCATGACACATTCGTAGAACGAGCACATGAAAGTATGAGCACCAAGCATAGGCATTTCCATTGTGGATTGCCACAATTGATTGCTATAGATCATAAGAGAAAGATTCGATCTCATTGTTTGCGTATATGGGGTGAACGGTTTGTCACTCTGTCTCTTTGTTCATCTACATTGCATGCACAGTCTTTGAGAAAGACAAGATTTTTTCCACTCACTTTACATGGAATGGGTATGTTCATGGTTTTGTGTTGGAAATGGTTTCAGGAATTTTCAGCCATGGAGATTCTTGAAGAAGAAAGAAGCATGACTCTAGACGAAGTTGAAGTATCAAAGGAGCCACAGAAGACTTTGTCTCGCTTTCAGCACGGCCCAAAGAACCAAGCGTTGCAGACCTTTATGAAGTTCAAGTAGCGCACGACCCACACATCAGAGTGGGCCGGCAAAGAGTCCCTTCTAGGATTCCGGATGCTATTGGCGATCTCCTTCGACGCCATACAGTTCGGTACCAGTACCTCACTTTGAAAAGGAGGGGATGTCACGTGACACATCCAACCCTATGTGTCCGTGGACAAGCTACAGCACGACAAGGGTTTAGTCAGTCCAGTCAGTCTAGATTAGAAGTGATCTGGCACTTTTGTGAGTCTATTCGTAGACCGTGCATGCCCAGTCACTTAGTGTAGATGCATATCCTCTGGCTGCACACAGCATGATCATAAGCATTCCCATCATAATCCATCAGAATCCTTCAGGAGAATTTTCCAATGCATTTAGCCTATTTTACCTATTTTTGACATTTTTCACTTATTATTTTTAACTGACTTTTGTTGGAAAGTAGGTAGGGCAATTTTGCTAAGTTTCTATATAAGCAAACTAGAGCTAGCACTATTTGGTAGAAGAGGCAACAGGAGCCAAGCTCAGCAGGCAACTTCTCAACAAGAACTTGGTGGTCTCCCCTCCAAGCAAAGGACTCAGCACCTTGGCGTTTCCATCAAGAGGGTCATCGCCATTCCTCCCAGCACTTGGCGTTTTGCATCAGGTAGCCAGTGCCAGCAAGTTCCAGCCACTAGCGTTTTGCATCAGCATTCATCGCCAGAAGAAGTTCCAGAGACTAGCGTTTTTGACATCAGCACGCCTAGCATTTTTGGGAATCCATGACCTAGCGGTTTCAGCAGATACCACCTCAGTCTGCAGCGTTTTTCAGCATGAAGTACTTGCAAATCAGCCCCTAAAAGAGTAGCAGATTCAGCCCGGAAAACCGTCAATTTTCAGCCCTTAAGTACCTCAGTTTTCAGCCCTAAACCTGCAGAATTTCAGCGACAAAGACCTACAGAAACAGCCCCCAAAATCAGTGTTTTTGGACTAGCCGCAGATTTCAGCCCATAGCGTTTTTGGACAGCAGTAGAAAGATTGCAGATTTCAGCCCTTAGGTCGACTTCGTCATCACCGTCGTCATCGTCGACATAGCCTAGACTTGCATCAGTCCCATGCATTCCCATTGTACCAGATTGTGCAATCATAAGTAGACCACTCTCGCCGACGAGAGTGGGGCCTTCGAAGGAGGGGTTTTTACGTCGTCTCTAGTGTCGTATCTCTCTTCTCTCTCTATCTCTCAGTCTCATATACTTGCACACACAGTGTCCATTCACTTTGTTTGTGATCATAGCATTCTCTCATGAAGAACGGAAGGCTCTCCCTTCCATAAGAACAAAAGGAACCTTGAGCACAGTTCGGAGCACTCATCTTGAGCAAAGCGCAAACATTCATTCCGCTGCACCTAACACGAGCGTAGTTAAGCCATGGTTGTGATACCATGTCAGAGTGTAGCGGAAGGTGTGGTGACATGGGAGCACCGGGGAAGAGAGAGAGAGAGAGAGAGAGAGAGAGAGAGAGAGATTTCATTATCATCCTCGAAGGTCAAATATGACCTATCTGACCAAAAGTGTAACATGACGGCACCATGTGCCAACGGAAAACAACAGACTCAACAGACTTTTAAGCACTTCAAAACAATTGAACTGAAAGAGAGACTTTACACGAGACATGGAGTGGCGTAGTTCCACCCCTAGAGTGCACTAACCCCAAATTGTGGCGCCCCTTTCGGTGTTTCTTTATATTGCTCCAAGAGGTTACGACTCCTATGGCTCTGCTCTCCTCCTGCAGGTAGAGTGCTAGAGAGTGAGTCCACAACACATATTTAAAGGCCCTTGCCCATCCAAAAGCGATTTACATGAAAAGCAACATGTTCTAAACACTACTGGTCCAAAAACCAAGCGCCCAAAGGAAGGGCTGCCCGCAATTCACCCTGTCACGTCATCTTTCCGTGATTTCCGCGAGCTCCACTCCACTCTCATCACCTTCACGCAAAGTATCCATTCCGCTTCGGGTGATGACCATGCACTGAGTTCTTGGGTACTTGAGGTTCTTGGGTTCATGGGTTCTTGAGTTCTTGAGTACTCGGGGTTCTTGGCTTGCAATCTGCGTTTAAGAAGGCTTTACTCTTACCAAAGCTCAACTCCTTCCTGCGGGTGCACCCCTTGGCGGCCTTGCGCTCAACCAAGGTTGCTTTTTCCCACGTCAGGTCGATTGGCCTACCGCTAAGTGCAAGGTCCGCTCTCAATGAGTGAAAAAGAGGAACGAGGGGAGGCCGGACAAGCCCTTCTTTCTTGGGTTACGTGCCACTCTTCAAAAACACAAATTAAGGATCGACACGCCCAAGTGGTCTTGGATTACGTGCGATTACAAACAAGCAAAAAAATTTCATGTGGTTCTTTGTGATTCTTTCCTTGAGTAATGATATCGAACACTGCCAAAGAGTTCTGATACCAATGTAATGTGCAGTGGAAGTGAATGATGGTGTAAGCTCAGGATGAGTGATGAGTTAGTGCTCAAGGTTCCTTTTACTTAGAGCAAGGGAGAGCCTTCCTTGCTTAGTAAGAGAATGTGCAATGAACAAAACAAAGAGAAAACTGGGTGCAAAGTGCATGGGAGTGATAGAGAGAGAGGGAGAAGAGAAGACACCAGATGGGGTCCCAAACCCCCCTCCAAGGGCCCCCCTCTCTATTGCTAGAGAGGTATTTGCTTTAGATTGCACAAAGTCTCGTACAATGCTTCTAGATGCTATGGTACTTGACGACAACAATGTCGACGACAACGATGACGATGTCGACGACGAGGTTGAGGCTAAGGGCTGAGCTGCTGAAATCTGAGAACGCTATGTCTTCTCCTATGGATCAGCTGCGGCGGCGAGGCAACGGGGCTGATCCGCTACTGCCGATGCGGTTGAGGCTGAGACTGAAAACGCTGGACTGTTTGAGGGCTGAATCTGGATCGCTAGCTGATCTGATTGCCGGCTGATGGTGATGGTCGTCACGGTGAGGGTCTGCTACCAGATGGGTGCGGTACGGCGAGGCTAAGGCCTGATCTGAAAACGTTGATGGTTTAGGACTGGAAACGCTGGTTCATGCTGAGAAAAACGCCAAGGCTGCTGCTGATCATGCGAGTACTGCAGGTACTACTGGATTCTGCTCCTCCTGGGTCATCTGTCTGCTATTGACGCCCCCTGGGTCCGTATATAGCTGGCAAATGCTGGGTTGAGCAGCATCAAGTTCCAAGTAGCTTCTTTTGGCAATAGGGAATGTTTTGAGCTTTCTAAAATGTAAATAATACAAGTGGAAAGTGTGGGTACTCTTAACCCCCTCCAAAAGTTTGACGCATGTGGTAACTATCGATTTGTCGCGCTTGATATACAGTGATGGGGGAACTGCGTTAGAGGTGGTCAAAAATAGAATTTTGTTATGTGGCCATGAATTTTGGGTATTAAGGATCAAGCCTACAAAATTTGGTGGATTTTGGAGTCCATTTGGTATTTTTCCCGCGAAAAATGCCCGTCGACGGTCAAAACTGGCCCTTATAAGATCAAAAAATGGTCAAAACTGGTGTGAAAAGGGGGATTTTTGCCACATCACTCTCGGTGTCGTGAGTATCCAAACTGAGAGAGAATGTGTGAAGGGGAATTTGAGCACTTTCACCTCTCTATGTGAAGGAGGAAGCAGGGTTACGACAAGTGGTCCTATGCCGTCCCGTCTTGTTCGCGTCCTATTTTCTAGTGTGTGGAGAAGTGAATGAGAGTATCTTCTCTTCAATTTTGCACTTGGGAGAGTCTATGAGAGTTCTGAGGTTTCCATGGATGTGTGTGTGCGAGGAATTGAGGGAAGACGGTGAGGCTTTCTGCAAGACTGTGTGACCCTGTATCGGATCACACAGCTCCTTCAGGATACCCTCACTGCCATTTGGCTGGACATCATTCACACCCTGATTTGGCAGTGGGATTCTTCCTCAGGTACATCTCGAGCAGCCGAGGCTCGCCGATTTGCCTTCCTTCGGCGTTGGGCCCGATCCCCACTCTTCTTCACACTTACAGGTGGCCAGATTATGTGGCATTATGCCCCTCCTCGGTGGTTTCTCCTCCACTCATCACGTCGACCACCATGAGATTTTTCTAGTCGAGTTGTCACTATAGTGGCTCTCATCCTTACATTCATCTTGTACACCCCACGTGATAGGCTATTTTGGCATCCGCTGGGGATTATATTGTACTCAGTAATATACAGCCCTCACTTTTTCCAAAACAAAACAAAAAAAAAAAAAGACTGTGTGACCCTGTATCGGTGCCATTAGGATTGAGGCTACGCCAAAGAGTCCAACAGAGTGGAGTTTGGTGAAGAGCTTCTGCAATAATTTGAGAGAGGCCTTTTGTGGCTGGAGTTTTTGAGTTTTTGATAGTTTTTCTCATGTCTTTTGGTGGTCTCGAGTGTGATTCTAAGCGTTGATCAACGTAACTCATTGTGTAGTGTCTGGGGGTAGGCAAGGGCTTGTAGTTCGAGACGTTTGGAGCTTGAATCGAGTTTGGGGGAAGGATTTTGATTAAGCTCTTGAGTGGTTGTGTGAGGTGAGAAAAATAAGGAGATTCCTTGTGTTGGGTTAAGGTGCGAGGGGGAGTGTGTATACGCGCACGGTGTCTTTTGCTCCAACATCCTTCGGTGCTCCTGCTAGGGAGCGAGATTTGCCGATTGTGCAATCAAAAGTGGGAGTTCGAGCGGTGATGTATTGACATTTTGGTTGTTAAAGGGAATTTCAAGATGGTGGTGCCATTCCAACCATCTATTTTTACAGGTTGTGAGAATGCAAAGGATTGGCTTGCATCTTATGAGTACGACTTGACATGTTTATGTCGTGCGGTTTCAAGTGAGGCGCAAAAGCTTGCAAGTATCAATTTGAATGCAAGAGACTGGTTTGAGAGCTTGTCACAGGATGACAAGGTGAATTGGGACAAGTTTCAAAGATGCTTTTTGAAGCGGTTTAGGAAGGTGATCCCTCATGAAGATGCATGGAAACAGGTAAAGACTGTGTGACCCTATATCGGTGCCATTAGGGTTGAGGCTACGCCAAAGAGTCCAGCAGAGTGGAGTTTGGTGAAGCTTCTGCAATGATTTGAGAGAGGCCTTTTGTGGCTGGAGTTTTTGAGTTTTTGATAGTTTTTCTCATGTCTTTTGGTGGTCTCGAGTGTGACTCCAAGTGTTGATCAACGTGACTCATTGCGTAGTGTCTAGAGGTAGGCAAGAGCTTGTAGTTCGAGACGTTTGGAGCTTGAATCGAGTTTGGGGGAAGGATTTTCATTGAGCTCTTGAGTGGTTGTGTGTGAGGTGAGAAAAGTAAGGAGATTCCTTGTGTTGGGTTAAGGTGCGAGGGGGGGGGGGGGGGGGGGGGGGGGGGGTTGGGGTTGTTCGCGCGTACGGTGTCTTTTGCTCCAACATCCTTCGGTGCTCCCGCTGGGGAGCGAGATTTGCTGGTTTGGGATTGTCCGCGCGCACGGTGTCTTTTGCTCCAACATCCTTCGGTGCTCCCGCTAGGGAGCGAGATTTGTTGGTTTGGGGTTGTCCGCGCGCACGGTGTCTTTTGCTCCAACATCCTTCGGTGCTTCCGCTGGGGAGCAAGATTTGCTGGTTGTGCAATCAAAAGTGGGAGTTCGAGGATCAAGTGCGAAGGAAAATAAAAAGGCTCGCTGCTGCTGCTGCCCCCCCCCCCCCGCTGCGCCTGCACAGTCACCCTCGCGCTGCCCCCTTGCACAGTTGGAACTTGGCTACGCTGCACACATGCACAGTCGCTCGCTGCCCCCGCTGCACATTCGCCCAATCGCCCGCTGCCCCCTGCCCGCCCCTTGCTAGTTTTTTGCTGAGCAGCGATTACCCGCCCACCCCTGCTGGTTTGCTATACAATGAACTCCCCCCCTCCCCTCCACGCCCCTTTTGTGCAGTTCAGTGGGAAAAATTTGCCCGCAGCCTGCTCGCATTCCTCCTTACCCACCTCGTGTCTCTGTTGGAGTTGGTTCACAGCGGCTCCGACACGCTTCGTTCGCCTCGACGCCATCGACTTCCGTTCGTTCACCAATGCAGCAGCAGACACAGAATGGCGGCTTCTGCTCCATCTCAGAGGGACTCCACTAAAGTCCCCCTCGCCCGACACTGCGGAGCCGACCCTTCGACTTGCTCTTTCACCAGAAGAGCAAGCGAGCTTGATGGCCGAAGTGGAGCACTTGCAAGCACTTCGGTTATCTGTAAGATCATTGGCACTCGGCCCAGTCGGGGCGAGGTTCTGGATTTACTACAAGCCCGTCATCTCTCCGATGTGGGCAAGATCACCGATGTCCAGATCCTCGGGAGAGGGTACTACCAAGTAGAGTTCGCGTCTACAGATATGACGGCCAAGGTGATTTCGATAAGCCCGCTCGGCATCCGAGCAGCTCGAGCTTACTTCCGACAATGGCATCATGGTTTTGACCCTACTACAAATATGCTCGAGGAGGAGACAGACTTGCCGATACTGTCTGTTTCCCAGGACTCAGGAGAGAGTACCTCCCTCTTCTCCTCAGGATTGGTTCCATGTTCGGGACAGTTCTAAAGTCTCTGCGCATTGCAGCTTCAGTTGTGACCAAGGCCACAAGTTTACCTACTATGCGGGTTCTTGTTCAGGACACACTCCCTCCCCAAGGTGGTACTGCTGCCTCGGGTGAGTGGGGGATGGATCAGACAGAGTGTGCAGTAGTCGGGTCTCCCAAACCGGTGTTTCATTTGCAGGCAGATGGGCCATTTGGCAAAGGCATGTCCTCGAAGGACACCTCCACCCACAACGCATGCGCAGCCTCCCAAGGCTGAGCAAGCCAAGCAGCCAAATACACAAGACGCACAGGTTGGTACCTCGACAGAGACCAGTGATTAGACAGCTGACGGAGGGGCGGGCTCGCCCCACTGCTCCCCCTGGTGGCCGACCTTCTGCAGTTCAACAGCACCGGGTTCCGACTGGGAACCGTTTTGACCCCCTTCGACAGGACCCGCCTGAGGAGGCCCCGCCCACTTCAGCTCCTCCACCACCGCCTCCTCCTTCCTCGGACGCTGCCGCTCAGCCTCCCCCACCTCCACCCTCGCCTCCCGCCCCTCCTCTCTCCCCGATGGGGCCCACGGCCTCATCTCCCGACCCCTCCTCCACTCCACCTCAGACGCAAGGTTTTGGACACGCTTCTGCCGCGAGGCGTTCTCTTGGTAGTGCTTTCGCTACGAGCCGTGTGGCTCGAGAGGGACAGCACCACCTGAGGCCGCCTTTCTTGGTGCAGACCTCTCCCTTTGCACCAATCCCTCGAGGTTTGACTAGCTTCGACATACGCAGACGTTGGGACTTCTTCGACTACAGCTTCACTCGGTTTCTGGTTGACTCTTCTCCTGACCTGGAGGAGGCTAGCTTTCGAGTCCACGTCCTCTTTCTTGTAGCTAGAGGCATTGAGGCGCAGTGGGTTTCTCCTTTCCGCTGTGTGGTAGGGATCTCAGAGAGTGGACCCAGCACACAGTCCTTGACTGGCTCCAGACTCAGGCTACTAAGTTCTCACACCACATAGGGGACTTAGGGGTGACAGATGTGGTGCAGACACTTTGGCCTCTGGCCAAGTTCAGCATGACGCCTCTGGATGCAGCGGGTTGCAGGCACACTGTGGTGCACTTGTGTGCTGACACTCAGTGCCCTCCTTGTTATGTATTTGTGCATGAGGATTCTTGGACAGAGGATGTAGCCCTTCGGGCTGCACGCTCAGCTTGGGCTTGGGCGGGACAGTCGCTTCTTTCACGCTTATCTAGACCAAACGGGCCTCAAACCGGCCTCAAAGATAGCGAGGTTGGCTGATGCGGTAGCATCTGTTTTCTCCCACCAACTCCATGAGGGTCATCTCATGGAATGTGCAGGGATTAGGAGGGCCCCAACTTCAGCGTCAGAGGGGTCGGCTGCGTCAAGAGCTTCAGAGATGCCTTGTGGGTGGTAAGATTGACATTCTTATGCTACAAGAGCATCATCTTTGTGAGAGCCGCATTCGACGATGTGGTCAGATTTTGCGTGGACGATATGAGACGATGTGGTTAGATTTTGCGTGGAGATATGAGACGTTTTGGTCAGCTACTTTTGGACCTGGAGGCATTGAGGGTGGGGTATGTATCACTATTGTTGAATCTTTGCAGTAGGCCATTGTGGGCAAAGGGATTCTTGTGCCGGTCAGGGCTCAGTGGATCACTATGCAGGTTCAGGGTTGCCTCATGGGCTTCCTGAACATCTACACACCCAATGTGGCGAATGCATGTGCAGAGTTTTGGTCTCAGATTGTTGAGTCTCTGCCGCAGGCAGTGTCACAAACGGGAGCGCATAACAATATAAAATACATTCGGATAAATAGGATTTATCACTTATTACTGAAGCCAGAGGATATAGAGAGAAATAAATAGAGAGAGATAGAGAGTGAGAAGATCGACACAGTACTGGGGACCAGAAGATGGGCTGGTCCCCCCCCCCGTAATAGTATCTTCATTACTGAGGAGAAGTCTATACAAGCACTTGAACCGAACGTATTACCACGTTCGTTCTAGAATAAGACTTGATGGTTCCCGGAAGCCTCAGCTTCCGATTCCTAGGGCAAAACCCTATTCCAAGGAACTTCCGTTCCTTATTCCAATTCCTCGAGAATCAAGGTTCTCGCCTCTGGATCTCACCTTCCAAACTCAGGGCATGGCATCCCTGCAACTCTTTTCCAACTCTCTTTCCAGAGTCCTCTTCCCGCCAAACAACTCTGCTTTCCCGGACACGAAGTCCTTACTTGGGAATCCCAACTTCTGGATCACAACTTGAGAGACTACCTCTCTCCGATCCGTGGATCTACTTCCCAAACTCGGGTACGAAACCCTTGGGCTGATCTGGCTCTAGTTCCTCAGAGCGCTTTTCTCCTGCAAAGGCTCATGCCTTCCTCTGCTCCTACTCCCTCACGAAGAGGAAGTACACTTGCAATCAAATACTCAAAGATCAGAACATGAAAATCGTTACCTTCAAAGTCTCGACGCTCGAAATGCAACTCGATTCTCGAAAAGCAATTCCTCGGAAGAGATCTCTCCATAGAAAATCCTCTCTTCCAATCCTACACACAAAAGAGGTGTGTTCTCGGGTTCCTTCTCGTAAATCAGCCCCGTCTACGACGTTTCTGGGCTGAAAACAGAGAAAAACAGCAACTTGTCGCGATGGAAACACGCTTCGTAGGCACTTCTTCGCGAGGGAACTCGCGCACTGGGTCTTGGCGACATCTGGTACACTTGGGGCAGCCATGGGCATCACCGGCAACGTTTTCTTTACGGCTGAAATCTGCAGCAGCATCTCCTCCTTGCAAAGATTGGTCCTCCCCTCTGAGTGAGGGCATGTGATGCTTTTATAGCTCCTAGCCACGGGCACGAATAGTTGCTCGCGTAGAGATCACGGCCGTTTTTTTTTTTGTTTTTTTTTTTTTCAAAATTTTTTTTTCATTTTTTTTTCCATTCTGCCAAAAAAAGAGAGAGAGAAAATGTTGGCTGATCTGTTGGCTGCCCACTTATTAAATGGGCGGCCGACGTATTTTAAAAAATAGTCTGAACCTGCCCAAAAACTCAATAAAACCTTATAAGTTAAAAACAATGCTTTCACAGCACTTCCCAGGCGTCCCTGGATGCAATCACACGCACAATTGCAATGCAAACATAAACTTCCTCGCGGGAAAGCATCTGCTTTCCCGAAAAGCAATCCCGCTTTCTCAGAAAGCATCTGTTTTTCCTCAAAGTTTCCTCTGAACCCATCTTCATTCAAGTGCTTGCTTTTCCTTGTGCACAATTCTAACACAGTTCGGAATTTCCTCCCGACTATGGATATTCCCTTTCCGATGCACCCGTCACCCACCTTGTGACGCATCAGGAATACCCATCACCTAGTCCTTTCCTACCGAACTTACGGTAAAATCTCCTTCACGATGCTCTATGTCACCCATCCTATGACGCATCAGAGATGTCCGTTCCCGGATGGTCGGATACTTCTTTCCGATGCTCCCTGTCACCCATCCGATGTGACGCATCAGAAGTACCCATTCCTGGTGGCCTTACAGATATTCCCGTTCTGAGTGCTCCCGTCATTACTTTGAATGACGCACTAGGAATACTCTGTACTCTGATGTCTCCAGTGAGAAAAGCCCTCTCACTTAAAATTCCAATAATTCATTTAGAATTATTTTTCCTTGGTGTTCCAAGCGAGAAAACCCTCACTTATAAATCCAATAATTCATTTAGATTATTTTTCTGTAGGATAAAGCCAATTTAGCAACAGGCAAAGCAATGGTGCATTGCAGGTGACTTCAACATGTTGGAGGATCTCTCTGATAGGATTGGAGGTAGCCACACTATTGTACATGGAGTTGAGTTGGCAGCTTGGGAGAGGTTATGTATGACTCTGCGGGTTTCATATGTGTGGCAGCATTCTAGCTTTGTGAGGCCACCTGACAGCCTAGACTTCTCTCGTTCGGACCGTAGAGTGGGAGGAGTGAATGTATCTCGGATAGATCACTTTTACACTAGTGACCATTTCTCACAGTGACAGATAGACAGAGGAGGGGAAGTACCATGCTACGCATCCCAGAGAGGGTCTTGCTGGACTTTGCGCTCAAAGAGCGAGTGGTGACTCTTTGAACAGAGGGCTTAGACTTGCAGGACTCCTACTGACAAAGTGACTCTGTCCTCTGGACTTGCTCAGCTTAGTCGGCTATTTCTCCAAGAGTCTTCGGCTCGCCTGGCTACAGCGAGAAAGGAGGAGCAGCGTCTCCGACGGGGCGTTGCTTATTTGCAGAGGATGCAGGAGCAGCATCCAGACAGTCCTTGGTTGGAGGAGCAGTTGCAGCAGGCTCGCCAGGAGCTCGCCAACACAGAGGAGAGGCGCCATGAGTTTGCTTTTCATAGACAGACATCTCAGTGGACCCAGGTGGGTGACAGAGTGACAGGCACTTTCTTTGAGGCAGTGGGACCCCGGCATTCGCATGCCAAGGTCAGCCAGTTGAGGAGGCCCGACGGGTCAGCTGCTTCAGAGCCAGAGGATATGCGTGCAGTTGCTACTAACTTTTACCGTAATCTACTGTCTGCAAGGCCTCAGTCAGAGCGTCAGGATGTATGCAGAGAGCAGGTGTGGGCACAGATGCCTTGTCTTGTGACTGGGGAGATGCGCCAGAGGCTTGGGCTGCCTCTTTAGCTGAAGGAGCTACACGCGGCCCTAAGAGCACTTCCCCGTGGTAGCTATCCAGGTGAGGATGGTTTGACTCCCAGCTTTTTCTTGGAGTACTGGGACTTGCTTGGCTCAGATCTCTGCAGCGCTTTTCAGTACATCCTGCACACAAGAGAGATGCCTGACAGCATGAGTGAGGGCCTGATTTACCTCATTCCCAAGGAGGGTGGCTCCTTGGATGAGATTCGAGAGTGGCGGCTCATCACCATCCTCAACTCATCATACAAAATTCTTGCCAAGGCTCTGACTTTGAGGATTCAGCTACTTCTAGAGAGCATTATACATGGGACACAGACAGGTTTTGTCAAGGAGCGTAGTATCCTTGAGAACATCTTTACTTTTTGGGAGGCTTCTGCCCTTGCGCGGCTCTGTGGTGAGGATCTGGTGATACTTTCTTCTTGATTTTGAGAAGGCCTACGATAGAGTTGACTGGGACTTTTTGGAGGGCACTCTACGCAGGATGGGCTTCTCTGATGCTTGGATCATAGGTGTGTCAGCTTTGTACAGATGGACACACAGTCGGGTACTTTTGTCAGGAGGTAGACGTGATCGTTTCATGCTCACACGTTCGGTCAAACAAGGCTGCCTTCTTGCCCCCTTCCTCTTTCTGTTCTATGTTGAGGCGATGAGCAGGTTTTTGGTTTCACAGCAGGTTGGTCTACGTGGCTTAGCACTCCCTATTCGGGGAGATGAGCTATTGGATGTTGAGTTTGCACACGACTCAGCCTTGTACTTGGATGGCCAAGAGGCCAACCTTCACAGGTGTCAGCAGGCTCTTGAGACCTTTTGTTGTGCATCAGGCGCACTGGTCAACTGGAGAAAGATTGTAGCTTTCTCGGTTGGTAGTGCTCCTACGCCTGATTGGATGCCAGGTGAGAGTTTCAGATGGATGCCCCAGGGACTGCAGTTCGATACTTGGGCTGTCAGGTTGGCTTGGACTCGTCTCCCGAGCAGCAGATTGCTCCCCTCCTCTTGTCCCATCAGGAGGAAGCTGTTCTCTTGTCCCATCAGGAGGAAGTTGTTACATTGGAGCTCCGCATCACTTTCTTCGGCAGGCAGAGTTGTAGTGGCCAACCAGGTGTTGTTGGCTACTATGTGGTACATCACTTCTTCTTGGATCTTTTCGAGTTCTTGCATCAGACAGGTAGAGAGGCTGATCAGGAACTTCCTTTGGTCAGGGCGCGACACTCAGATAGCCCGGGCGAAAGTGGCCTGGCAGGTCATCACTCTACGTTGTTCTCACGGGGGGTTGGGGATCATAGACCCAGCACAGAGCAGAGCCCTTCTTGGGAAGTTTGTTGTCAAAGGATTGCTTCCAGGGGAGGAGCCCTGGAAGGAGTTTTTGCTTCAGCGGCTCACTTCAGCATTTTCTTCTTGCCGATCTTGGACAGCCGGAGCCCCGCTCCTTGCCCCTTGGTCTTCCCGCTTGGAAGCTAGACAGTTGTGACTATTGCCCGCGATTTCCCGATCACTTACCTGCTGATTTTCAGCCTGTTTTGGTGCATTTACAGCCCTCATCTTACACTCGCCAACTTTCAAGTCTTGCAAAGTGGCCTATTTTAGTATTTTTAAAGTTCAGTTCCTACCAACTTATGGGACCCTGTCCGATGGGGCCTAGGGACACAAGGAATTAAAAATAAAGCAAGCCGACTCTCTCATCCCTAGAAATTGCTAATGGGAATGTGATCGTGCTAGCTAGGGTGGATGAAAGAGAAACATCGTGCACACAAGTGACTGTGTGTTGGCTAGATTATCACTCAAGCGAATTGGGTTCCAAGATCAATTAACTTGGACTTATAAACACGATCTTGAGAATTTGCTAAGCCATCACAAGCTCACCATAAACAAGGGAGATGTAATGCAAAATAGACTTGTGTTTATTCATTTATGAAATGAGCTTTAAGTAGCTCTACAGCCTTGCACCACTGCATCTATATCTATACTATTATAATGGAGGAAGGGATTCTGGCCCCCTCCCCCGGACACGTGGCGGAAGCTCTTTCAACGGCCAGCTTCTGGTGGTGTGCACTGCAGCCCTGTGCACTCAGCGAGAGAGAAAGCCACTCCACGCAAAAAGAGGGAGAGGCGGCCGAAGGCTGCCGACAATACTAGTGTGGAATAATTCCACCTTTCCTCTCCTTGACTCATACTCTAGGAAACTAGGACAAAGCTCACACTTTACAATCCTCCCCTTGAGGTTTGGACTATAATGGTCATTATCTAGTCAAAGCTAGGTGGTAAGGCTGCTAGCAGAACCGCGATTTTGTCCTCCTCTGGTATTGCACTGTTTACATAAGCTAGTTGTGTGGTCATGATTTTGAGGCAATTGACCAAGCTTGCAATATCTTCGTAATGTTCCATTTGCAATTTGTATAGATCTTTCTTTAAGCTCACTTTGCTCTTCTTTTTCCTAGCTTCAAAGTTTTTTTCTAGTGCTTCCCATGCAGTTGATGAGGCATCACAATCATCAATAAAGTGTGCATAATTGTCATGTAGTGCAGTGATTATGATTCCTAATGCCTGCTCGTCCTTGGCTTGATTTTGTGCACTCATAGCTCGTGTTAGAACTTGTGCACCAATAGTAGATGTCGGATCAGTGAGCGTTGGCTTGATTATTCCCCACAATTGCTTTTTCATTAAGTAGCCTTTCAACTTGGTTTGCCAAGTATGAAAACCCTCCCCGTTAAATTTCCAAAGCCCTTTCTCTTCCATTGTGCTAACAGAGGGTCTTAGCTTAGGAGACTCTCCCAGCCAGTGTTTACCTCTTTACACAAGCACGACTATAAAAAAATCATCCCCGTAAATGTAGATTATGATATTAACTGAAAGGACTATTGTGCTTGGTTGCAAAGCTTTAAAGCTTAATGAGAGAGAGAGAGAGATGGGGAGAATTCCTTTTTTTTTTTGTGAAGCTCCTCTTCACAAAGTGCTTTGAATGCTTGAAGCTTTGATCCTTGCTTTATCTTTCCACTTGGAGCTCCTTGAGTTCCTGATTACTTGCTACACGAACCTCTGCTTAGCAGAGAATAGCACTGATGCTTTCTTTTTGTTCTTCGATGTACGGAAGCACGCTTAGGCAAGGGGCGGTCAAGAAACTCGTCAACGGGCGTAGGACAGAGGCCTTACAGACCCGAAAAAAAAATGGGAAAGATTGGAGGCGCGGTTTGGCGCCCAAACGCGAGGTGCGCGTTACAACATGGGACTTGCCCCCTGCGGACCCATCGATGCTATAAAGCCTTTTGAAATGCAGATTTCAGGTCCATCCGGTTTCCCTCATCAAAATATGATCCGTTTTGAGCCCTCGATCCCACAAAGGTCAACATGTGCTATATATAGGCTAGCCACCACACCCACGTGAAGAACTTGTGAGGGTAGTCCAAAACAAACAATAAAAGCTTGGCTTGGCCGAGCTCTACACACACAAAAATGGCTACACACACCTAATTTTAGTGATATTTTGGGGATGGAGATGAGGGGGCTCCCATGCTCGGTTTGCAGAGTTTGAGGGCTCCTTGGAGAGCTTAAAATGAGTACTTCGAGATGATGTAGCCAATGCAAGGATAGAATTAATTCGATGAAATTAATTGAAGGTGTAAGCAAGTAGAAAATCGACACCAAAAAAGACTAGAAATGCAATAATAGTTGCTAATCCTCTCCCTAATCAAGCCTACCTAGCCATGGAGGGTAGTGGCCTCTTGGGTGTGCCAAGGACATGCCCTCACATAACTAGATTAGGAATTAATTAGTGAGAGATGCAAATCGTTACGGAAAATGCCAATGGATTAAGAAATACTTAATCACTCTAATGGAGATGCTAATCACTAACACACTAATGCATAACGACAAACCTAGCTAGCATACCCTAAAACTCTGATACCACTTGATGGGAATGCGATCGTGCTCGCTAGGGTGGATGAAAGAGAAACATCGTTCACACAAGTGAGTGTGTGTTGGCTAGATTATCACTCAAGCGAATTAGGCTCCAAGATCAATTAACTTGGACTCATAAACACGATCTTGAGTATTTGCTAAGCCATCACAAGCTCACCATAAACAAGGGAGATGTAATGCAAAATAGACTTGTGTTTATTTATTCATGAAATGAGCTTTAAGTGGCTCTACAACCTTGCACCACTGCATGTGGGATGATTCCACCGACTCATACTCTAGGACACTAGGACAAAGCTCACACTTTACAATTGCGCAATTTGCGTTGCTGATGTGGCAGGCGGTACGGATTTCCGTGATTTACGCTAGAAGCTTTTGGTGCTAGCTTTTGGGGCAGGATGCTTTTAGACTTGACGCTTTTCACGTACACTTATAAATAAGTTGCTAAGGGCTCTCTCCCGCAGGTTAGCTTGGGAGCACTACTGAGAAGAGGACCCTTGGACATTGTACTTTGTGAAGCAATAATAATAAAGAAACACCAAGAAGGGGCGCTAGTCTTTGGGGCCAGTCTCTTTGAACGTCTCTCTTTCAGTTTTTTTCATTTCTTTCAGTTTTCTCACGCGTATGTTGCAGCAGATCTTCGGCTTGGAGTGTCCGAGTCTATTACACCATGTGCAAAGCATGTCAAGCTATTGAGACCGTGGCATGTCCCCCAACTCTAGTAAATGGTCCCCGAAGTGGCCTCTATGTGGTCCCCTGCCTCTGATGAGCGAGGCACCCTTGCTTCCTCAGCCACCACTACATGTAGAATCTCCATGTCCCCATAGTCATCTATCTCACACTGCCAGCTGTGTATGTGCATTGAAGTTCCCCATAAAGAAGACCGCTTCCAGAATGGAATAGTGCATAATCTTAGAGTAATGCTCGTGTCTCTGCCTCCTCTCATGGGCCCTCTTCAGTGATGGCATAAACTTTTCTGGAAAAGCACCTACAATCACTCGATGTCATCTGACATGACATGGGGTATCTATGGTTTCTATGAGCAAGTATTCAAGAAAGTCCGATGCCCAAGAGGTATAACATAGACCATTGGTGTGCAACAAGATGCCCAGACTAAAGGCGTCTGCACAATTAATAGTCCTAATCACCATAACAACTGTTATGAGGCATAGTCCAAAATCGTGTAGTGCCTCCTGAGGGAGTATGTAGTGGGGGAAACTGCAAATGGCTGCAGTGTGTAATATAGAGGATAGCTGGCTAGTAAAGCGTTGACGTCAACAAAATCGCGTGTGAAGTAAAACACTGAACCATGAACGGCAAAGGCCACAATGACCCTGAGTCATCCCTGCACATCCAGCCCTCCATCCAAAATCGAGTATAATGCATTCCCACAGCAATTCATCCAGCCGTCCATTTAAAATAAGGCATAATGCACTCATACAGCAATTGACAAACATGACAAACAGAGACATTCAAGTGATAAACGTTTCACCGGCTTGAATTTTCCTTCAGCTGAAATCTCAATTAATCTCGTGCTTTAAAACTGATTCATGAAGATTGCTCATTACCATCTTTGGAAGGCCAACCAAACTTGCTCAGGCAGCAAAACAAAATCCTGATTTTCCAGCAAAGCTTCTCGTAACTTTGGTTCCTCCTCTTCCTTTAAGGCTATAACCAGACCAGAATTGTCTATAAAAGATGGACGTTTTGATGTGGTTGTTGAGGATAGCTCAGACAATGGGGTGTCATCAATATGGTCTTCTAGCTGTACATAAGCAGCCCATTGTTGCCACCACCTGGGAAAAAGAAGAAAGGCACAGAATGTTGTGGGTTGAAAAAGTAAAGTTGGTTTTGGTCCCAATTTGAAGGCATCATTCAAAACATAAAAAATTCTAATAAAGGGCTGCGGCAAGATGAAGACATTTACATGTAAAGACCTTTGTTTAGATCCAAACCATAATAGCGTACCTTAAATCCAATAGGAAGTAATTATCTCCCTCTTTTGTATCTGCCACAGTTGCCTCAAAAATATCCCGAACAATTTGCTTTTCCTCAGCTGCACATGCAGGGTGTTTTGCATCCCCCGCATAGGACAACACTTTCTCCTCAAGAACGGTCATTTTTTGAGTTGAGATCCATTCAAAATTTCTTCATGAGGTAGCAGATCTATTGATCAGCAAGTCTTGCAACTGCAAATTTTTGAATGAATATATAATAAGAGTCTAGACATATAGTAAGGGTATGCAAAGACACACTTAAAGTAAAACAAACTGTTTGTGAGCTGGGGCTCATTAAACTTTCGTTTAGGTTGGTAAGTGCCAACTGGAGAAATATTGGGCCAGATTAAAAGTATAAAAACATCCATGACTTATAAGTTTCTGTCCATCTTGCCCAGCTCCACAAAGATAATTTCAAGCTTGCTTTCCCAAACTCTCACATTCTTGTCTGCTATGTGTGGTCTATTTGCAACGGTTCCATTTGCTTTAGAAACAAAAGATTGGGCTTGTACCCTTTATGTTTTGTGAAGGCAAAAATTTCCCTTACAAAACTCAACCGAAGCCAAAAGGCAAGATACGACCATCTGTGAAAAAACCCCTAGAGGTCTTCAAGGGAAACAAAGCTGAGGGGGAAAACCTAAGGACCGGGAGAAGAAAATGATGCATGTAAATGGGGCTGAGATAGAACACAAGGAGTCAAAAATCCACAGGGGACCACATAAGTATGTGAAACCGGCCCGTAGGGCGGTAGACGTTGGCTTTCACCCGAAATTCTTTACTTTAGACACACACACAGAGCACTTTGCAAAGGTAACCTGTAACGAGGATTAACACACAAGTCCGCACACGGCTCGGGAGCTAGAACGCTCCGAGCAGACGCAGACAACCTGTAGGCCCCAAAATTGGCGCCCCTTTCGGTATTTCTTTATTCTTTAGGAGGGTAAAGTACAAAGAAGAGTCCTAGGAATCCTTTGACTGTATCCCACTAGATACCGCCTGTTTTGGCCAAATTTCGGCAACATAACAACCCCTAAACTTGCGCGAAACCAATTCCCCTGCTGGAACTCGCTTCTACTAGCGTATACCCTCTGATTCTTGCCCAAAAACAGTAAATTCAGCATGCTGTATTTACTGGTTTTTGCCCTGTTTTCAGCCCCAAACAGTCCCCTAACTATCCTCGGCCAATGGGGCACGATTCCCAAAGGTTCTGGCGTCCGTATGGCTGAAAAACAGTAAAATTACAGTGCATACACAGCGCTGATTTTGCACCTGTATGGTGAGGTTATAACCCTCACCAATGCCTGCTTTGGAGTAGCAGCTAGCTACCCCTGTTCCTGCTCAAGGAGGCTCTTGCCTCAGCACAAAAGCATGAACCCACACAGCTGTACATCAGTCAAATGAGGAGCCCTCTTGTGGGGCATCACATAACTGCACGTAGGGGAGAGAGAGAGCAGTCTGTAGTGTGCAGGGCATCACTCCTAGCACCACACTGTACATGAGAGGGAAATGAAGCACTCCATAGCTCTTAACCTGTGACAAAAGCTGAAATGAGGCCTCTCCCAGCTTAAAAATCAGTGCCCATTTTTTTGCAAGGGGAAAGTTCATGAAAAATCGACACTTGGCGCATTTCCAAGCATTTGCCCCTTTCGGGTTCGCCGCTTAGAAATATCCTGACCGGTTGCCCAGTTGACTTCGCGGCAAAGTTGTAAAATGTTCCCCTAGTCATACCGGAGGTAATGACGCGAACACATTTCTCGGCCCAAAATAGCAGTTCCCTAAATTTTAGGAGATGCTTCCGTTGGGCTCCCACTGGTCTTCTGACCATCTATCCTCATTGGGACCGCATCCAAAAGTGCAATGTGGCCCAACTGTCGGATACTTTTTGTTGGTAGTCCCACCTTGACTTTACGCCTTAATTGAGTTCACTTCCTAGTATCCACCAACTTGCTAAGTGCGACGGGGGGGACCTATATGATCTTGCTCTGAGCCTAGACATCCTCTTACCATACGAATTCCAATGCTGACCACTACCGGTGAACTACCGTTCACATTGGCCATGCAATGTCCGACCGTTTGGTACTTCAAGAAGAGGGTCTCAAAAAATAAAACAAAACCCCTTGGAAAGAAACCAACAACTAAAGTTAGCAGTTGCCACGTCCTTGTGACATAGTTACAGTTGCCACGTCCCCGTGACATACCCCCCTCTTGAAATCGCAAACGTCCTCGATTGCATACCATAAATACACCACTGATGATCTTGTGCTATTAACACTCTTTTATCATCGCATGTATCCGCAAGAAACATATAGATACAAATGACTTAATGAGGCCTTCATACTTTTGTCATTTCCATCTATTACATTGAATTCATATGTACATTTGATGTACTAGCTCTATCATTACCCCTCCTTTGCACACGTTGGGTTGGGGCATAAGTAGGCTGTATCCCAAAGGCTTCAACGTAAAGCTGCAATACATTTGGTGACTCTGACAGTTCATGCTCTTCCATCCACTTTGCATCCATAGGCGGATAGTTCTTGAACTTCACCAAATAGAGACTTGCAACTTGTCCTTTAACTTTTTTGTCCTTATGTGCCAAAACTTGCTCAGGTACCAAAATCTCATCAAGTTCCTCAACTTCTGGCTGATCCTCATCTAGCATATCTTCTGGCACATCACCCACGAAGGGTCTTAGAAGACTCACGTGAAACGCATTATGTATCTTCCACGCATCAGGCAATTTCAGCCTGTAAGCCACATCGCTGATCTTGTCAAGCACTTGAAAAGGCCCATAGTAACGCATGCTGAGCTTAGGAAACTGAGCTTAGGAAATAGCCGTTCCTTGCCCTTCATCTTCTTTAACCTTGCCTTTTCGAACCTTAACAGAACCCAATCACCAAGTGATAACAGCAATTCACGACGGTGACGATCAGCAGCCTTTTTCTACTTTGCCTGAGTCTTCTCCAAGGCAACTTTAATCTTCTTATACATCTCATCCATGTTCTCAACATATCGATCTGCCTCAAAGATCTTGTCCTTTGTATGCAAAATGGAAGGAACCTTTTTGCCGCCTTCAACAATCTCAAAAGGTGCTTTGCCAGTAGACGAATGCACCGTATTATTGTACGCATACTCAAGCATAGGCAAATACTGTTCCCATTTGCCCTTACTATCTGACACATAGCTTTTCAGCAGATCTAAGACAGTAGAATTAGCCTCTTCTGACGGTCCATCAGTTTGTGGATGAAACGAAGACGAGAATTTGAGCGTAGTGCCCATGTTCTCAAACAATCCTCTACAGAACAAACTGGTCATGCGAGGATCACGATCACTGATAATCGATTGTGGCATACCATGGTGCTTAAACACATTGTACATGAACAAGCGTGCCATCTGATTAGATTTTATCTTCTTCCTGACAGGGATAAAATGGGCCTGCTTGTTGAACCTGCAGATAATGGTCCATATACCGTCACTCCCTGTTGGTGTCCTTGGAAGATCAAAGATAAAGTCCATAGCAATGCTTTCCCATGGCTTATCCAGAATCGGCAGTGGTTGTAACAACCCTGGTGCCTTTTGCCTGTCAAACTTGACCTTTTGGCAAACTATGCATGCTCGCACAAAGGCATCCACATCTCTCCTCAAGGTAGGCCAATAGAAGAATGTCTCTACCGCTTTAACTGTTGCATCAATGCCATGATGCCCTGCATACGGTGGGACATGACTCTCTTCCATGACCTTATGTCGCATTGGCCTAGTGACACAAAGTCTGCCATGCATCATCATAAAACCATCTCTGAGGAGGTAGTGCTCGTGATGTTGCCCCTCTTGTAACTGTTTAAAGATCCTTGCAAAATCTTCATCAACAGTATACTGTTCCTTCATGTCATCTAACTCATGATGATAAGGAATTGACACAGCTGAAATTTGTGGCTTTCTTGATAACGCATCAACCACAACATTCTTCTTGCCTTCCACATGCATAATCTGGGAGTGGAACATGGAAAGAATGTTTGCCCATCGCATATGCTTTTCGGATAACTTTGACTGTGTCAAAGAAGTATCGCAAGGTCTGATGATCTGTTTGGACAACAAAATCAGCACCTAAGAGGTAGTGCTTCCAACTAGAAAGCGCATGAATCACGGCTAAGAGCTCTTTCTCATAGACTTGCATAGTCCTCTCTGGCCCTTGCAAAATTCGGCTTTCATAAGCTACTACCCGTCCATCTTGCATTAGCACTGCTCCGATGCTACTGCCACACGCGTCACACTGGACCACAAATGACTTCCTGAGATCTGGCAAAACAATAACTGGATCTGAAGTCAACTTTTCCTTTAAGAGACTAAAAGCTGAAATCTCTTTTTGGGTGAAAGTGACCTCTTTCTTTTGCAATGCATGAAGAGGCGATGCTATCTCTGCAAAATTTATGATAAACCTTCTATAGTAGGAACACAATCCCAAGAAGCTTCTGACATAGTGCATAGTCTTCAAGTCTGGCCATGTCTTGATAGCTTCGACTTTTGCGGGATCCATTCTAACACCATCCTATGAGACTATGTGGCCCAGAAACTGGATCTCTTCGAGGAAGAATTCACTTTTCTTAGGATTGACAAGTAACCTGTGACTGCGCAGCTCTTCGAACACAATGGTCAAGTGACGCCTATGCTCCTCTTCATTCTTCGAATACACTATCATGTCATCGAAGAACGTTCCAACAAACTGTAGATGTGAGCGGAAAATCCCGTCCATCATCCTGTTGAACGTGGCAGGAGCATTTGTTAGCCCAAACGGCATCACTAGAAACTCATAAAGACCAAATGTTGTTCTAAACGCAGTCTTGTGCACATCCTCTGGCCTTATACGAATCTGATGGTACCCACTTTTAAGGTCTATCCTGCTGAAAATTGCAGCACCCTCTAAACGATCGAGAATATCATCAATTCTAGGAATAGGGAACCTATTCTTGATGGTATTCTTATTCAACGCACGGTAATCAATACACATGCGCCATGAGCCATCCTTCTTCTACACTAGGAGCACTGGGGAGCAAAAGGGTGAAGAACTAGGTTGAATCAGCCCCTTCTCTAATAACTCCTCAACCTAGCCCATAATCTCTTTTTGCTGCGCCGCACTAACCCTATAGGGAGGTCTATTTGATGGGCTACACCCTGGCACCAAATCTATCCGATGGTCCTCAGGTCTCTCTGGCGGCAATTGCGACGGTAATGAATCAGAAAAACAGTCACTAAACTTTTGCAAAAATGCTGACCTTTCTTTGTCTAACACAGATAAATTTGACTGATCACTATCTGAGACATCACGTGCAAAAATCAAGTACACAGAAAGCTGATTCTTTATTACAGAAGTGATAGCAGAAGCAGATACAATAGGGAGATACAATAGGGACTGACTCTCCTTTAAGCTTTACATCCAAGATATGAGTTTTGCCCCTATGTTGTACAGTGATCTTTTTGTTGTAGGCATCCAAAACTCCATGCACTCGGAACATCCACGGGATCCCCAACAAGGCGTCACAACCTTCCAGCGGCATGATGTAAAACTCTTCAATGTCCACATACGACTGAATATGCAAACGCAGTTTTCCAATGATGGGAGTAACACACTCTGAGTGGCCAGGACATGCCAACCCTGCCTCTGCTGTGTACCCCATCTCTTCAGCTATGATGCCCAGCTTCATAGCTAACTCTGGTGAGATAAAGTTGGCTTTGGCACCTGGATCAAAGAAGATGAGTGCCGTCTGATCCCTAACTTTACCCCATGCCCTCCATAACTCACTGGCATCTGTGCTGGGCCTGTCACCCACCATGTCTGGCACTAAACCTGCCGTGGGTTTTGGCTTCTTGCCTTTCTGGTCTTCTTTATCCTCTGAGTCAGCTAGCCTTTTCCTTTGTGGACAATTGATAGAAAAGTGACCACCCATTTGTTCTCAGCCATTAGGACCTTCTTTTCCTCGGGTGACTTGCGCACAAAAGGCTTCCTTTTCTGTTTCTTTGCCTGCGCTCCAGAAGTCCAAGCTGAATCCTTGTCTTTGGTGGCCTTTTCTGACCCCTATGACGCATCAGGAGAAGTTTTCACAAAGGGCTTCTTCGCTGAATTTTTCTTTTACTGCCCTCCTTTGTCACTGCTCGGAAATCCACTGTCCTCTCCTCTCAACAAGGCAAGACCAGTGTTCGCAACTTCCATAAGCTGAATGAGGGTAGCCACTTTGTTCTTTGTACAGTAATCGCGAAGCCCTTTAGGCAGCCCACAATAGTACTTCTCTATCTGCTCTGTCAATGGCACAAATCTGTAGAAGGTCACCGAGAGTAACGCTTTATAAAACCTCCAATTATACTCCAGCAAGCTCTTGCACGAAGCTGAAGTAAGCTGGTGCCAATCTGTCATGACATCAGCTTCAAATTCATTTGACAGCCAAGCAGATGCAAACATTTGCTTGAAGTAAACCCAAGTGGCGGGTGCCTATCCTTGCATTAACAATGTCGTCCACCATGTAAGCGCATTGTCCTTTAAGAAAGTGGCAACTTTCCTGACCTTCGAGGCCTTTGTAAAATTCCCTCCCGCATAAGCTGTATCAAACTGCTGGAGGAAAGTGAGTGCCTTTGTCTTATCCTCGAAACCACTGAAGGTACTGAACTTTACCGTTGCACCACCTTCTTTGTAAGCCTTCGGCTTCTCTAGTGCCCCCAAGTTGTCATAAGGGATGGTCTGCAACATGGGCACTGTAGTAGGCATGATCGGCACGTCGTGGCCATTCACATTTTGCGTCAGAGGTGCGATATCTGGCTGCTGTCCAGAAAAACCAGCCATGCCAAAATGACCCTGTGGCACCCCAAACTGGCCCTGGTTGCAGTGGAAACCTTGTTGCATGCCGATACTACCATACATGGGGTTTGGCATGATGCCTTGCATACCCCCGAACACTGTTCCTGGCATGTACGGCTGACTTCCAGGCGCATAACCAGCCATACTTTGGAACACTGATCCACCCCCGAAATACCCAGGATGTACCGTGGGTGGTGGAAAAACTGAGTGCATAGCCTGGTATCCAGCTGCCTATCCATTCAAGACAGCATGCTGGCTCTGAAAGGTGGCGGGCTGAACTGACATAACCAATGGAATAGGCGTTCTAGCCACCTGTTCAAGCACGGGAGGAACCTGCTTTGGAGCCCCCGACTCCGCAACATGCGAGTGTTCCCTTTCCTCCTGCGCCACATGAAGTACCTGGGCTTGAGCATCAACAAGCTCCGTACGCGGCGTAGATTGCCTATTTTGCTGTTGCACTGGTGGCGCTTGCAAGAATTCCATAAAACTCGGATTCTGCACCAGCTGCGAAAAGACATTCACCGCGGCAACTAACTGAGTCTTGAACGCATCATCCTCAAGTTGCCCAGTCATAAAGCCCTGTACTACTAGAGGGACATTCACGTTGACAGGAGGTACAGACTGACGTGGCCGTGAGCTCTCGCCAATCTCATAAACCATAAGAAACTCCTGCCTCTCCTTTGAAGAGGAACCCTCTTCCATAATTCCCTTCCCCTTGTCGGCCATAGTGTAATCCCCGCGTTCCTACACTGTGTCTCTACCCAATACAATCCAGGCTCACTCTTTAAGGAAAAAGTGATTGTGTCCCGGCAATGGAACCATCAAACCGGCCCGTAGGGCGGTAGACGTTGGCTTTCACCCGAAATTCTTTACTTTAGACACACACACAAAGCACTTTGCAAAGGTGACCTATAACCAGGATTAACACCCAAGTCCATACACGGCTCGGGAGCTAGAACGCTCCAAGCAGACGCCGACAACCTGTAGGCCCCAAAATTGGCGCCCCTTTCGGTATTTCTTTATTCTTTAGGAGGGTAAAGTACAAAGAAGAGTCCTAGGAATCCTTTGACTGTATCCCACTGGATACCGCCTGTTTTGGCCAAATTTCGGCAACGTAATAGCCCCTAAACTTGCACGAAACCAATTCCCCTACTGGAACTCGCTTCTACTAGCGTATACCCTCTGATTCCTGCCCAAAAACAGTAAATTCAGCATGCTGTATTTATTGCTGGTTTTTGCCCTGTTTTCAGCCCGAAACAGTCCCCTAACTGTCCTTGGCCAGTGGGGTACAATTCCCAAAGGTTCTGGCGTTCGTATGGTTGAAAAACAGTAAAATTACAGTGCATACACAGCGCTGATTTTGCACCTGTATGGTGAGGTTATAACCCTCACCAGTGCCTGCTTTGGAGTAGCAGCTAGCTACCCCTATTCCTGCTCAAGGAGGCTCTTGCCTCAGCACAAAAGCATGAACCCACACAGTTGTACATCAGTCAAATGAGGAGCCCTCTTGTGGGGCATCACATAACTGCACGTAGGGGAGAGAGAGAGCAGTCTGTAGTGTGCAGGGCATCACTCCTAGCACCACACTGTACATGAGAGGGAAATGAAGCACTCCATAGCTCTTAACCTGTGACAAAAGCTGAAATGAGGCCTCTCCCAGCTTAAAAATCAGTGCCCATTTTTTTGCAAGGGGAAAGTTCATGAAAAATCGACACTTGGCGCATTTCCAAGCATTTGCCCCTTTCGGGTTCGCCGCTTAGAAATATCCTGACCGGTTGCCCAGTTGACTTCGCGGCAAAGTTGTAAAATGTTCCCCTAGTCATACCGGAGGTAATGACGCGAACACATTTCTCGGCCCAAAATAGCAGTTCCCTAAATTTTAGGAGATGCTTCCGTTGGGCTCCCACTGGTCTTCTGACCATCTATCCTCATTGGGACCGCATCCAAAAGTGCAATGTGGCCCAACTGTCGGATACTTTTTGTTGGTAGTCCCACCTTGACTTTACGCCTTAATTGAGTTCACTTCCTAGTATCCACCAACTTGCTAAGTGCGACGGGGGGACCTATATGATCTTGCTCTGAGCCTAGACATCCTCTTACCATACGAATTCCAATGCCGACCACTACCCATCTGCGGGTGAACTACCGTTCACATTGGCCATGCAATGTCCGACCGTTTGCTACTTCAAGAAGAGGGTCTCAAAAAATAAAACAAAACCCCTTGGAAAGAAACCAACAACTAAAGTTAGCAGTTGCCACGTCCTCGTGACATAGTTAACAGTTGCCACGTCCCCGTGTGACAGTATGCCCCAATCAAGCGATACAGCACTCTGAAGAAGACAACAATCTACTGGATTCCTGAATAACCGGTGGCCAAAACACCGGGATAGCATAGAGTCGAATCCTCCATCCACACCATCAACCGCAGCTTGTTCCATAGATGTTGAGGAACGCCCGAGAGAGAAATCTTGCTTAAGCATCTTCGACCTCGCAAGAGAAGGTATAAGAAACCATTTTGCTAAGCCATTGACAAGCGCAAGCGCAAAATGGACCCCAGCGGCCTCTACGCCAGGTCCGTGCACGCAGAACTCATCATGGGGTGTAACCGGCCTGTTAACTTCAAAAAGGGCGGTAGACTTTTCTTCAAACCTTGATTTAGCTTTCACCCATTATTAGTCGTCTATTCTACCTGTGCTATAATGACACAAGAGAGGGGAATGGGATACAGATGCTAGAATGCATCTGTATGCGAGTCAGACACTAGATTGGGCCCTAAATAGGCGCCCCTTTCGGTATTTCTTTATTCTTTTACAGTTAAGAGGAAGTACGAAGAGTGCTTATAGCACTCAACCTGTATCCCGCAGTTCTTAACCTGTATCCCGCAGTTTCTATCCTGTTTGGAGGAATTTGGGCAACATAACGACGCAGAACCCTGCCCAAAACAGCCTGCAAGTAGGGAATCCTAAGGAGACTATTGTCCTTGTCCCGATTCCACCTTTAATTGACCAAAACAGAGCATAACCAGCCTCTGTAATTTCTGGTTATTGACTGGTTTTTCTCTGTTTTCAGCTCCCTGTAGCCCCTGCACCTTGAGCTAGTTGCCCCTTGAATCTGGAAGGATTTAGGGCATCGAAACAATCCCAAACCTGCAAAAATCAGAGTTCCGGGAATCCTAATCTGTATCCAGCAATACAACACCTGTTTTGGCTAAATTTTGGCAGCACAACAGCTCCAAACTTACGTGAAACCAATTCCCCTGCTGGAACTCACTTCCACTGGCATAAACCCTTTGATTCCAACTCAAAAAGAGCAATTACAGCTCGCTAGAATTTCTGGTTTTTCACTTGTTTGAGTCCCAACACTTCCCAAAAGTGTTCTCTCACAATTGGGCATTGTTTCCAATGCATCTGGCATCCATACGGCTACAAAACAGTAAATTTCAGACCGCTGTATTTTCTGGTTAGGACCTGTTTTTGACCTAATTTCAGCTGTCAACTGTCCCTGCACTGTTCCCAATGCCTTGGACTACGTGCCCCTTGATTCTGGCATGATTCTGAGCACAAAACAGCCCAAAATCAGCAATAAAACAGTGCTGATTTTTGAGTGTTTACTTGAGAGGTTATCACCCTCTCGTTTCCCTGCTTTGGAGTAGCAGTTAGCTACTCCTGTTCCTGTTCAGGGGGCTCTTGCCTCAGCAATAGAGCATCAAACCACAAGACTGTACATGGTCAATCTGATGAGCCCACTAGAGGGGCATAACCATAAAGAATAGGGGAAAGAGAGAGCAATGAGAGGTGTGCAGGTCATGACATCCTGCACCTCACTGTACATAGAGGGTAAGCCAGCACTCCATTAAAGCTCTCCCACCTGTGACAGCACTCAAAAACGAGCTCACCACTGAAAATCACGTTTTTGCCTTCTCTTTAAGTAGTAAACTTGCCTCAGAGTGCCAAGTGTCACTCATTTGTGCATTTTCCCGCTTTAGACCCTCCGGTCTAAAAATATCTCACCTACAGCCTCTGTTGACTTGGCCACAGAGTAACAAAATGATCCCCATGTCAAACTGCACGTAATGACGCGAAGACATTTTGTCGTCCAAAAATAACAATCCCTAAAATTTAGGAGTTTCTGCCATTACATTCTTCTAGGTCATCTGACCCTTTTTGTACACTACAGCCACACCCAGAACTGAAATGTAGCCTATGAAGCAGCCACACCCAGAACTGAAATGTAGCCTATGAAGCAAAGGATTCCGCTTTGGCTGGCCAATGACCCCACTTTGGCTAACCATAGTCCTTGTCCAAGCTTAGTGCTCTTTAGCCCTCAGGCCTGTACTCTCTCTGAACAGTTCCACACTGGCTATGCAATGCAGGGCAGTTAGATTTCCAGAGGGATGTTTCCAAAAGGTAAACAAACGAAATTCCCCAAAGAAAGAGAAAATAAACAAAAATGGAATTGCCACTGGCTGGTGACATGGGGAGTGAACAAGGGGCACCACCTAGCTTTGAGCGGCTAGGACACAAACAGCAGCGATTCAAATAACACTAACACAGCACACCGCAGGGAGGGGGGGGGAGAGAGAGAGAGAGAGAGAGAGAGAGAGAGAGAGAGAGAGAGAGAGAGAAATGAAATGAAATGAAATGATATATTAACATCTTCAAAAGGCCAAAATGACCTATGAGACCATCAGATACAAAGTGGTGAATCTAATACAATGTCTGAAGTACAAGTACAAAAAGTACTCAATGTAAAAAATGAAAACTCAAAATGAAGTGTGAAATGTGAAATGTGAAATGTGAAAATGTAGAATAGGCGCTCAATGACAATCTGGGTGTCGTGCTAGAATGCCTATGATCCTCTGCTGGAGTCTCCGTCGATGGAGTGTGCTCCTGTGTCTCGGTCATGGTCGTCTCGATCTCCCGAGCTCAGTCGCCCTGTCAATGAGGGTGCCTCTGGTATGAATGCGGGTACAACCCTGTGCTGGTGTAGACGGAGGAGATGAAAACCCTTTGGAATGTGAGGGCAAGCTTGATTCAAGATGGTATTTACAAAACCCTTCATTTCAGCGAGGTGGAAACCGCGGTGAGAGAGAGAGAGAGAGAGAGGGGGGGGGACTATAGTGCGTTCTCTAGGAAAAATTTACTGTGCGCGGAGATCCTACTCCTGTGCATAGTGACCCTTGGAGGCAGTGTGTGTGCATGACTTCTCTTTCAAGTGTTGTCCGTCCCCAGATAGTGACCTCTCAGTGCTCTTTTATAGGTGCAGACTGCTTAGTTTAGTATAAACTAATTAGGTTTAAGGTCTTAAGCTGGAGAGACAAAGCAAGCAGTTGGGTCCCGGACGGTTGACCGGTGCTTTGTTGTGGGAGAAATAAGAAAAAAGCTATTCTCCTAGGTGGGCCTTTGTGACCATCACCTAGAGAGAGGTGGAATATACAAATGGTTTTTACAAAGTTTGGCTTGGAAAACAGAAAATGAATTACCCTACGACTGTTACTGAGGAAGTGCGTCGTGGATGAGATGCCGGGGAATCGCAGGCTTCACTGGTGCGTTGGTGTAACGCACTCGTCAATTTCGGTGCCGGCTCGAGCATGCCTTCGGCGTCATTCTTTGATTTGTTGTCGCCATCGCGTGTTTGTGGTGTCGTCCTTCTTCGTCTCTCGATGCGTCGACGTCAATGCGTCAATGTCAATCCTCTATTTTTTTTTTACGTCATGTGCGTGCGTATGACATGTGTGTGCGTTGTTGGTGCATATGTGATTATGTACGTGTGCTTATGCGTGTAGTGTATGTATGTGTGTGCACATGTATGTGTTTGTGAGTGTGTGTGTGTGTGTGTGTGTGTGTGTATTGGTGAGAGAGGGAGTTTGGTCGTTTTTTACTATTTGGGCGGGCTATGAGGGTGAGCGAGAGTGAGAGAGAGAGTGAACGAACAGAGTGCGGGGTGTGTGTGTGAGGTGTGTAGGTGTGTGGGTAAGTAACAATGGCGGGTAGATTCTGAGGGCGTGAGAGACAGTGAGAGAGGGAGGGTAAGAGAGGTGGGGTGTGTGTGTGAGGTGTGTGTGTATGGGAGAGAGAGAGGCCAACCATTTCCGGTTCATACGGCCAGAGAGGGTGAGAGAGAGAGAGAGAGAGAGAGAGTGAGGGAGGGCGGGTAAGAGAGGCGGGGTGTGTTTGTGAGGTGTGTGTATGGCAACGTGCGCAATGACAAGGCGTGGCCTGAGGGTGATGCAACCGGGGCCAAGAGAGTGATGCAAGGGGTGACGGGGTCATGAAGGCCAGGTGACGCCATTGGGGGGGGGGGGGGGGGACGCAAGGCGACGATGGCCAAGCATGGGGAGGTGACGGCGGCAAGCTGGCCAGAGAGGGCGCGAGAGAGCATGGGGTCGAGATGAGGGGATGGTGACAGGGGGCGGGGGAAGAGGACGAGTAGGGGTACGAGGGCGGTGGCAGGCCAACTGAGGCCGCCACCCTATATATATTATTTTTTTTATTTTTTTCTTCAAAACGGGTCACACCATGGATTAGTGAGGGCAAGAAGAGGGGGTATATGAGACTTTGCACAGGGTCGTTCCCATAAGGATAGACGCAAAGAGTTGGAGTCTCTTTTTCAAGGTGCTGGAGGCCATGAGGGCGGTCTACGCTCCGAGTTGCGGCCTTCGTTTAGAATTGTGCCAATTCGTGGCACTTAGATCGACCAAGGCATTGCCGGGGCTATCGGCCATGTCGCACGTGCTTCGGACAGAGGGGAAAAAGAAACGGTTTTTTCTTCTTTTTTTCTGATTTTCGAAAATCGGCTATCATTAGCCCGCCCTTTCTGGCTAGAGGCATTCAAGCTTCTAGCTCCGCTTCTGATTCTCTAGCAGTGGAGTTGGAGGGGTCTCCCTCCTCTGGAATATCTACCATGAACTCCATATCAAACCTTAAGAAGTACCTTTTGAGCCTCCATCCATTGACTCTGGTCTTGTGAATTCGACCATCTACTTCCATCAATTTGTAGCTACCATTGGCGTATCGCTTTTTGACGATGAATGGGCCTTCCCATCTGGGCTGAAACTTCTTCTCTTTCCTAGTGTCGAATCTGTTGTCGTATCTCAATACTAACATGTCTTTCTTCGGACCCTTTTCCTTAAGCCCTTGATTGAATGTGAGTCAACGTCGTTCTGCTTGCTTCGCATAGTAGTTAATCGTATCTTCCCTATCTAGCTGAAGCCTTTCTAGATCCAAGTTGTGGTTGACGAGATGGGCAATTGGGCGCTGTAAGCCATGACTCGCAAGCTGGCTATCTGCACCCCAATGGGTAGAGTGGCCTCCTTTCCATATACTAGATGGAAAGGGGTGAAACCTAGTGATGTTCGGAATGTCGTGCGGTAGGCCCAAAGAGCGGCCATGAGATGCTTCCCAATCACTTGTGTGGTTATTCACTTGCTTTGTGATGATTTTACAGATCATGTCGTTTAGCTTTTCCACTAGATCATTGCACTGTGGATAGTACGAAGTGGAGTGTCGGCGTGTGATGCCTAGCTTTTTCATCAATTCTCCCACCAAGTCGCCTCTGAAACCTGGTCCTCTATCAGATGTTATCTCCGTACACGTGCTTATGCGTGTAGTGTATGTATGTGTGTGCACATGTATGTGTTTGTGAGTGTATGTGTGTGTGTATATTGGTGAGAGAGGGAGTTTGGTCGTTTTTTACTGTTTGGGCGGGCTATGAGGGTGAGCGAGATTGAGAGAGAGTGAACGAGCAGAGTGCGGGGTGTGTGGGAGGTGTGTGGGTGTATGGGTAAGTAACAATGGCGGGCAGATTCTGAGGACGCGAGAGAGTGAGAGAGGGAGGGTAAGAAAGGTGGGGTGTGTGAGTGAGGTGTGTGTATGGGAGAGAGAGAGGCCAACCATTTCCGATTCATACGGCCAGAGAGGGCGCGAGAGAGAGAGTGAGGGAGGGCGGGTAAGAGAGGTGGGTGTGTGTGAGGTGTGTGTGTATGGCAGCGTGCGCGATGACAAGGCATGGCCTGAGGGTGATGCAACCAGGGCCAAGAGAGCGATGCAAGGGGTGACGGGGGCCATGAAGGCCAGGTGACACCATGGGGGGGGTGACGCAAGGCGACGATCGCCAAGCATGGGGAGGTGACGGCGCCGAGCTGGCTAGAGAGAGCACGAGAGAGCATGGGGCTGAGATGAGGGGATGGTGACAGGGGGCGGGGGAAGAGAACGAGTAGGGGTACGAGGGCGGTGGCGGGCCAGCTGAGGCTACCACCCCTTATATATTATTATTTTATTATTTTTCTTAAAAACGGGTCACACCATGGATTAGCGAGGGCAAGAAGGGGGGGTATATGAGGCTTTGCACAGGGTCATTCCCATAGGGGTAGACGCAAAGAGTTGGAGTCTCTTTTTCAAGGTATTGGAGGCCATGAGGGCGGTCTACGGTCCGAGTTGCGGCCTTCACTTAGAATTGTGCCATTCGTGGGACTTAGATCGACCAAGGCATTGCCGAGGCTATCGGCCATGTCGCACGTGCTTCGGACAGAGGGGAAAAGAAAACGGTTTTTCCTTTTTTTTTCTGATTTTCGAAAACCCGCTATCACCATCTTCAGCACAGCAGGACAAGGCAGAGAGGATAGAGACCACCATCCACCATTAATCGGACTCCTAGTGAATCACACATCCACCCCACCCACAACCAAGCATTGCAAGCAGCTCAAGCAGCCAATCAGCACAGCAAGCCATAGTCACAGGGGACGCCCATTTTTGGGCTTCCCGTCCCGCCCTCTTTTTTACACTAAAAATCCATTTGAGCCCCGTCCTACTCCTCGGGACGCGTCCCTTGTGACTATGCAGCAAGCACACAGAGAAATTGCAAGTAGTGCAGCATCAACACAGACAAACAAAAAGGAAAGCACAAGAAACAAAAATTGAGGTCGATAGAGAGGGAGAGACGAGCGCGCGCAAGGGGGGGGGGGGGGGGGGGGGGGGGGGGGGGGGTTGTTTGTTACTGCACATCATTGGAGACATTGACATGGCAACCAATTTAATTATCACTAATGCAGCTGGTGGCCTTCTGTTCGTATTGGGGTTTTTGGAGTACAGCCCTAGAGAGCTTTTGTTGGAAGTGCCTCTCTATCAAAGACTAAGGGTACATGTTGGATCTTTACCCCAAAGCACACCACTAGTACCATCCACAACCATGGAGCTTAGGTACCACATGAGAAGGGTAGCAGTCAATTACGAAGATGAGAGGGAAGAGGGAACTTACATCACCAAGATATCTGCCGAGGGATAGCACCGAAAGAACCGTAACGGACGCTGACATTCTGAACTAGACCTATCTAGGAGGTCTCTGGCGTTGTAGAAGACATCGGCTCGTGAATCTTGTGCCATGACACTGGTGAAGGAGAAGAGGAGATCACGTGGAAGAAGAAGGGAGAGACACGGGCTCATGATCAGTCATTTTACTCGAATCGAAAAATCCCATTATTGTGATTGCGGGTCTTCGATTTCTACCACTTATTATTGCTATGGTTGAAACCTGTAGACCATAAGCTCTCCTTGCATTTTTTAAACGCTGCCTCTCAAGCTGCCTAAAAGGTTTTTTAAACGCTGGCTACAAAGCCTTGTAGCATTTTTTAGTACTAACCCTAGCACATCAGCTTTTGATAGCTAAAAGAGAAGTTCCGTCGCAGCAGTCTCCTTGCCCTAACGCTGGCACACACTCCTGAGAGTGGGGACACCCTGTTGCTTTTATAGGCCCGGGGACGTGGAAGGAATAGCAGGGGGGGCAGCTGCTTTTTCTACCAACAATAGCAAGTGGAGGGTGCTGAAAATAGTGAGAGGAGAGGCAAAGATGGTTGGCGGCAGAGAGAGAGAGAGAGAGAGAGAGAGAGAGAGAGAGAGAGAGAGAGAGAGAAATGAAATGAAATGATATATTAACGTCTACAAAAGTCCAAAATGACAATGAGACCAAACTGATTACAATGGTGAGTCTAGTACTAAGTCTGGGTACAAACAAAGAAAACTACAAACTAGAAACTGAGATAGGAGTGCTACCGACTCCTATGGCGGCAGAGAGAGAGAGCTCATTGTTGTGCTGTTTTTATCCGCCCGGGGGGGGGGGGGGTCATCTATTGTTGCTTTATTTAAATAAGTGGGCAACCAGTCACTTATTAAAATAAGTGTGAACCTGTTCAAAAACTCAGAAAAAACTTGTGACCTAAAAACTAATGCTTGCAGAGTACTCCCCAGGCGTCCCTGGATGCAACCTCATGCACAGATGCAATGCAAACATAGATTTCCTCACGAGAAAGCATTTGCTTTCCTGGAAAGCACTCAAAGACATCCTGCTTTTATTCAAAGCTTCTCAGAACCCATCTTTAGTCATGTGCTTGCATCCATACGCATACATGTCGGATTTCCTCCTCAGACCAATGGAATATTCCCTATCCGATGCTCCCGTCACCCATCTTGTGACGCATCAGGAATATCCGTTATCCGGTCTCTCCCACCGAACTAACAGAACAACTCCTTCGTGATGCTTGATGTCACCCATCATATGACAAATCAAAGATATCCGTTCTTCATGACTCTTGATCAGTTCTTGTAGATCTACAGTTCCTAACTTACCAGTTCAAGTGCACACATTTAAAAATCCTAATTTCATTAAATAGAAAATACTCAAAAAATAAGAAAATAGTTAATTTAGCAACACTCTGAGTGGCAAAAGCACTCTATACGCTGATTTTGCAGGAGTAGTTCTTCACCATACCACAGGTGCATCGCACCCTTGTTGTGAGGGCTTGTGTTGGTCCTTGTGAGTGGTGGTCTTTGCATCGTCGCGACTCGCTACATCAAAAGTGCAATGAGGATCTATTGGCTGGTGAAGGGTGTATAACAAGGCAGCCTGATGCAAATTGGACAGCTGTCAACAGGCATGTTTCGAAGCTACATGGCAAGGACTCTGGCGGTGGTCCAATGTGTCTAGCTTTAGCCTTGTTAATGTCACAATCCATCTGAAGTCGGCATGCTCATATACCTTTGCTTGACAACTCCGGATATGAAGTCTAGGAACCACTTGAGATGGCTCATTTTGAAGTTTTTGGATTTGGAGCTAAGCAAGCCTTCGATCGTACTTCGATGATGGATTTGATGCGAGTCATCCTCAAGCCGCACCCGATTCTCGGCATGCCAACATGTTTTGTGTATGTGTAACAAACTTGGACACCCCCAGTCAAGATTCTACCGCGACACAGCAAAGATTCTATAACCGGCCTATACAACGTAGAGGGCGGTACTATTTCAATTACCTGTTAACTTTACACAGAGCACTGAGAAGGGAAGAGAACACAGTTGCGTCCAGCGACTAGAATGTCACTGCGCACACGAGACCGACACCCTGTAGGCCCCAAAGACTGGCGCCCCTTTCGGTATTTCTTTATTCAAATTAAGGTAGACGATCCGACCACTTAGCACAAGCTTTCACAAAGCTGTCCAAACCTGGCGAGGGCTGAAAACGCAGGTTTTCGACCGGATTTCGACAGCATAACGGCGCAAAAACCCCTGTAGGTCAAAACACCTGTCTAGGACGGATTCCCTCGATATCTGGAAGCTTTCTGGTGAGCTGTCACAGAAATTCAGCGGGCTGTAATTCTCTGTACACGCATCCCAAGGCTCTCATGAGGCTCCCCCGATGTTCCCTTGCAGTTTAGGTGCGAAACCCTAAACCTGCAGAAAAACACAGCAGGCTGTAATTCCCTGTTTCGGATCGTTTTTAGCGGAGCGAACACGCCTACGCGTGTCCCAAGGGCTCCCGCACGCAATGGGACAGTTCCCCTATGAATTGGACGAGTTTTCACGCGAGAAAACTCTCCAAACTCGCAATCTTTCGTGATGGAACTGTGCGTACCTGTGGGGGATTAGCAATTAGCTAATCCGGTTCCTGTTCAGAAGGCTCTTGCCTTGGCAAACGCGCATAAACCCCCAGATTGTACATAGGTCAAATGAGAAGCCCACTAGTGGGGCATAACATACTGTACATAGGGGAGAAAGAGAGCAGTATGTAGCATGCGGGGCATCACTCCCATCACCATACTGTGCATAGAGGGCAAGGTAAGCATTCCATAGCTTCTGTAACTGCTACAATCCACCTTAATGAAAATGGCGCCCCCATTGTTGATATGCAGCTCGTTTTTGCCTCCCAGAGTGGCAGAATCGCTCACAGGCAGACACGTCGCCCAGTTTCCGAGTTTGGGCTTTCTCTGCTAAAAATATCTCAATTGGTGCGTCAGTTGACTTGGCAGCAGAGCAATAAAATGTTCCCCTTGTCATTCCAGAGCTAATGACGCGAACACATTTTCTGGTCAAAAATAGCAGTTCCCTAAATTTTAGGAGATGCTTCCATGGCGTCCCTATCGGTCTCCTGACCATCATTGAAGACTACCATTTGACCAACATCTACACTGTGGGTTAGTTTACTGGCCCCTTTCAACTTATAAAGTTGCAGTGACTTGACGAGTGGCCCAAATTCCAGTTTGGCGCACACGAGCTTCCATACTCATCAGAATTCAGTGCTAAACTGGCCCGGGCAGTCCCTGTCTGACCGACCTAGATCCCCGATGTGAGAAACCCATTTGGCTGCAGCCGTTTCACACTGGCCATGCAATGTCCACTTGCACCTTTTCAAGGGTTTTGGGACAAACAAGTAAAAATAAAATAAATATATCTAATACTTATTTACGGAAGGCAACAGGAAAAATACACCTCCTGGTGACAGATTCACTTCAAAACAGTTCACAAAAGACGACATGGCCCGGCGTGGTTCTGTGCCAAGAGGTATTGGCCCCACAGACTGGCGCCCCTTTCGGTATTTCTTTTTATATTAATCTGTGTGTAAAGTACAAGAGAGTCTGCGGGTACTCACTCTCAAACTCTGCGTCGATGCCCTGAGTAGTAAGCCCCAAAGGACTTATTTATTCTTACAAGGGATGCCCAAAAACAGAGCCCCCAAAATCTTTTAAATATAAAAGCAAACTTCTCCAAAAGCTGCGAGCACTAAATCAGCCAGCAAAAAGCACTCAACGTAATTTTCAGAAATTCCATACAGCCTATCAACGCAAAAAGCGGAACGTCCGTACTGTTGTTTGTACGGCCTGCCACGTCAGCGCGTTTTGCGGATATCTACCACATCAGCCTATCGGTGCATTTTATGGGAATTTGCCACGTCAGCAGAGTGTATGTGTCCGGGGGCCTGCCACGTCAGCAGTTTGTGACATACCCCCCTCTTGAAAGAGTTGTAATCGCATAGGGCGATTACGCGTGCAAAATAGACAGAGGCCATAAACTGTCTTAGTAGACATTGATTGTTAGTACCGACGCACTAGACACAACACATCTAGCACTTGTACAAAACAACAGTCACATCACCGGACATCACAGGACATCACTTGACAAATCACATACAAATGCATTCCAAATCTCACACCATGACCATCGGCACGTATTTAATAATCGCATCTAGATCCATTCCGAACCTCACAGATGCCCGATTAACTAATCCTTGTTGCAATCATGTCTATAGAGATTTATGAGATCGAAATGTTGCAGTCATTTCGTCTTTCAATTCCTACACTCAAACAAGTCAAGTACAAATCAATCATTTGAAACCCAAAGGGGACATCAGTGACTATTCAAAATCAGGGTAATCCGTTGACAAAGGAGCGGAGTGACTCGCCTCTTGTGCAAACCCGCTGCACTAGATTAACCCTCGCTGAAGTCCAGGTTCTATCGGAGTAGACTATGCTAAATCGAATGCTTCAAGGTAAAGTTCCAAAATCTGAGGATTCTCTTTTTCTTTCTTAGGTGTGCCTTCTCAAAACGTAAAAGCACCCAATCATTTTCCTTTAATTTCAAATCTCGTCGATGTCAATCTGCTACCTTTTTGTGTCGTTCCTGAGATTTCGCCAAAGCCTCCCGGACCTTGGCAAATGCAGTGTCCAAGTTCCTCGTGTATTGGTCGGCTTCAAAAATCTTAGCTTTCGTGCTAAGAAAGGGTGGAACCTTCGGAGCACCTTAAATGATCTCAAATGGTGCCTTCCCTGTCGAAGAGTGAACCGTGTTGTTGTAGGCAAATTCCACCAAAGGCAAATATTTTTCCCATTGAGTCTTCTGATCAGAGATGTAAGACTTCAATAAATACAGAACAACTGAATTTGCAATCTCAGATTGCCCATCTGTCTGCCGGTGGAATGATGACGAGAACTGCAACCGTGTGTCAATGTTCTCCCAAATAGCCTTCCAAAACAAACTCGCGAATCGGGGATCTTTGTTGGAGACTATTGTCTCAAGCATGCCATGTAGTCTGAAAATCTGTGCAATGAACAGTTCCGCTAAATGATCCGGCTTGATTGTTTTCTTTACTGGAATGAAGTGAGCTTGCTTGCTAAATCTATCGATGACAATCCAAATGCCATCATGCCCACTCTGTCCTCGGAGGATCAAAAATGAAATCCATTGCAATACTTTCCCAGAGGCGGGTGGGAATGGGTAAAGGCTGTAACAATCCCTGTGCCTTATGCCTGTCAAACTTGACCTTCTAGCATACTAAACCTCTGCGAACAAAGTCGTCTACATCTTACTTGAGTCTCGGCCAAAAGAAGTAACGCTCCACACCTTTCAAGGTGGTGTCAATGCCCCCGTGACCCGTAAAAGGTGGACAATGGCACTAAGTCAGAGCCTTTTCCCTCAACGACTGTGTGACGCACAACATCGTTTTCTTCATCAAGTATCCATCCCGAATGGAATATCCCGCTACTACCTCCCCATTCTGTATTCGAGTGAATACATCGGGAAAATCCGAATCTGTGGCGTACTGATCAACCATGTCCTCGAAGCTTCTATGATGAATCGCGGAAATAGCCAAGACTAGGGGCTTCCGAGACAAAGCATCTGCCACCAAGTTTTCTGTCCTTGAACATGGACAATCTGGAAGTGAAACTGTGACAAGCCCACCGCATCTGCTTTTCCGAAAGTTGCTTCTGTGACAAGAAGTAGCGTAAACTCTAATGATTAGTGAAGCCGTAAAATCAGCTCCAAGTAGGTAATGTCGCCACTGAGTAAGAGCATGGATCACTGCCAAAAGCTCTTTCTCATAAATCTGTGTTGTCATTATAGCCTTAAAAACAATCGGCTTTCGTAGGCACTGACATGGCCTACTTGCATTAAGACCGCTCCCAGACTAAGACCACAAGCATCACAATATACTTCAAATGACTTTTGCAAATCCGACAAAGTCAATACTAGTCCAGTAGTCGATTTCTCTTTCAATGTCTGAAAGGTAGTCACATCTGTCGATCCCCACAAGAAAGGGAATCCTTTCTGTGTCAGAATGTGCAACGGGGAAGCTACCTTTGCAAACTTTCGAACGAATCGCCGGTAGTAAGAAGGCAAGCCCAAGAAGCTTCTAACTTCATGAACATTCTTCAAATCTGGCCAATCACGAATAGTCTCAATCTTGGCCGAGTTCATTTGTACTCCTACTGCTGAGACGATGTGTCCCAAAAAGTGCATATCCGGCAAGAAAAATTCACTCTTTTTGGCATTGATAACTAGCTTGTGATCTTGCAATGCCTGAAAGACCTGTAGAAGATGGTGTCTATGTTCTGCTTCATCCTTGGAGAAGACTATAATGTCATCAAAGAAAAGTGCCGACAAATGATCTATACTCTCGAAAAATCCTATCCATCATTTGATTGAAAGTCGTTGGAGCATTAGTAAGACAAAAAGGCATCACCAAACATTCATATAAATTGAAGCTTGTCCGAAAGGCTGTCTTGTAGACATCTCCCGCAGCGATTCGGATCTGATGGTATCTACTTTTCAAATCAATCCTGCTGAAACAAGAGGATCCCTGAAGTCGGTCGAGAATACATCGATCCTAGGAATCGGAAATCTGTTTTTGGTAGTGATTTTATTGAGAGCTCTATAATCAATGCACATTCTCCAAGATCCGTCTTTCTTTAATATCAACAACATCGGAGAGTAGTAGGGTGAAGTACTCGGCTGGATAAGACCCTTTTCCAGAGGGTCTTTCACTTGGTTCATGATCTCTTCATTCTGGGCTCCGCTAACACGGTAAGGTGGTCGGTTCGGTGGTGTGCTTCCACGAATCAGATCAATGGTGTGATCCTCAGGACGAGATGGGGGCAATGAAACTGACCATAGGGCGGTGGACTTTGGCTTTCACCCAAAACTTTACTTTAAGCTTTAACACAAAGAGAAACCTTGCAGAAGGAACCTATAACGGGAATTAACACTTCAAAGCGCACAAGTTCGGAAGCTAGAATGCTCCGAGCAGAGCCGACAACCTGTAGGCCCCAAAAACTGGTGGCCCCTTTGGTATTTCTTTATTCCTTTAGAGGGTAAAGTTACAAAACTAGAGTCCTGGGGATCTTCACTTGTATCCAACTAGATTACACCTGTTCTGGTAAAATTTCGACAACAAAACGGCTCCAAAACTTGCCCTGAACAAATCCCCCTGCCAGAACTCACTTCCGAGGACTTAAACCGTCTGTTTTCGGCCCAAAAACAGCAATTACAGCTTGCTGTATTTACTGGTTTTTACCCTATTTTCAGTCCTAAACAGTCCCGAAACTGTCCTCTAACAGTGGGGCACTGTTCCCAATGCTGCTCGTATCCATACGACTGCAAAACAGTCCAAAAACAGAGTATAACCAGCGCTGAAAATACACCTGTAAGGTGAGGTTATCACCCTCACCAGTGCCTCCTTTTGGAGTAGCAGTTAGCTACTCCTGTTCTTGCTCAAAGAGACTCTTGCCTCGGCACAGAAGCATAAGACCACACAATTGTACATAGGTCAAATGAAGAGCCCTCTTGTGGGGCATCACGTTATTGCACGTAGGGAAGAGAGAGAGAGCAGTGTAGAGTGTGCAGGACATCACTTCTTGCACTACACTATACATGAGAGGGAAAGCTTGCACACAATAGCTCTTAACCTGTGAGACAGGTTCTCAATGAAGCATCCCCCAAGCATAAATCGAGCGCCCCCTCTTCTGCGCTTGACCTGTAATGCATATGTGAACAAATAGATGCAAAAGGGGAAGAGTTCCGTGGCTGCCAAAACCTGGGTATTGCTGAAAACGCAGCAAAGCAGCCCTGTAAACACGCATCTCATGCCTTCCAATGCTGAAAATGAGCTCCTTAGTCCTAGATAAAGTCATGGGAAGCTAAAAAATGCAGAGAAATGGCTGAAAATCAGAGTTATCAGCCTCCAAAACTACTCCAAAAAGTCAAGTACGAGTTTTGTTCTCCCAGACTGGTAAATTGGCCAAAAAGTGCCACTTGGCACTCATGCATGCAATTTCCCCGCATTGGGCTTCCCGCTTAAAAATCTCTCAATTGGTGCATGAGTTGACTTTGCAACAAAGTAATAAAATGTTCCCCTTGTCATTTTGAAGCTAATGACGCAAACAAATTTCATGGCTCAAAATAGCAGTTCCCTAATGCTTCCATTGGATTCTCACTCGTCATCTGACCTGACCATCTTTCACCACTGGGACCATGTCCAAAAATGCAATGTAGTCCAGTTCTTGGGTGATTTTCTCTGGGTGACCCCACCTTGTCACTGTGCCTATATGGAGTTAATTTCCTAGTATCCACCAACTTATTAAGTGCGGCGAGGGGACCTAGATGACTTAGACACCCTTTTACTACTCAAATTCCAATGCCGACCAACTTCCCATCTGCGAGTGAAACTATTGTTTCACACTGAATAGTTTCACACTGGCCATACAAAGTCCGACCATTTGCAACTTCACGGTCCCAAAAATTAAACAAAAATCATCAAAAAGAAACCAATAACTCGAGTTAGCAATTGCCACGTCCTCGTGACAAGCAACTCGCATGGCAAGCCCTCAGAGAATCAATCAGCATGAATGTGAAGAAAATCTTGGCGTTCTTTATCAAGTTCAGACATATTCGTTCTGTGTTCATCATATAACTCTTTCAAGTAGATCGAGTAAACAAAGAGACTGGATTTCATTAATTTGGAAATGGCCAAAGCCGATACAATAGGGACGGACTCGCCCTTCAAATTTTACATCAAGTATAATCCTTTTCATTCGTCAAGGTTGCTTTCTTTGCCCGATAATCAACCACGGCGTTGTTCTTATGGTACCAAGGGACTCCTAGGAGGACGTCGCAGCCTTCCAAAGGCATGATGTAGAAGTCCTCATGCCCTAAATACCCCTGACAATGCAACCGAAGTTTCCAATGACAGGTGTAATGGCTATGTCCCGTCCGGGTGCCGCTAGAACTATCTCTACTGGTGGTCCCATCCTATCGGATGTAATCTCGAGCCGCGCCGCCAATTCAGGTGAAATGAAATTGGCCTTGGCTCCTCCATCAAAGAAAATCAAGGCTTCTTGATCTTTCACTTTGCCCCAAGCTCGGCAAAGTTCTGTACTTTCATCAATCAGGGTTGGGTCAGTACCCATGCAATTTGGTACCAGTCCTGCTTTCATCTTGCCTTTTCTGCCACGTTCCTCTCGAACTCTCTGGTCTGTCTTCAGTCTGTTCTTGATGTGCCTTTTTGGGGCACTTTGCAGAGATGTGCCCATGTTCCCCGCAACCAAAACACTTCCCCTCTCTAATGTAATTGGCCCTCTCTCGAAGAGTGAGCCGGGGTCGTATATCCTTATCCTTCTTTTCTTGGAAACTCTTTCTCTTTCTACTTTCATTGTTAGAGGTCAGTCTGGTTCTCTGAGTCAAGATCTCGTCAGTGGGGTAAGTCAAATTTCTATGTTTCGCATGACCTATTAATTCTTGGATAGAATTTGACTTTTGTTCCAAGAAGTAGTCTCGGATCTCTGTAGGGAGTATGCACCAAAACCGCTCAATCTGTTCCTTAAAAGAGACCTTCTTAAATGAAGAGGTTGGTAGAAAAGAGTCCCAAAACCTCTCGCAATAAGCGTCCAGGGAATCTCCCTTGGTCATTCGAAGATGGTTCCAAGCAGTTCGTACATCTTGTTCGTACTCCCGGGTCAGCTAAAACGAAATAAAGAGCCTTTTGAATTTCAATCATTTGACTCGAGCTTCTTTCCTCGGAAGAAGAGTGGACCACCATGTTCGAGCATTTCCTTTGAGAAAAGATGCAGCCCTCCTAATCTTGGAGTGCTCTGAGTAGTGCCCTCCAGAGAAGGCTATGTCAAACTACTGGACGAAGGCCAAAGCCCTCGGATCATCTCGGAATCCAGAAAAGGACAAATTTTATCGACTATCCACCTTCTTTAAATTCTTTTGCTTTCTTGCTTTTATCTTCGAGGAAATCATATTGGTTGGCTCTGTAGAAGTGCTTCTTCTTTGCATAAAACATATGGTCATTTGAGTCCGAATTGTCAAGGATGACTCCTCTCTAGAGCTGTCAGAAACTGGGCGGTGGAATATGGGTTTCTTTGCCTTTTTCTTGCCCTTTTCGAAGCTTTGCTTTTTGCTTCGCTTTTTTCCTTTTCTATCCTCTTCACTCGAGTCAGAAGAGCTGAAAGAACTGTCAGAAGAAGAAGAAGAAGAAGAACTAGGTAGTCCTTCAAAGCGTACATGCTTCTTCTGCTTTCTTGCAGATGCAAAAGAAGATTGACGGCCCAAATAACAAGGGTAGTCAGTCCCCTTCTTGCGCTTTTTCACTTGCTTTTTGGATTGATTGTTTGTGTCCAAAAGCCGACTGATATGAGTTTGAACCACCTCTTGAAGTTCTTGTTCTGTAAACATACTCGGAGAAGGAGGTTTATTGATTGCTGGTTTGATGGGTGATTCGGTGGCTTTCTGCCACCACTGAGTGTGCACTTCAGTGGTGGATTGGTGAGACAAAAATTTTGCAAACTGAGGATCTTTGGCAAATTTAAATATCTGCTTTGTGCACTCGTCCACCTGCTGTCGACGTTCCATCTCTTGAAGTTCGTACTGAATAGGCCGAGGTGGCCCGTACTCTTCCTCTGTTAATTCGTTTGAATCTTCTTCGTGATCTTTCCTCGCATCAGTAGATGCAGAAGAAGTCGATTGATTCTTTTCGGAATCCATAAGTGTCGTGAGAAAAGGATTGGATTTCCTAGTAGAAGAGAAATTGGTCGCGCTCTGATACCACTGTACAAACTTGGACACCCCAAGTCAAGATTCTACCGCGACACAGCAGAGATTTACATCAAAACAGTTCCCAAAAGATGATACAGCCCAACGTGGTTCCGTGCCAAGAGGTATTGGCCACAGAGACTGGCACCCCTTTCGGTATTTGTTTTTAAATTAATCTCTGTGCAAAGTACAAGAGAGTCCACGGGTACTCACTCTCAGACTCTGCGTCCAGACGCCCTCAGTAGTGAGCCCCAAAGGACTTATTTATTCTTACAAGGGATGCCAAAAAACAGAGCCCCCAAAATCTTTTAAAAATAAAAACAAACTTCTCCAAAAGCTACCAGCACTAAATCAGCCAGCAAAAAGCATTCAGCGTCATTTTCGGAAATTCCGAACAGCCTGTCAACGCAAAAAGCGGAACGTCCGTACTGTTGTCCATACAGCCTGCCACGTCAGCATGTCAGTGCGTTTTGCGGAGATCTGCCACGTCAGCCTGTCGGCGCCACTCGGAGATGTATCGGAGACCAAGCCCATGGCACATATTTAAAGGTCCTTGGCCTCTCAAAAGCAGTTACATGAAAAGCTTCAAGTTCTAAAAGCGTCTGGCCCAAAAGTACAGTGCAAATCAGCCAACGCAAAAGTAGGAAATCCATACAGCTGCCACGTCAACACCAACAGAGTAAAATGAAAAATTTCATATACGCCATGTCAGCAATCCAACGCAAATTGCAGGTGATCCGTACAACTCTGCCACGTCATCAATGTGAACACAATTTATTTTCTAGTGACTTGGGCCTCATCGGACGGGGTCCCATAAGTTGGACAAACTTCTAAAATTGTTGGTCCCACTCAACAAGGATTTGTAAGTTGGTGAGAGCTCCTGCTTCTAGGGTTTAGGCCCCTTGGCCGGGATCTGCCAGTTGACTCAGTTCTTCAATGGCTTGACACGTCAGCAGTTTGTGGCAGTGCTCCTTAGAAATCAAGGCTAGCCACAAGAAGTAGGTTGAAGGCTATGTCTAGAACATAAAGGGCCTTCACAATACCGTCTTTTGGATCATATGAAAAGCAGAAGATGGGTATCTGACCTGCACCAGATACGAGAATCTCATGGGAATCACTCAAAGAGATAGACTATCCATGAGTAGGCTTGAGAGAGCTAAACTACTCCCTAATGGGAGTCACGTGTGTTGTAGCACTACTGTCCACAATCCACCTCCTCAGTGGGATGAAGTGAGAGCCATCTCCGATGCGACGAGCAAGGACACACCCTCACGGACCTTCGTAACCATAGTAGAAACCCCTTGCCTTTCTCATCCTTCTCCTTCTTACGACATTCAGCTTCCTTGTGCCCATTCTACTTGCAATAGTGGCACTCCAACTGATCCAACAACCCCTCTAGCCCAAATACTAAGAGTGGTCCTCAATCTCCTTGAGCTGAGGGCCAATCTGCTTCCAGGTAGGAAATGTGACTGAAAGTATGGATCAAACGACTATATAAGCTTGAAGAGCACAAGTCCCACATGCACTTCGTAGAGACATCTCCACCGCTTGCGATGAGGTCATCCCAAATATCCCGTATCTTGCAAATCAACCCCTCAAGAAATTTGAACTAACTATACTTAATATTGTTAAGCTACCTTTCTAGTCGAAGTATCCAAGCAAAAGACTTCTCTTCGTAGTACATACTCATCAAACCAAAAGCCATATGCATGCTCCTCTTTGCAAACCTCCTTCATGACTTGTGTTGGAGCCCAAACTTCCTTTACTCGAAAATATGTATTTGGCACACAAATGCAAATTTCGGCCATTGGAACAATGGGATGAGTGCGTGGCATGCCCCAAGGATTGTATATGCGACCATGTGAATGCATAATTAGTACTTGCATACCTACATACATATATGTGTGTGACATATAGTTGCAAGAGAATTGCAAAGATCAGGTAGCTCCTAATGATTCTCTGATACGTTTCTCCATTATACAAATCAAATACAAGTTCATGACATACAAACACCATCACAATCACAACCACAACCAGAACCCTTTTTTTAGCGAGCACACCATGAGAGAACAAAACGCAGAAATTTTCTACTCACTGGTCTTGAGTCTTTGAATCCCTAGGAGCTCTCTTTGATGTTGACCGTGTGTCCGTGTGCGCCGGCAATCTTCCTTCGAAGCCGACATATTGAGTTTAACTTTTACAGTCGCATATGACAATCGGGGGGGTTTTTTGGCTTTCTAAAAAGAAACCTTAGTGTTGTGTTGGGTTAGCAAACTTTCATTGTTTGCAATGCACTATGGAGACTTACCTTTCATTTCACATCCAACATGTTTTTACTTTTTTTGCATTCTCTTGTTTATCAGTGCTAAAGTGAATCTTCACCTTACATAATTCTAATAAATTTTCCACACACACATATATGTTTTTTTTGGATTCTATTGTTTTAGAATGCTAAAGTGAAGCTTCATCTTGCATAATTCTACTAAATTCTATACACACACATACATATATTAATTAGTTTTTTTTATTTTATCTTTCATTTCACAATTTCACATGGCTTTACATTTCTTGCATTTTATACCTTGATTCCAGCCAGTGTTAACGTTCGAAAAAGTCTCTTTTATTACGCGGCTGCTGATCAAGTTTCTTCCTCACAAAAAAGAAAACAAGAAATACTAGCAGAAATTTTGAGATTTGAAAAATTTTTGAAAGACTTTTTCACATATTTCATCGATTTTTCTTTCATTTACCATGGTTTGCAGCTAGCTAGTTTCGATTTTTAATCGGCTTAAGACTAAGGTGAGGCAATCCTTTCCCAAACACTGATACCAGTTTAATTCAAGCTATAAATTTTATCACTTTGTTATTGTTTTTGAAAGCTATCGTGACCCTTTCACTTGTTTTTCTTCTTCTTTTTTTGTGGGGGGGGGGGGAGGGGGGGTGTCTTGCTAATATAAGGCACACTGAACTCTTTGGAGCACCGTTGAATAACGCTTGTTTTGATTAGTGCCACATAACAAGTTAATGATATTAAACTTCTTTTAGTCCTATTTCTTATGGGAGAGGCATTAGCTTAGCATTGTCCTTTGCATATGTAGGCCACATTGAGAGGATAGTGAGGGGTATTGAGTAGTGGGTCACATACATTGCCTATTTTCTACATTGTAGAGAGAAAGACAAAAACCTTAGAGGCAATGTTTCATAGGTGTGCTTCTTCTTGGATGGCCAATATATTTTCCAACTAATCTTTTCTGAAGCCTTTTGAAGCTTGGAAACAGCGCCAAACCACTTTTAACAAATTCTCACCTACATATTACTTAGTTTGGACTTTAGCTATGAAAAAAATGGGTATACCATAACTTTAAAACCATAAATGACTAAGTAGAAGCATCGAACCTTGTGTGGGCTCAACCAATCTATCCATCCACGTCCACCCCTACTACGGACATAGAGAATTTAACTTTGCTGAGAGAGAACCAAAACACCTCTAACTTACATGAGTCAGACATAATCCAAGGCCACTTCGTCTCCTTTCATAAATGGGAGCTTTGAAATTCCAAATATCAATATGTGGTAGGATATCAACACCAATCATACCTAGGCACCACGCCTCTTCGGTGCCACAGTGCGTGTTTAAGCCAAGCCAAAGCAAGATCCCCTATGTGTTATCCATGTAGGTCATTCAACCTCTTATGCACTAAAAATGTGTAGGTGAGCTTAACAAAAAAAAAAAAGTAGGCTCCACAACTTTGATCTAGCAAAGCTCCACGTCATTGACCCTTTTATCTAAGTCTAAGGGATGTAGGAAGCCTAATCTTGTATCGAGGTTGCCAGCATTCATATAAGTCCAACCATATCATAGCATTTTGCATATGCACAAACAATCTTTTCCAAGGCAATCAATTGTATAGGGTCTCAATCCTTACATGCATGACATAATCGATCAAAACCACTTCATAATCCAAATTCAAAACCTTAAACCATAATCCAATTTCTCATCACATGGGTAAGCACTCCACCCTACTTTCAGTGATACACAACCATCCTGCAAACCACTTTAGCACATAACATGGCTACAAAACTTTCGACTGTATTTTGATAGCACAACCATAACCAGAAAAATAATCCACGAGCCACATTGCCTACCACAATCAAAAATTATAACCATAACCATGAGGGATCTTCAACCCTTGACCATAAATCATATTCATGACTAAACCCAACTCCCACACATGGAGTTTTAATTATACTTGCTACAGACAACTAAGCCAATACACGTGGCCCTTAGAGGTCAATTATGCATATAAAAAGAGGCCGACCAACGACTAAACATAATCTCAAATCACTTTAAATTTAAGAGTATTTAACCATATGCAAATGATGCCCCACGATCGCACATTACCCCCCCTTGCATAGAGCTAGTTTGGACTTAGAAAGGTGGAAAGCATTACACTCATGCACATGAGACATCCGTATTTATCCTTTGAGGTTTCATGAATTGTATAAAATCGTCACATAATCAAGATGCAAAAACACATAGCATACAAGAAACAATGTTTGATTTCATACCAATGCATCAAGCTCAGTCCTATAACATAGACTATCACCCTACCATATCACCACCCATATGAGACTCATGCTAACAATTGTGATGCGAAAAGTATCCATACAATTCAGGTTGGATAACCATACATCAAATCATGAGTTTATAGATAACAAATGAGTGGAAGAAACTCACCAAAACAAACCATAAAACATATATGAACCTCACATAAAACCCATGACTCTATATGGTACCCCTCCTTGGTACTAGTACCCCTATACGTATAGGTAATTGTATTCAAAAATCGATTGATAACTCACACTCGTGAAGTGATAACGGTGACAAAACACATTTATCAACATATACAATCGAGGTCTTGACTTGTTTAAGTGGGTTTCCCCATTCGTGATAAACGCATCTAGTGTCTCTCCAAGGAGCCTAAGGTTCAAAATATTAACTAAGTACAGTGGACATCAATCTGTATTTTGACCATAACTCTTCACTCAAGAAAAATGTTCACATAGTATGCTTTAAATGATGCGGTTAATCTTTGATTCAAAGAGTTCAACCTGATTCATAATGGTTTGGGAGATATGGCTAAAACAGTGTCCCTACTGCTTAGATGAGGTGAAAGCAACATGGGCTTTTTAGTTATCTACGTGATTATAAACACACCGTATGCATATATGAGCGTGTTAAAAATGATAAAACAAGCATGAATCAACCTCATACACTTTCAACGAGTCCAAACGTGCATGTGTACACAGAAAAGCATCAACCAAGAGCATAGTGTTCCTACACGTAACAAAACAAAAGTAGAGAGAGAAAGAGATTATGGCCATGGAGTTTAGATTATTATCGTAACACAAGAAGTGAGTACTAACGATCAAAAAGCTTCTTGAATTACTATAAAAATGCACTTAAGAGAGCTACATAGAGGACTCCACCACGAAGTTGATATATAGCACATTCGTCGTGAAAAGAGAAGAGGATATAGTAAGAGAGTAGAGAGAGATGGTTCTTCTTCTTCTTCTTCCCACGAACCAGAAAGAGTTTATTATGGAATTGGTGCTGGAGAGCTTGCACTAGATCCATATAATACGTACATAGAGTTTCATTGAGTTATATGCATCTGTCAGCTCTTGAAAGTGAACACTATTGCTCCTTATGTGTTAATTTTGTGAGCCGAAATGTGTCACAAGCCAAAACTGGGTGCCCTGCTTTCTACCAAGAATAGCTCCAAGCTTTTGGGAAAAGATCACCCCTTAGCTAAAAGCAAGTCCTTGCTTTTAGAAGTCAACTCTTGGCCATACCATCCAATTTTTTTGTTGTAACCTGCTTCATAAAATGGTATCTAGACAACTAATGTTATACATGATGCCCCAACATGATCACAACACTCACCATATTGTCTTAACGTATTTACAATGCCTCTTTTTATAAAAATACTCTCCATAAAAATCCCGTTTAATCATGTTCCTCCATCGATATGTCTGTTATGGTACTTATATGGTGACTAAAAATAATGAATCTTAGCTTCCTTGGACTTAGTAGATTAAGGATTCGGCCCTGTTTTTCATTAAAAAAAAAGCACACAAAACAAGCAAAATCAAAATTTTCCAAAAATGAATTAAGCGTCTTTCTGACCTAACAGAACATGAAAACAACCTTTCTTTCCACTTTAGAACATCCTGGCATTGTAGAACAAGCGTTCTAAACTGAAAATAAAATAATATACATTGGAAATCTATTTTTCTTCTTTTTAAAAGAGACTTGAAAATCAGGGATTTTACATCATCCCAGACTTGAAAGATTTGAGGTGTCCTTACCTTGACATAAATAGTATAACTAATTCTCACCCTCGATAAATGTATGTTAAATTGGCTATTCAAGAAGATATTCAGTTCTGATTTGGTTTTGGAGTAATATTGGGTGCTACGTGTGTACAGAATAGTGATGGGACAGTAGCGAGTCCAAATGTTCTTCATTTGCTACATGAACATAAGCATTCGATAGATTTCCTCCATCTCAATCATTGTGATTTATGTTGGCTTGAGCTCTACCTTGAGGTTGATGATTTCCTCGTGTGTGAGGTGGCCTATTGTTATTGGTCATTCATTTTTTGTAGAGATTGGATTCCCAGGTATGAAATTACCTTGGTTTTGTGGTGGTCTCTGGTCTTTATACGAGTTCTGCTATGCCACATTAGGCCTAGGCTATAAATTTTTGAACTTCCTATTTGGATCATTGTCAATATTTCTAGCCTCATGTTGTCTTACAAATTCATAATTTTGTGGATCGTTAAATAGACAATCTTGAGACATATAGTCAAGTTTAAAACAATTGAAGCAAAGGTGATCTTGTATTTCCTTCCTATATAATGTGGCTTCTTGAGTCTGATAATTTGAGGGTCTAGATTCATCCTCTAGTCAAGGTCTTTTGAAGGTCTAAACTCATCCTCTAGTCAAGGTCCTTTTAATTCATGATTTGGGATAGGAGGCTCTAACTTGCTTTTACTACCATTCAATATTTTTCATTTAATGGGTTTACTCGCATCAAGAACATCTATGAAATTTGTAAGTCAAAGGCTTTGGAGTTTAATTTCAAAGGATTGTGTAAACCTAACATAAACGCTAGTGACTTTTTTGAGTCATTCCTAGTGGGCGTAATTGAAAAGGGTTAAGAAACACTATCATGAGAAACATTGCACATGAGTCCAACCATATCATAGGATCTTGTATAGGGTCTTTACCCTTACACACCTAACTTAATCGATCAAAATCACTTCATAATCAAAATCCAAAACCATAAACCATAATCCAATTTCTCATCACATGGGTGAGCACTCCACCCTACTTTGGGTGATGCACAACCATCCTCCAAACCACTTTAGCATTTATCATGGATGCCAAAATTTCAGTAGCATTTGAATAGCACAACCATAACTCGAAAGGTAATGCACAAGCCACGCCGGCTACCACAATCAAATATCATAATTATTAATCTTGACCGTAAACCATTTTCATGATTGAACCCAACTCGCACACTTGGAGTTTTAATTGTACTTGTTGTAGACAACAAAGTCAACACACATGGCCCTTAAAATTTGAGTTTTTATGCATAGGAAAATAATCTAACCAACAACTAAACATAATGTCAAATCAAAAATTTAAGAGTATTTAACCATATGCAAATGATGCCCCAGGATCGCACATCACTTTCCCTTGTACACAGAGCTAGTTTAGAACTAAAAAGAGAAAATCAATACACTCATGCACATGAGATATCCATATCTGTCCTTTGACGTTTCGTGCATCATATAGCATCATCACATAACCCTAATCATGATGCAAAACAACCCCATCACTTTGATCAATCATATGCCATAACTTCACATGTAGGTAGAAAACAACTTTTTACTATTTTTGTGGATGTGCACACGACATACAAGAGAGAGTGTTTAACCTCATACCAATGCATCAATCTCAACCCTCTATAATATAGAATATCACTTTACCACATCACTTCATCCATATGGGACTCATGCTAGCAATCGTGATGTGAAAAGAAAGTTGCTTTATGCAAAACTACCCATACAATTCGGGTTGGATAACCGTATATCAACTCCAAAGTTTATGGACATTCTTGAAAGCAATGTGTGCTTTTTGACTAAACACATCGTATTCATACATTCACGTGCTAAACATGATAAAACAAGCATGAATCAACCTTGCACACTTCCAACTAGCCCATTGAGAGACCACAGGGAATCTGAATGTCCACTCTCCACCCAGCCTTTGCCCTTTATAGGCACCCCCGAGCTATGTTCAGACCGGTTTGTGGCCTCTGCCACATTACTCTCCCCTTGGAGAAGCATTTTTGTCCTTGAAAACAAAAGTGGGAAAGTTCTTCTTAAGAACACTAATGTTTTTTCAAGTGGCACCTTCCTCAAGTATGTCTTTCCACTAGACTAATGCTTGTCGACGTACATGATGATGCATACATAGATCAAGATAGTTGAGAATACGCTTAGGCTCATAGGTTCTTGCGACTGATTTGGAGGTTCAATGAAATCAATCAAAATCTACGTGTCAATAACATTGTCGTCCTTATGTAAGTGTTTACATAAACGACTTACATGGAATACAGGATGAATGCGAGAGTGCGCAAGTAACGAGAGTTTGTAGGCCATGTCATCAACTCGCTTGAGTATCTTAAAAGGCCCACAACACCTTGGAGATAATTTAGGTCTTGCTTAGTCTTCAGAATATCTGAATAATCTAGCTTACGCAAAACTACATCTTCCCCTTTTGTGAAGGTAGCTTGCCGACGTCTCTCATTAGCATATCATTTATACTGATTTATGCTTGTCAAACATTTTGACGAGCCAGTCTCTGCAACTTATCACTCAAAAGAGAAGAATTGGGTGTGGAGCTTAAAGACACACTATCAACATTGGAGTGAGAAGGATCCCTCATTTTCACATGGCTCCACACTTTGGAGTATGCATCGTCATACTCATATTTTCCCTTAACAGATTCCAAAAACTCACTTTGAAGTTCAATGAAAAGAAGATAGTTGATCTCTCAGGCATATGATCAAGAGCATCAGCTACCACATTGTATCGTACTTTATGATACCTGAGAGGTGTATCATACTCCTGAAGAATCTCAACCCACCTAGCCTTTTCGACCCTTTAAATTCGTTTGTTGTGTAAACGTTTTGATAGTTTCATGGTCAAACACAATATCAAAGTGAGCTTCATACAAATAACATTTCCATGTTTTCAAAGCAGACGCTAGTGCATAGAGTTCTTCACAAGCAAAATACTTTTGACGTGCTGAATCAAGCTTCTTGCTTTCAAATGCAATTGGCCTTCCCTCTTGCAGAAGGACTGCTCCAATAGTACGATTACTAGCATCCGTTTCCAAACTGAACGGTTTCAAAGGATCCACAAATGCAAAATAGGAGGTCTAGCTAATGTTTCCTTGAGAGCATTAAAAATTTGTTCTCCCACTGAAAGGTTTTTCCCTTGGCATTCAATTGGTCCATCATCAAAACAACAATATGAGCATAATTTTTAACGAACCTTAGACAAAAACCTATAAATCCCAGAAAAATATGTAAGTGTTCAAATTTATGGGAGAAGGCTACATCCTAATGGCATCCACTTTCGATTTATCCATATGTAGCCCATTAGCTAAAATAACATGCCCTAAGTAGCAAATTCCCGCCTGGAGAAAATCATACTTTGATTCTTTGGCATTGTTGGAATTAGGGTTCAAGAGAAACGCACACAGCTTGGAGAAGACGAAGGAAGCTCAAGGCACACAATAGAGAGTGTGTTTCTTAGTATGCAATGGAAAGATAGATAGCCCTAGAGTGATGGGCGTATATACAATGCTTGGGGGAAAAAACCTCCTAAATAGGGAAAAAATGGCCCGATGGTACTAGTGTGTTCACACACATCACTACCACATGTATATGGTAACAAATCCCCCTTGGAATGATGCGGTGAACGAGAGCTGGCACATGAGTAAAGGGAAGTGCCATGCCCTGAGGACATGATCAGTCCACAAAGGGAAGTAAGCCCAAAGCTTTGCGAAAAGCTTCAAGCCTCTCACGAGACAATGTCTTTGTGAAAAGATCTGCAAGGTTGTCCTGTGTTGGCACATAAGCCAAGCTGATCTCTCCTGCTGAGAGCCTCTCTCTGACATAGTGGTAATGCACCTCAATGTGCTTTGTGCAAGCATGAAAAACTAGGTTCCTTGCAACTGCCAATGCACTCTGACTGTCAGTGTAGATAGTGTTGGCAGTGTCCTGTCCAACACCCAAATCAGTTCATAAGGCGTCTGAGCCATACACACTCAACCGTAGCTGTGAAGACTGCCCTGTAGTCAGCCTCACAACTTGAAGTGGCCACAGTAGGTTCTTGCTCAACCATGATATACATGAACTGCCAAGCATGAAACAAAAACCACTTGTGGACACTCGTGTCAAAACAACCAGCCCAATCTGAGTCCGAAAAATCATGTAAGTCTAGCGGCAATGATCCCCCCTTGGGATAAAACAAGCCAAGATGTAAAGTGCCACTAAGGTAGCGGAAAATCCTCTTGACAGCCTGCCAATGCTTAGACCCTGCGCTTTGCATAAATCTGTTGACCTGTGAGACTGCAAATTGAATATCCGACCTCGTGTTGCATACATAAATGAGGCAGCCAACAACAGTTTGGTAAAGAGTGACATCAGCAGGATCGCCAACATCATGTAGACTCAACTTCAAACCTGTTTCCATGGGAGTGGAAATAGGTTTGGAATCCTCAAGTCCAAACTTACATAGCAATGTCTCTATGTAACTTTTCTAACACAACGCAATACCACCATCACACTGCTTAAACTGTATACCCAAGTAATGATGCAATAGCCCCAAATCTTTCATCTTGAAAGTAGCATTCAAATCAGCCTTAAATTCAGCAATATGTCTCTCATTTGGTCTAGTGATCAGCAAATCATCGACGTAAAGAACCACAATGAGAAGTACATCACCCTCACGCTTTACATACAATGTGCTTTCTGTTGGACTGTTACGAAAGCCTCGTTTAACCAAATGAGTGTCAGCTTTCTCATATCAAGCACGAGGAGATTGCTTTAACCCATACAAAGCCTTCTTACATCTGCACACTTTGTCCTCTTGTCCTTTTAGGACAAAACCGCGAGGTTGCGTTACATAAACTTCCTCAAATATGTCACCATTCAAGCAAGCAGTAACAATGTATGATTGATGTACATCTCAACCAAAATGAGCTGCCAATGCACATAGAAAACGCACAGTAGTCATACGACAAGTGGGAGCAAAAGTCTCTTCATAATCTATGCCTTTTTGTTGTGCATAACCCTTTGCAACAAGTCGAGCCTTATGGCAATCGATCTCACCATCCGGCTTGCGTTTCAACTTGTAAACCCACTTCGTACCAATGGCCTTTTTCCAAGGAGGCAAATCACATAAAGTCCATGTGTAATTTTCTATAAGTGCATCATATTCTGATTGCATGGCAGCCATCCAATTTTCTGAATTTTGTGCTTCATCAAAAGACAGACGCTCCTCAACATCATGTAAGCTAGACATAGCCAAAGCATAACAATTTGATGCATAAAATGCATAGCGAGAGCCGAAACGAGTATGACTAGACAAAGGTGCATCCAATTTATTGTCACGCAAAGTGTGCACCAGCCATTTTGGCATACCTCTAGCCTACTCATTTTCAACCCTTTCCTCATTGAGTACATCATGTACATCTGCATCAGTAATAGGCTGATCTATAACATTTTCAGAAACCCCCATAGGCTGTACATTTACCTCATTGGAAATTACATTCGAAGTTCCACCATAGAAAAGAGGCAACAAAGTGTCATAAATGTCCTATGAGCTTACATTATTGTCTCTAGTACATGACAACAAGGGCTGAACAGAATCTTCCACAAACACTACATCCCGTGAAACCGGAATACATTTTGTTTGCGGATGATACAACCTATAACCTTTGCTTTCAGCACTATAACCAACAAAAATACATTTCACAGCCTTATCATCCAATTTTCTGCACTGTGTTTGTGGCACCAAAGCATATGCCAAAAAGCCAAAACACGCATGTGCTCAATAGAAGGCTTTCTATCATGCCATGCTTCATATGGAGTACTAGACTGCAAAGCTTTCGTAGGACACCTGTTATGTACATAAGTGGCACACATGATGGCCTCAAGCCAAAAAGAATGCGGCAAACCTTGACTTTTGACCATACATCGTGCATTTCCGTCAGTGACCTGTTTTTCCTCTTAGCAACTCCATTTTGCTGAGCTGTATAAGGCACTGTACATTGGTGTTTTATCCCACGACTAGCTAGAAATGCATTAAATTCATGAGACATATACTCCCCCCCTCGATCGGAACGGAGGGTGCCCATAGTACATTTCGAGACATTTTTAGCCATAGCCAGAAATTGTTTGAAGCACATAAAAACTTTGGACTTTGCTTTAAGCGGAAATACCCATGCATGCCTGGAGTAATCATCAATGAAAGTCACAAAGTAAAGGTAATTGCCCAAGGACGGAGTTTGCATGGGCCCACAAACATCACTATGCACAAGCTGCAACTGCATGTGGCCCGAACTGAACCATCCTTTGGAAACTTAGAACGCTGCATCTTACCCAAAATACAGCCTTCACAAACATGTTTGACAGATGCTTCAAGAGGCGGCAAAGAAGCAACCATATCAGATTTCTGCAAACGCAGCAAACTGGCAAAATTCAGATGACCAAAACGTGCATGCCAAAGTTTTGCATCTGAAATAGCTTTTGAATCTACAACAGCATTTGCAAAATTTTGTCCACACTTGTCATACAAAGTAAGCTTATACAGCCCACGGCACAAAAGGCCAGATGCAACAATTTCATCACCAAAACTAAGATCATCAATTGTACAAGTGTCATCCACAAATTTGACTACAAGTCCAAGTCTAGCAAGTGCGGATACAGACAAGAGATTCTTCTTGATCCCAGGTACATAAGGTGCATCAACAAGTGTGAAGGAACTGCCATTTGCAGCAGTAAGCACAATATTTCCAACTCCCTGAACTAGATAAGAGGCATTGTTGGCACAAGTGACTGAATTTCCATGAGGGACAGACTCGAGAGAGGTAAACAATTCACGATGTGAGGTAATGTGCTTTGTAGCACCACTGTCGAAATACCACACATGTGAATCTATAGCAACTGACAAGCATTCATCATGGACAGCAGGATTGTAAGTGCACTCTGCGCTAAAAGCCCATTCTGCATCGACATCAGCATCACAGTCTCCTTTCATAGAAGACTCAACAATGGCTGCATTTGTAGTGGAACCAACATTTGCAGTGGAACCACCCTCTTTCTTCTTAGCCTCTTTGGCCTTCAACTTAGGACACTGCTTGATCAAGTGATCATTAGCTTTACAATAATGGCAATGCATCTTCTTTTTGCCCTCATCACCAGAATTGCCAGACGAAGTGCTGCGAGCAGAAGCATTAGGAGTAGAAGTTTTGCCACTCGCAGCAGAACCAAAGAAGTGGCTGCATTGCTGTTACCAGCCTTTCTTCGAGAAGCAATAAAAGCCTGTTCAACTGCACGCTGTCTAGTCCTGTTTTTTCTAGAACGTGACTCTTGCAACAAGAATGTGCATAATGCATCAAACTTGACAACTTCTGGATTTCCTTGGGTCATAAGTCTCCAAGTACTAGCAAAAATCTGGTAAGAATCTGGTAAGGCATCAAGGACAGTCTGCACAAGGGAACTGTCTGAAATGACTTCACCTGCAGAAATAAGTTGCTCATTGATATCCTTGACACGAGCAAGGAAAGTGTTCATATCATCTTCCTCATGCATAATCTTCGACTCCAGCTCTTTACGCAGCAAAGCAATTTTAACGTCATTGCGACTTACATAAAGACCTGCTAGAATATCCCAAGCCTGTTTTATAGATTTTGTTGAACGAATGTTAGGAACAATGGTGCGCTTCACAAACAACGCAATCAATGCATGAGCCTGTGCATCCTTTACATCCCAATGAGCTTGTTCTGTCGTAGGCAAAACAACTCTAATAGCATCAATCCTTGCAGCAGCAAGACCTGCAACATCCTCAACATCGCATGCATCCTCAGAACCAGGACGTACATCAATGCCCTGCACAATATTCCGGACGCCCTTCGACACAAGAACATGTTGCATCATGTAAGCCCACATAGGGTACATGTCCCCATCCAACCTGTCCTCAGCAGCAAACATCTTGAACACATCTGTGTTGTTGACAGCCATGGTAAATGTTATACCTGATGTGAAAACTGTCTGAAAATAGGAGAAACGGAGCGGGAACAACACGTGCTATATAGCACAAACCATAGAAGACTGTAAGGCACCTGTTATGCAAAAAATGGCACTGACAGAAATTCTGCACAAAATGACGAAATTGCCTGTGCATACCTGCCTGTGGTGGAAACGGAGGCCGAAATGAGCCATCAAAAATCTGAGCAAACCGAGCTCTATGAGCCAACCTAAAATATTTGTCGACCTACGAACGCTCGCCAAACCTCACTGTAATCGAAGAAAGTGAGTAGGCATGTGCTGGAGCAGCTGGCGCCTAAGCCAGGGAGGACGTAACCTGCTCTGATACCAATTGTTGGAATTAGGGTTGCAGAGAAATGCACACAGCTTGAAGAAGTCGAAGGAAGCTCAAGACACACAATAGAGAGTGTGTTTCTTAGTATGCAATAGAAAGATAGATAGCCCTAGAGTGATGGGCGTATATACAATGCTCGAGGGAAAAAACCTCCTAAAGAGGGAAAAAATGCCCCTGTGGTCCTAGTGTGTTCACACACATCACTACCACATGTATATGGTAACAGGCATATAACTTATTTTCTCATAACAATTCAAACACCTGTTTGAAATTTTTTAAGTGCACTTTCTCAGAGGCACTTTACACTAGGATTTCATCAAGAAAAACAATAATAAACTTACCCAAATACGGTTTAAAGACACTATCCATAAGCGTCATGAAAGTTGTGGGAGCATTGGTCAACCCAATGGGCATAACCAAAAACTCACAGTGTTCAAACCTTGTTTGAAATGTAGTTTTGGGTATATCAGCAAGCCTAATGTATACTTGATGATAACTTGACCGCAAGTCTATCTTTGTAACGATACAAGCATGGGTGAGCTTATCAAATAACTCATCCATTATTGGCAATGGATACTTATTCTTAACAGTAATCGCATTCAACCCATGGTAATCTATGCACATGCGCATACTACCGTCTTTTTTCTTCACTAATAAGATGGGAGAGGCCCATGGTGAAGAGTTGGTTTGTATATAGTTAGCAAGTTGACATTCCCCTCAGTAGCCTTAGAATGACTCACTCTGTAGGGTGGTTTACTTACGGGCTTACTGCCTACAACCACCTCTATGCCATGTTGCACAACACATGTCAACAATAACCTTGGTGGTAAATCATCTGGAAATACATCTTTGTATTCCATTAACAAATATTTTAACTTATTAGCAACATTTTCTTGTTTTGGAGAGAGAGAAGTAGCCATAGTTGAAAGAGAAGAGAGAGAAGCATCCAACATTGAGAGATTGTCATTCAAAACATTATCAACATTTGACAAAAAATGACATGGTGAGTAACACAAAAAGAGTTCTTCTATTTCACCTTGAGAAGAGAGCTTCATAAACTCGGTTATAAAAATGAGTGGCAAGGAAGGAACAACCTTCTCCCCCAGCAGCAGCACGTGACGCCATTGGATTTGAACATCAAACTTATAGTTGATGAAATTGTGTGAAGCACCATCGTCCACCGAGATTTTCACCTTCTGACCTTGGATAGACCCATGCATATGCACCAACTCATGTGGACCAAAGGTTGTTATTGTGTAACGTTGGGAACTCGTTGGGGAAGCTTGAGTCGTTTCACTAGCTTATAGTTAATGAAATTGTGTGAAGCACCTTTGTCCACCAAAATTTGTACCTTGTGACCTTAGATAGACACATGCATATGCACCAACTCATGTGGACCAAAGGTTAGCCGTGCCACATTGAGGCCCTGATACAACACTCGTGCACTACTTCGGTGTGTGTTACTCCACATTGGAGAAACGAGAGGAGGACTCAAGAGATAGTAGTGGCACCATGTGCACTACTTTCTCCTTACCTTGGGCAGCAGATATCCCCTTGGGACAATCATTTTTCCCTTGTCCACTCCCTAACCGTGTAAAGCATACTTTTTCCTTTTCAGCTTTCTCAAACTCTTCACTAGACAAAGGGCCCCTGGACCCCTTGGACTTCTTGGACTCCTTAGATGCAGCTACTATAAACTTTCTTTTATTGTGCCCATTCTATGTGTGTACATTTGCATGTGCAATGTCAGACATGTGAGTGTTATGCAATGCTTTCTCATCGAGATCTTTGTGTATATACACTTGCACTATGGCTTCCTCGAGAATCTTGGGGTCCTGGGTTTTGACATGCTTCTTAAGCTCTCGTGTCAACCCAAGGATAAACCCATGTGCTTATTGAAAGGTATCCAAACCCTCCAGCTTGAGAACCACATCAGGATAGTGTAAATATATACTCCAACATCGTATTATGTTGACACATAAAGCACTTGTCCCATACAAACCGATTTCTGTCCACTTCATTTGTGGGAAGAAATTCTTTTTTGAACAAAGTCTCAAAGGTTGTCCAAGTCTGTGGTATGGTGCCCTTCTCCTTGAGAGATATCCAACATTTGTGGGTAGATTTTTTTTTTGTAACACAGTCTCGAAGGTTGCCCAATTATGAGGTATGATTTCCTTCTCCTTGAGAGACATCCATCATTTGTAGGCCTTGCCTTCTAGTGTCAAACTCGTTTGCAATGCCTTGACATCATCTGAAGTGCGTTGAAGATCGTGAGTCCATCCCATTTGCTTAAGAATATATTCACAGTATCTTTGTTTAGTTTCCTTTCCTTTCCCTAAAAATTGGTGGCTTGGTATTCGTTTAACAAGTCATCCACGTGTTTTGAGAGAGAAGGTGCAACCCCTCCAAATTGGAGCCTTGTTCCTACAGACTAGGTGTGCTCCCGTATGGCACGGGGCATGCAAAAACCCGAGTTTGCTCATTAACTTGGCCCTTGGCCGATTGTTGCATAAATTGCACAAGCATATCAGACATTTTGGTGAAATTCTCATTCAATTTTGCAAAATTACACTCTAAAATAGTCATGCATGTTTGGAATGCTCTTAACTCTTGGATATCAAGAAATTTGTAAGTATCATCCAACCCCATTGTTGTGCGGGTACCCTTCGTGAGAGTGTTCAACCACGGGGCAACATTAGGTGGAACTTGTGCAGGATTTTCAAAATTAAATGTACGTTGCATGTCAATGTCCAAATACATCGCGATTTCAGGTTGTGCTAGCAAGAGAAAGATGTTCCTTAGAGAAAATCATTGATTGAGAATAGAGCGAAATTGACTATGATCCATCATACTTGAATTAATTACCCTTGCTAATTCAACTCTGCCAAGTCATAAAGAATTGTTGATGTCGACGTTAAACTTGTGAAAACTTTGTCCAAACATAAGCTTTGCCATATTTTAACCATGCATCAAAAATATCGTGTCAAATTCTGACGTTGAGAACTATCGACTCATAGATAGCAACAATGTGTTGCTAGCAGCATCCAACTAGTACAATGCAACTCTCTTTGTAATTGCCGTTTTGGATAGTTAGAAATGTTCACTGAATACTATTGAAGAAATATGTGCTTTTGAAACTCTTGGATTTTTGAATTTTTTAAGAATTGACAAACTTTTGAGAGCTGTGTTTTGCCTTTGCTTGCCTCAGCTACCATGAGTTGGTAGCTTGTTGAAACTACCTTGTGGAGAGAAGCTAGGGGGCTGGGTACCGTGAGTACCAACCCTTGTATAATTATTTTTTGAATTTCGACCCTAATTGGGTGACCTTGGGTATCCCCAATGAGAACTCAATGATTCTAGGTGGACGATGGCGAGAGCATGGGCTGAGGGAGAGAAGGTTGTAGCTAGCGTCGCTAACCACGAGAGGGTGCAAGAAAGAAACAAAAAACTTGCAGCTTGTCAACGTAATCCAAACAAGCCCATCTACATTCGGTTTTGCAAAGGTCAATTTTTTGCTTTCCCCCCTTGCTAAGTGGCTCTGCATGAGATTGTCTTCCTCGAGAGCTCCCAAATTACCCCCGCTTCATGCACGACTTTTGTTAAAAGTAGATCCATGGATCCAATAACACTGACAGACCACACGAAGTTTGAATGCCCACTCTCCCCCCAAACTTTGTCCTTTATAGGCACCCCCAAGCTATGTTCAGAATGGCTTGTAGCCTTTGGCTCTTGGCCTGACACCCATACATACTTATGTATGATTCTTCTTCTTCTTCTTGTGACCAAGAGAGAGCTTGTTATGGAGATGGTGATGGAGAGATTGCACCACCTTTGTATAATATGTACGTAGATATTCACTAACTAAGTTCTTTGCATCAGTCGGCTTCTGAAACTGAGTACCATTGTTCCTTATATGCTAATTGTGTCATCCGAAGTGTATCCCAATAAGAATTGGGTACCCTATTTTTTGCCAAGAATAGCCTTAAGCTTTTATGACAAACTCCCCCTTTGCTAAAAGCGAGCCTCCTTTTAGAAGCCAACTCTTGGCCATACCATCCATCCTGCTCTGTAAAATGGAATCTAGACAACTAATGTGATCGTAAGTCAACTAAATCGCATTGTGATGCCCTCACATGATCATGACACTCATCGTACTACCCAACATATTTATGGTGCCACTTTTTAAAAATAATCCCCATAAAAATCTCGTTTAATCTCGTTTTTCCATAGTATGTGCGTTTTGCACTTATACGATGACTAAATATAACATTCTTGGGTTTAGACAATATTAAAAAGCATACTTTTTGGGTGCACAAAAAAGCATGAAAAGCAAAAAAAAAAGTGAAAAGCTAAGTCTTCTTTTCTAAAATTGAACCATGGCTTCATCTGGCCTACTTGAACTAAGAAACGAATCTGCTTTTCACCAAGAAGCACTGAAAAGCACAAAAGGCACTCAAAAAGCCAATTTTTACATTTGATTTTCAACTTCCTTGGACCTAATAGACTAAGGATCCGGCCTTGCTTTTTACAAAAAAACACAAAAAGCAAGGAAAAGCAAAAAAATTTCAAAACAAAACCAAGTGTTTGTATGATCAAATAGAACATGAAAATGACCTTGTTTTCCACTTTAAAACACCACATCATTGCACAACAAGCATCTATATCGAAAATAAAGTAATGTACATTGGAAATCTACTTTTCTTATTTTTGAAAGAGACCCAAAAATTGAGAATCTTATAGGAGTCTTCTCAACAAGGTGGGTGCAACAAGGGTGAGTGTGTGAGTTTGAGAAACTCGGATTGGAAAACAATTGAGAATCAAGTACATTGACTAATTTTTTTGGAGAAAGAAATTCCACGGCATTGCTGGAGTAAAAAGGGAGAATTTTTATTGTTGAACCTTAGCTTTGAAAAAGCTTCGATAATCCAGCAATGTGTAGAAAATTGAAATTGGGCTACTTTTGGTTGCTTGAAGCTAAGGTTGAAACTGTGTGGCAATCATCTAAGGCTAATGATAGGCAATATTGATTTAAAAGTAAAGTAGAGCATTGCTAAATGTAATCGGTAGCTCACAAAAGCAGCACTAAAGGTTTTCTAGGCTCATGAGGGGAGCTTCAAATTAAAAGAAAAGTGAACTTTGGGAAAAAAGTGTGTGTGTGCACGCGTGTGCACACACACACAAAAATCTAGGATTGGAAAGCAGGCATCTGTCTTTGGGGGATTCTGTCGTCACCTATCACATTTCGGGAAGAGACGGCCCCGAGACCATAATGTCAATCCTAGGAAGCAAGTGACTTGACTAGGGCATGGAGGCACACCAAGAGGTTGTCAATCTCTTGTTTAAACATAGCTCCGTTATAATAATCTATGTGTGCTCTAACTATGGAAAACATGGTCCTTCTCTCAATGATCCATTCACGCATCAACATGCAAAGCCACTAGCAAATCAACTCCAAACAACACCAAACTTAGGAGGCACTATCCTTGTAAGGTCAAAAACACTTCTGGACCATCAAATCCTAAATTTTCACTCTTAAAAAAATGCAATTTTATCTCGACTTTTCTACAGGCACAAATCTTAGGTCACCAAATCTGGAGTTTAACGTGCCTAACATATGCTCCTAAGCATCAGGACTCTGACTCAATAGTCGAATATGCAAAACGACACTCAGAATAAAAGATATATCACTTGGAAGATCGTGGGAGTTGATACTCGGATCTCGCGATACGCTTGCACGCGTAGAGCTGTAAGAGGCTATCATAATGGTGCTCTCGAAGTTTCGTTACGATGATCATGCAGTGTGTTGCAAAGAGATAAAGACACGATGTGGAGAGAAACCTTATCTACTTGTTTTAAAATTGAGTATGTTCATAACTTTACAAAAATGTCTTTTATAAGGGTCTGTGCAGGGTTGAAACTGCTTCAAAATAAATGACCCCTCCTAACAAATGTCTAACTTATGATACAACTTGGAAACCCACAGCCCCAAATTCCACATAAATAAAAAGTGAAAAAAGATCTAATGGTTTCTTGGCGGTAAAATTACAATCGCTTTCTGTTACAAGGGCTCAAAAAACTTCTTGATCATCTCCTTTTATGGAGCAGGCATTTGTTGTTGGAATCTATCAACGCTCCCTCCATCCTACTTTATGACGTCCTCGACATGTCAAGGTTTGAAAGTTAGGATTGTCCTATCGAGCTTTCTTTGTGCCAATAGCTCCATATGCTCTTTGAACTTGTTCCTTTGCTCATTCTCAAGACTTGTCATTGGAACGTTTCTGATTTTGTTCTTCGACTCTATGGTTATATACCTTACATATCTTGTTATGCTTCTTGCCTCGAAATTTGCTCTATGTCCTCATAGCTCTTTGTTCTCCTGGAAGTTGTCACTTGACATTAGTCTTCGTAGCTCTCAGTAAACCATCACATAATGGTAGCATCTTCAGTGAACTTTCAGAGCTACTTTGGCACTTTTCATGCCTTTATGTACCCATTTGACATACTAGTTCTTTGACTCGCTTAGAAGGATCATATGACTCATGCATAATTTACAAAACTTGAAAATTTTCCATTTAGCATCTTCAGTGAACTTTCAGAGCTACTTTGGCAATTTTTATGCCTTTACGTACCCATTTGACATACTAGTTCTTTGACTCGCTTAGAAGGATCATATGACTCATGCATAATTCACAAAAATTGAAAATTTTCCATTTATGCAAGACTTGAAAAAAAAAAAGCAATTTTTTTTCTAACTACCATGAATATTGACTTTTTCTAGATTTTGACGTCATGAGCCTGATAAACACTATGATAATAGGCTATGGTTTAAATATGGTGACATTTGGACAACTCACTTTGATGAAACAAGGTTTTCCAAAATTGGCTTCACCCACGTTTGATATTCACAATGGATATGAGTTTTTTGAGCTTTGGTTGTATAAGAGTGGTCTAGGACTCATGTCAACCTTGCTATTATAAGGTCAAAAACCTGCCTGGGACTGATTTCAAGTATGCAAGGAAAAAAATGCGCTTTTTTCCTCAACATAAATATTTGGACTCGTATGAATTTGTTGCTATGTGGGCATGTTTCCCTTGGTATCTTGATGATGTGTATCAATCTAAATCAATGATGTGTCACCCTAGGCAAGATTAGACCATTTTCCACCTTATTACATTTGAAAATCTCGAGTAAATAGTGATAGGCATGTGCAATGCATGTGATACTTCATAGATAGGGGTATCCAAGCTAGGGAGAAACTAAGGTAGCATCAAAAAATCAATGTGGTTCAAAATGAACAGGGCAGAGAAAAAATCATGAAATTTTCCTACCTTACACAAATATACTAATTTTCAAGCATGTGATCAATTCAACATGGACATATACTCCCTTGGGACACTCTTGAGTTGTCACACCTGAATACCTAGATATCAATACTTTTCCGTTAACAATTTGATGCCCAAAAGAGTCTTTGACTAGTGAAATGAAGCACAAGCTATTGCTTAGCACAATACATGATCAAGAACACATAGTAGTCGTTGTATGGAAGCCGTGTATGAAGTTTGACTTTGATGTCATTTGACCTATCTATGACTATTTTGACGCTTTCTTTGTCTGCAAGATTCTCTCCTTGTTAGGCCAAGCATGTGATCAATTCAACATGGAAATATACTCCCTTGGGACACTCTTGAGGTATCACACCTCAATAGCTAGATATTAATACTTTGCCATTAACAAATTGACACCCGAATGAGTCTCTGACTGGTGATATGAACCACAACTATTGCTTGGTAGAATACATGATCAAGAATGTGAAGTAGTGGTTGTATGGAATCCGTGTATGAAGCTCGAGTCCATTTTGATGTCATTTGACCTATCTATGACCATTTTGACGCTTTCATTGTCTACAAGCCTCTCTACTTGTCAGGCCATGCATACAACATTTTTATTGAGACTTCTTCACAAAAGTTGGTAGCGATGATGCTTGCAAGGTGCTGTTAAAGTTTGGTGTCCATATGTGAAAGCTAGAAAAAAATGTGATTTTCTTATGTAGGTTTTTAAAAAAACAAATTAATAAAAATTGAGAAAAATAGCAAGAATAAGTGAAAAATCCTAAAAGTTATCTAGAAAATAAAAAGAGCCTAATTCTTCAAGAAAAACCCTTATTTGTCTATTTTTTGTTGAATTACTCCACTCTTCTATAGTATTCTTGGTAAACATCACTATTATCTACATAAGTACTCACACCTAAGGGCTCATATATGATGTTTGTCCCTTACTATCTTCTAAGGACATAAATTCTAATTTTTTTGGCAAACAAAAAATCAAATGCAAAAATCAATAAAACAACGCCCCTATTCTAATATGATCAATAGGTGCACATTTAGAATGCCTCCCCTCTTCCTAATTGGAGTTCGCCGGTAGTGAATCGTCAAGGTGGTGTTGTGCGTGTGCGTCAAAGCAATGCGTGATGCAAGGCCTTGTAATGTGGCCCTATGTATGCATACTTAGTCAATGCATGGAAAAATTAATGTTTTGAGAGAGGTGGGTCTCAAGCAAATTGCTTAAGGGCATTCGGCGATGAGGTTGACCTATTTGTGTGTTAAGGAGCATGTATTATGTAACAAACATTGTAATTCTACAATGAACTTTTGGATTGTCAAGTTCTGAAACAACGCTTTGGCTAGGATTTGTGTTGGAAGTTTAGGACACCACACCATTATAGTGGGTTCTAACTTTTGCCATAGTGGTAATGTCTTTGAAGCACTTTTTGGGATTGTCGGGTCCAAGAGATGAATTGGACTTTTTTGTTCACAATCCACAATTGTGTGTCGATTTCTAAGCACTATAACAAGTTACTTAGGTACCCATACTTGTCTATATCTGATTGTTTGTGTTTTTTGGGCCTTAAGAGTATGGATGACCGGTGGTGGATCAAGCTTAGTTGCTCATCTTTCTTTTGTAGCTATGGGTGAAGAATGTGGTTGGCTTTGACCTTCTTGAGATAAACTTTGCAGTTGGACTTTGGCACCCAAATGAAGCTTGCATCAATTCTTGGGATATCCTTTTGTATCCACATTTGTCACTATAAGGGTGTTTGGTGTTGCATACTTTGGCTTGATGCCTTTTTGGTATCCAAATTTGTTTAGAATAATTGAGATGAGTGATTTGTCACGTGATGTTCTGGAGCCTGCACTGAATGAAAAAGGTAGCTATGTCTTGTGGACTTGTACTAAAGGGAGCAAATCAACTACATATGCACAATTATGGCTGTTAGTAGATTCTGTAGGTGTTGTTTTTGGCATGATAGTTGCAGTATTTTGTTGTGCATCCATTGCATTGAAGTTATCGGTTGATTTTTTTTGGTACTTTTGTCACCATACTCTAAGAGATACCTGGTAGCTTGCATGGAAGAAAATGTGATTTGTCGTACTCGATGTTCTGCTATAAAATACACTTGGTTTTTTGCCCGATTGAGTCCCTTCATGTAGCTCAATGCCACAATCATAAGGTCAATGTCTAGGAAACATGTCGGAATTCTTCTTTTCAGATACATCCTTTTAAGCATGATATTGAGGTGGCAACACTTCCATGTTGCTTTCTGTGGAGGAGTCAACTATTATTGCATAAATCAAGAATGATGGGTTTCTTTTGGCTGCATGCATTAAGATCCTAGCTCCAACATGGAGTGGTTTGATATGCTTGGCTTTGTCATGTTGTGGCTGTATTTTCTCAACCCTTCAAGACCTCCAATTAGCATCTAGATTGTGTAACTTGAGCCACAATAGGCCAATAATGATTGGATTTCATGGACAACATGTGACATTAAAAGCTATCTTAGAGACCTGCTAATATACTGTCACTCCAATGGTTGGGTTTCATACCTGATGTCTCTCGAAGCAATCAAGCAACCATCAATTACCTCCATTAATGTTGGAGCTAGTTTTTCCACAAGCATTAAACATTTCCTTTTAGCAAATTCTTCAATAATGAAGCATATAATGGTGCCATTATCCAATAGAGATTTCATCTCCATCTGGTCTTCTGTTACCCGAATCCTTATTGGTATGGTGAAACTTGATGTTGCATCAACGGGTAGGAAGAGACCTTGTTGATTCTTGTGTGCACATGGTCCAACCGCATGATCTCTACTGAGGTTGGATGTCCATGTTTCCCGAACTTGATAGAGTTGTAATGCTCTATATCTTAGGTTTCCTTTTTCTTGGATATATTTGAGCAATATGTCTAGGACCCTCACAATACATGCATAGCCCATTTATTCTCCTTTGTCACTTCTCTTGTCATGAAAGTGGTTTAAACCTTGTTGCATCAATCTACATGGGTTTAGTGTCAATTTCTTGATTTCTTATACCCCCTTTAGTGGAAGATGTTGTTGTAAAGGGATTGGGTAGGGTTGTGTTAGCGGGTCACCATGATGAACGGACGTCTGCAGCATGGTTGTCTGTACTAACATAAGATATCAATACTGAGGGAAGTGACTCAAGACGGGGCACAAAGACTCTTTGAGGTTGTTAGTCCTCAAGAAGTGAACCTAACAAGCAAACACATCAAGTCAACAAGCAAATCACCACAGTCATGACGAAATCTACCTATGTTCATTCTCACCACTCTAGGTCATCATTCCATTCAACACTCGAACGGACTCAAAATGCTACAAAACTTTAGGAGGAGGTCTAAGAGGCTTAGGGGAACTATCCTACCAAGTTTGGTTGCAATTCAACAATGTATCAAAATCACAATCCATCATGATCAAGGTCGTGAAAACTGCAATAGAAATATCTTGAAAGGTCACCTTATGGTCTAGGAACGCTATCCTATGGTCAAAATGTCAAGAAAAGTTGATTAGGCACTCAAATCTAAAGAAGTAGCTCGCAAAAGTGTAGTCATGAACGTCAACAAATTTGACAATGCTTACCCTTAATTGAAAGACCAAGAAAGAGGAACACAATGCACTTTTTGGAATTGAAAAAGGATTACCCAATCATTAGTTATTACAAATGGGAGCAACCTGGCCGCTTAAGCATACATGCAATAAAGCTCCTTCTTCTTCAAAGATAAGCCTCCTTTACACATTAAATTTATTGAATTTTATACCTAGGGTTGGGTCTAGCTTGTTGCAGCAAAAGATCTAGTTTTCTTGCTCACAGACTTGGGATACATACAAGGCACGCTGGACACTTTGCATTCTATGGTGCATGATTTGACCCCCTGTTGGAAGATTCCAACAATAGATGCATGCTCAAGAGAAGGAGATCCTCAACAAATCTTTTTAACCCTTGTAAATAGAAAGTGATTGTAATTTTCCTATCAAAAAACAATTAGATTTTTGCTCACTTTTTCATTTATGTGGGATCTAGGGCTATGAGCTTCCAAGATGTATCATAAGCTAGATAAGTCTCCCGATTAGGTCACTTATTTTTTAAGCCGTTTTAGCCAATGTACATATAAGACCCTTAGTTAGGTTTTAAAAGGCAACTTTTCAAGGTTTTGAACGATAGTTCTATTATCATCAATAACATATAAGCTTCTCTGTACGTCATCAGCACCCTCTTGCTGCCAAGATTTCATCTCCTTGCACCACACCGCACGCTTATCGTATTGACAAGCCAAGAGCATCAATGTGATAGCCTCGAGGAGCTCTTCACGTATGTGCAAGCATTTTGCGAGATCCAAGTGTTGCCTTCCATGACCTTCTAGGTGACATAATCTCACTATCCGCACTTTGTTTTGAGATTCTGTCAGTTGCATTAGATTCCTAGCTGAATTTGGACTCATAGTGTGAGTGTGAGGTTAAATCTCATCTTTTAGACTGAGAAATTGCTAAAATTGGGATTAAACTCAAATTAGATGACCAAACATTGTGAAATTTGGTGAGTGTACTTTTGAAATAAGGTAAAACACTTGGGAATTGGAAAAAGTTGAAAAAAGTTGCCAAAAGCAGTAGCAAAGGAGAAAATCCTGATTTTCTCCCAGCTACCTGCTACAAAAAGAATTTTTTGCCATGCTTTGGACAAGTGGTAGAGCTTGATGCAAGGATCACACTCATCAAGGAAAAAATAAAATTGGGAATTTGCACACTAGGCTAGACCAAATCCAAGTTAGAAGTGCCAGAAAATGCTAAAATTGGCCTAGAACACTCAGAAAGGTCAAGATTGAACCAAACTTGGTAGGTAAGATCTACAGAGAGTGGGAACCTAACAAATTAGAAAATTTCCATTTTGGCAAATCTGTGTTGACTTTTGGAAAAAAATTGCGCTTTTTCTTGAAGGTTGTTGAAAATAGTGAGGCACAACTGAGGTTTGGCATGCTCATAGGCCTTGGTGTGAGAAACTCGCTGGTCTTTTCAAAATCAAATTTGGACACCTAGATCATCGATTGGGCTCAAAAAAGTCATAAAGGGACTCTGAAATTGCCAAAACAGGGTGGGGGACGTTTTGAAACTCCAAATTGGACCAACTTGGTGGGTAGACTATTCATAAGGTGAGAAACCTAGCCAAAGTGAAAAAGTTATCAAGAAAGCATCTTGAGGGACCCAAGTACTCTTGAATGTTGTTAACCTGTGCTTAAATTTGGGTGCTAGTAATACATGATGTGTTAAGTGCACATTCAAATCTGGTGTCATTTGGACTTTGGGAGTGTAAGATCCAGGTAAAACAATCTGCCAAGACATGCTAAAAATGCAGTTTTATGTGTTTTCCTTCACCAAAAAAGATCAAAACTCGATAAACATGGTATATTGAGAGTGGGGAACCCAGTGCACTCGGCAAAACTGAAAAGAAGTTGCCAAAACAATATCGTGAGGGGAAAATTGCGATTTTCTCCTAGCACCTAGCTACAAGGGTCAGAATTTGACAAGACTTGGTAACCTTGTTGTGCATGTCCTATACATTGCAATGACTAAAGTTTGGGCCAAAAATACGCAACAGAGCTCAAGTTACAAGCAGTTTTGTGTTGCAAGTGAAAACTAATTTTCACTAAAACGGTCTTAACTTTCACATGCAAACTCCGATTGAAAAACTTTTTTTTATCAAAACGTTCCTTGCAAGCGGCTCTATAGATCTTGGAGTAATACTTGACATGAAGGTATGTCAACCATTCAGTTCAAGGGTATGAAATAACTCATTTAAGGCCTCAAAATTACTTTTTCGTTCAGTGGTGTCTGAAACTAGCTTTTGGTAGTTCTAGGAGAAAACAATCGAAGTTTTGTACATAGTTTTGAATTTTTTCAGTCTTTACCACTTGGATAATTGAGAGAAGACCTTAGGAACAAAGTAGAGTTGGGGTTTCCAACACAACATTTCCTGGAAACATACCATTAAAGAGCTGACAACTGCAACTCGAAAGAAGAGTTGACTTTGCGGGTTGGCTTAACTTTTTTTATTGTTTGAACATATACACAAATTTGACACAGTTTCTAAACAAGAACACAAAATCCAAAGGAGCTCAACAACTTTGGACAAGTTTAAAAGCGTTTTTAAAATTTTTGGAGAGAGCGTTAAAACAGGAAATAGGTTGGGTTTGTGCAAACACTTAATTTGTTGTTTGTTTCATGCTTGTAAGGTCTGGTAACTTTTATAATTTGAAGGTCAGGTCAGAGAGAGTGGCTAAGAGTAGCATCTCATTAGATGAGATGAGAGGATCAATCAGGAACTGATAGCAGAGCCTATGGAAGTCCTAGAATCTATCATTGGGGATTGCATGTCTGATACGACTTCAGAGTCTTCTAGTTTCTACAAAAAGGCTTTTGATCTACACGAGAAAGGACCTGAGATAGCTAGTTCTAGCAGAGTGCCACTGAAGGCAGTGGACCACAACATGACCTTAGTGTACCAATTTGGGAAAAAGATCTATGCATATCCATATAATCAATTTGTTTATTGAATTGATGATCGTTCAAGGGAATTCATTGAAGAGCCATATGTGAAGTATCAAAATGATAGATATGTGGATCACACTAGTGTCACTTATAAAGTGGTTGAGGATCCAAACCTAGAAGACAACCTAGGAAAAGTGGTATTTGAAAACCAAAGAGATGCACTGTGTGAATTATGGCCATTGCCATCTTTAAAACATCTCATGCAAGTCCATTCCTTAAAAACAAAACGTGCCTTGACACATGATACATCCATAGCTCTCTATTGGACATCCATAGGAGAAGATATCCACATGTATAGAGGTAAGTCCATTGGATAGGAGGCTATTACGAAAGAGAAGATCCTATATTTCTTTGCTTCAATAGCTACAAAGATTTTCTTAATCTTACACAGGTTTGGATACAAATTTGAAGTAGTATCAAGAAAGGATTTTTGGGAGATCACTTATCATGGGATTCCCGTGATTGACCGATTGACCAATTGACCATGCCCAATTCTCCTAGTGTAATCCTAGAGCCAAGAACCTTAAAACCCAAAGTTGGAGTTGTTGAAACACCGACAAGTCTGAGAGAGGAATCGAGCATTAGAAGAGTAGACTCTACCACAAGAAAAACTTGAGTGGAGGATACTTATCCAGAGAGAATTGTAGATAGAGGTGGATTTACGGTCGTTATAGGGTCTTCTATGCCACACCATACCGAGCGAGTACGAGTAGTGCCAAATGTGACTACAAGAGAAGTATCGAGAGTTGTACCTAGAGTTCCACAACCTACAGTGTATGAGGATACTTTCCTAGGGGCTCCAAGAGTGAAGAGATGTGTCGTTGAACCAAGACCTATGCGTCCATCTCAAGCCGTAAAATGCATGGCATCAAAGTATGACGGATCAAGGAATCCCCACACACATTCCGCATCATTCAAAAAAGTGTTGAGGAAGGAACACATCACAAATTTCCACATCCAGATTGAAGGTTTTGGATTGACTTTGGATGGCACTACCCTTACATGGTTCCAACCTTTGAAAAAGGAAAACTATGGAAACATAGAAGCACTATTGAAAAGGAGTTTTCTATGCAAGGGATTGAGCACAATACAATGTCACAAATCCATTCTTTCAAGCACAAAGACAACAAGAGAGTACGAGAGGCTGCATTGTGAATCAATCAATACATTGAGAGATGTCCGCCACGAGAGAAACCCCAGGAGGATCACCGAGTATTGTTGTTAATTAAGGGGATCAAGAACGAGCACCTCAAGAAGGATTTGCACTTAAAAAGTGTGTGACATTAGATGAGGTCACGAGAGAAGCTATCTATTTAGTAGACAACTGCGTGATTTATGGTGAGGTATCACACGGTGTTGATAATACCTCGAATGACCCATGAGCTATAGCTAGTGCTGCAAATACGATGAGAACAACACCAATGCAATAACAAGTGAATATGGATCATCTTGTTGATGAACTTATGAAGAGAATGGATCATACCTTGAGAGTTCAAAACCAGAGAATACCATCGTTGAGATGTTGCTTGTCATGTGGAAAGATCATCCGACTCAATGTCCCTTGTTGCTACAACAATATCTTTGATAGAAATGGTGTGCCATTGAGCATAAGTGTACTAACCATGCCATTGAGGAATGTTACTAAAATAGAGGCCACATGAATGAAAGGCCTTATTAGCCTATCCTACAGTACCATCCAAATTTGTGACAAAGATGTTTTGGTCTTGATTCCATTATGCATGATAAGCAGGATTCAAGAACAAGATGATCATGAAAGCACATCAGAACAGATCACTCAAGTCAATCATCCGAAACAAATTTGGGTACCAAAGAAGAGACAGGCCAAGGTCACACGAACACAACAACAAATACCCTCAAGGCAACAAATATGGATACCAAAGGATAACCCAAGAATTGATGGAAGATCCATTTGGGTGTCAAAATCCCAATTGAAAAGTTTATCTCAGCAAGCACGAAGTCGACTACGATATTTGCCCAAATCTACAAAGGAAAGACGAGCAACCAAGCGTGATTTACCACCAGTCATCCATACTCCAAAGGTCAAGAAAACACAAGTAGTCAAATACAAACAGGTATGGGTACCTAAGAAACTAGTTATTGCTCAAAAATTGACACAGAGACTATGGATCCCAAAACAACAAAGTCATATTCATCTCATGGCAACTGCAATCCCCAAAAATGCTTCAAAGACACCGCACTATAATCAGAACCCACTATAATGGTGTGGCGTCTTAAACGTCCCACACTAATTCAAGCCAAGAAGCAATTTCAACCTTCATTGTTTCAACAGAGTGTTGTCGACTTCCAACACTTGTTACAAACCTCGTAGTCAAATGCCCTTAAGCACTTTGCTTAAGACCCACCTCTCGCACAACATTAATTTTTCCATGCATTGACTGAGTATGCATACATAGGGTCACATTACAAGGCCTTGCATGAGGCACTACTTTAATGCCCATGCACAACACAACTCTGATGGCTCATTGTTGTTCAAGATAACTCCAACTAGGAGGGTGGGAGGCATTTTGAATGCGGACCCTATTGATCAGATGAGAAAACACATTGTTTTATCATTTTGGTGTTATTATTTGCGTTTGAGTTCTCTTTTGACAAAAAATTTGATCGTATGCCCTGAGAAGAAGAGTAAGGGACAAATGTCAAATATGAGCCCTTAGGTGTGAGTACTTATGTACATATTTTAGAAATTTTCACTTATTTTGTTGTTTTTCTCTATTTTCTATTGTGTTTTTTATTTTTTATAATAATAATTTTTTAAAAAAGCAAGAAAAACAAGATCCAAGTATGAAGAGTCTATGAAGTGACGGGAACTTCAAAAAGTCTAATCTGAGGTTGTTTGGTCAAGATTCAATATGAACATAACTCGATTAGATGAGGATTAAACTTGACTTGCAAATTAAGGGCATTAGAGCTACCAAATTTTGTGAAGGAATCTCACCAAAAACTTTACATACAGAGTGACGTAGAAAGCATCAAAATTGCTAAAGGTCATCCAAATGACATTGGAATGGGGTCACACTTCAGTACACAGCTTATACATGGCTACTGCATCATGTCTTGCATCATACATATTCTCAAGCTTGACCTACAGTCCTGGACAATAGTCACAGCTTCATTCACATGAAAAATCGCTAATAGCAGCAATAATGGCATCCAAAAGATGGAGTGACATAACTAAAAAATTGACACATAACTGAAAAATTGTTTAGTTGTGCTAGGTAGGAAAAAATCACGAGTTTTTCTCTGCCTTATTCGTGTTAAACAATAGCCAGATCTTGTTTTAGCCAATGTTTTATCCTAGCCCATAACTAATGCCTACGAAGTCCCAAATGTATTTGACTTAGCGATTGCCAACAACCTGATTGTTTCACCTTGCAAGAAGTCCAGAACTGGTAAAAATCTTTAATGGGAGGCCACATTTGTGGTACATTCCACCATGATGTACAATACGTTGTCGTGTTGTGACACGTACATAGTGGGAACGCATGCTACAAGATCTATCTTGTATTTTTTTAGATACATAATTATATTTCCTATAGTGTACATATGCATATTTAAATATAATAATAAACCTTCTATCTCATCCTATTATTTTTCTCAAGGGTAACATATCCTTACTTTACCATCAGAAAATACTATGGGAAAAGCATCAATAGCTCCGCCTCTTTAACTTGGGGCAAAAAGCATTGATTCTTTATTTCTACTATTTCATTATCATCTCACACCCTAGCTAGATCCTATATCTAGGGTAAACTCCAATATATATAATTATATTCTATGTATTTTTTATACTTTTCTTATATTTCTTTTTAAATAGCTACTAGGAGAGAATCAAATCCTAGTGGGACACTAGGTGGCATGATTTCAAAGATACACTTATTTTAATGCATTATTGCAAGCATGATTACAAAAATTTGTCAAGGAGCAATGTCATGCTTTCATATGGCATGAGGTGTCCTTTGGAATTAAATGAAAGTCTAGGCTAAGGAGACCACATGAAGACTTTTGCTGCCATAAATGGACCCTATTTTGATGAATTTTTTACACAAGGTTCCAATCCGAATTGGAAAACGATTTTAAAATAAAAATCGTAGCTAATGAGCTGAAGTTTTTGCCCATATTTTTACTTTTTTATTTGGAGCCACAGTTGAGGAGATATGATCAAAATATTGGACCCCAGTCTGCCCACATCATGCAGGGGCAGCTCATTTCCAACTTTTCCAATTCCTGTTCACACTGGCTCCTCTCTTCTTGTGTAAACCCTTGGGGGTTCCCTTCACCTATAAAAGGGGACCTCTTCTTCCTTGAAAGGAACTCAAGCATTCAAGCCATTGATGAGAGGAATTCTTGAGGGAGTGAGTAGTAATGCCTAATTGTACTTAGCCATTAACATAAGCCCAAGCCTACACTTTCTCCTAGAGGGAGACTAGCCATTCTTGCAACAAGCTAACCTTGGAAGATCAACTCTAATCAAAGAAGGTCTTGCACTTGGTGTATCAATCAAAGTGGAATTATCCACTCTTCTTCTCTCTCCCATCAATAATGGTGCCGAAGGGTTTCAAGTAAGATGTGTTCTACATTGATGTTTTTTTGATTTCTTGTTGTTTTCATTTTCATCTCTAATCCAACATATATATATATATATATATATATATATATATATATATGTATGTATGTATCTAATCTCATCTCCTTAACCAAACCTATCTCTCTCATTCTTAGTAATTCATCCTCTCTAGGTTCTCTTGCTACAGGTACATCTCTCCCCGCAGTATCCTTATTGCCTACGGGCAAGAATAGGGCTTGGGAGGGAAACTTCTCATCTCTTCACTTCTCTCATATCTACATTTCTCACATACTATCCTAGATGAATAACCCACATGATGATCATTTCTATCGCTTTCACTCTGTACGATCTATTAGAATTAACGTATGGATTAGCCGTAAAATACACTTTCAACAACGTATAGTGTTTCTCTTCGGCCCTGAAAGGCTCAATGAAATACTTCTATCACCGGATCCCATCATACTACCTCTCATAGACTATAATTTTTCCTTTGTGTAAGCGTAGTTATCTTGCTATGAACCAAGAGGATTTGTACACACAATTAATCCCAATCACTAGACAAAATATATATATTATGGTAAGCACAAAACTACAATTCCAAAGAACAATTCGTAGCCTATTTGGTCAGCCAAGATTGAATGCCATTAACTCATCCATTAACCCTTTCATATTACCCATGATACGATATGACCATAGCCTTGATGTTTTCATCTTCGTATTGTTTTGACATTCTCTTTTGCGTTCTTTCTTTGTGTGTGTGAATGCAAGAGAGAAAGAGTGAGTCTTCTTTGATTGCACTTCTTTCCAAACCCTAGTCTTCATGGCATCTATGGTTTAACTCCTTCATATAGTTTTTGTTGAGTTCTCTCACAAACTCTCACAGCCATAAGCCCGGTGCTTTCCTCGCAAGACCGCAAATTTCTCGACAACGTCATGTGAGTGACATGCTGACATGAGCATCCTTAGATGTCTCATCTACTTGTACTCAATATAGAGCTACTTTTCCCTCCGAGAGAGAGAGAGAGAGAGAGAGAGAGAGAGAGAGAGAGAGAGAGAGAGAGAGAGAAAATTTATTTGGGTGTGTGTGTGTGTGTGAGAGGAAGACTTCAGACTAGGACATAGATAAACTCTCTCTAGAGAAGAATTGAAACACGATGGGCCTCCTTAACTGGTTTCTGTTTTCCCTTTGCAGCATATACAGGGGAGCATCCGAAGTATCCTTCATTTGATCGAGACAGAAGGTAAGAGATTTTTTCAGCTCAAAAAACATCTGATAACCTTGTTTATCATCCTTTCTTGCAAAAATGGCACCATTTCTTTGTAGCCAGTAGTGCCAGAGGAAGATAGCCCTCCAAGTATTTCATAATGGAATGTCAAGATGGTTGCATTCACCCAAAAGGAGTACCTTGAAGTTAGAGCTTGAGGATGAAAAGAGGATATACATTTCTCCAGTATGAAGAGCTTTTGATTTGACAGAAATACATCCAAGAAAAATATGAGGAATGTCTTCTTCCTTCTTGCACCTAGCACAAGATCATCCCAATCCTTTGCTTTTAAAGCTCTAGTAGAAGTCCACATGCCTTGATGCAATATTAACCACATTAGGAAGGTGTGTTTAATCGGAACTAGGAAACTCCATATGCACTTGAACCTATATATCCATTGCTTGCTGCTCCATTGCAGTTTCTATCTGTGATTAAGCTTGCTTTTTTGAATGGTCCCAACTTGGAGAAGGATGTGTAAAATGATTTTATTTGTTTGCTAGTTTTGCATGGCAGGTTTTCATGCTTTGATGTGAAGCTGGTTTGTAGCATGGCTTTGTGACTAGGGGAGCTATGAATTGGCTACATCATTTTTTGGGTCTTGCTTGCTGCAACAAAAAACTAGTTTCCTTGCTCACATACTTGGCATACATACAAGGCATGTTGGACATGCTGCATTCTATGGTGCATGATTTGACCTCCCATCCCCAACGTGTTGTCTTCGTCATACTATGTCGTATTCCTTTGTGGATTACGTCTAAGGCTATATGCACACATATTTTGAGTGATAGTCCTTTCTGGATGTCCGACACATTGCTCGAAATATGGTCGGAGCTTCTTCACACTTTGCAAAGTCAATGGGATACATCAATTTTCTCTTCTACGTCAATAAGAGCGTGCCACAGAGTTTTCCTTCCCATGCACTTCAATATTTTATTTAGCCTCAATCAAGGTCACACTACATGGCACTATGCATCCCTTGGTGGGTTAGTTTACATTCTTCATACATTTGCCTGTGATATACAAATAGTTTGTGCATAGTTGCCTCTCTTATAGCATTGTACTTCCTCTGAGTGACACACACTAACATGAACATCCCTAGATGTCTCGTCTACTTGTACTGACTATAGAGCTACTTTTCCCCCAGAGAGAGAGAGAGAGAGAGAGAGAGAGAGAGAGAGAGAGAGAAATTGTTATTTGTGTGTGTGTGTGTGTGTGCGCGCGCGTGTGTGCATGCGAGGAAGGCCTCAGAGTAGGCACGTGGATGTTGTGCACACATGCGTCCACCCGTTCGTTCAAGACACTACCTTTTGAGAGTATTCTGTCAAACTATCTCTTTTCTCTGATGAATTGACCCGCCTTTAAGTGAAAAGGTTTCACTAGGAATGTCTTTGCTTTGTATGCGGAATATCCTAGAAGATATGACAGAATTTCTTCACCTTGCAACGATATGCGAGGACCATCAAGTGCATCGCCACACTTCAATTCGCCGTATAGACTATTGTCCTTAAAATGCGTAGAATCATGCACTCCACTTGCTCCCTTGTAGACTACACTCCATAAAACTTATTTGAATCCACCACAACTTGCAAAAGGATTCTTGAAAAACCATGTCAACTAACATACTGGGAAGGATAATGATCCTTGGCAGGCTTGCATTGTAGACGGATGTGGCTCCCTTCAATAATACTAGCAATTTGTGGAAGCCCTATAATGCTTTCGAAGTCCTGCATGATCTTGGTGAGCCGATCTCCACAAGGGATAGAGATACCATACCTTTGATAAAAGGCTTCACTACTCAAATGCGACAAATAATTCTCACATATTTTCTTACTACGCTCTCCCCTACACCATATAGCTCTGCCACGGCTTGCGAGGAGCGGCATTGAGATAACCACCATAAAATGCAAGAAAGAGCTTTTTAAGGCTCTATGGGTTGTCTAACATATTTCACAGTGCACTCTAAAGGTAGAAGTGGTGTAACCACACCTAACAATGCATGAAAGGACTCATATGACATCCTGTAAGCAAAATAGAAGCGACGTTGGAACTCCAGCCGAGCCTCTGACAAAGGACTTTATGCACATGCTCATAGAAGGTCATTTGGTGGAGGAAGGTCCACCAATATCTGCATGCATAACGCCGTACAATGGGCTCTAAAGCAACAAACATTCCACAACATACATAAGCAACCGTCATCGAGATTATGGAATGACTACTATCTTGAAATAAAGATGGTGTGAATAAATTACGAGATAAGTGCGAGGTGAAAGCACTATGTGGCCCTATGCATTGAACAATGTAGAGAGCGTGACCATCATCATATCATTTCCCAATCCTTCATCCTACATTTTTTGGATAAGCATATAGACATCGTGATCCATTAACACTCACAAGTTCGATTGACATAGGCGATAAGACATCAAGAAGAGTTAAAGTGCTTATTGGAACTATCAATGGAGCAACCACGTTAATTGACCTAGCAAGAAGAAATGCAAAAAAACGTGAAAAGAACACAACATGTGTAGAGTTAGACACCAATGAATGAACAAACTGAAAACAATAACAATTTCTTTTTACAAATTATCAACTTATTAGTCCTATCTCCTAGCTATGAGCTTCACAATCTCATACTGTATATTTAGATAGTTTTGTTGCATCTTGAGATCATGCTCCATGCGAGCCATCTCAATCTTGCAAAATGCGGACAACTTATTCTCTTATGCCGCTTCAAAGAGCCCCTATAATTGAGTCCCCACTGTCTTTGTGAATGTCCCAAGAGCGGGCGTGGTCATCTTTGCTTGACATGCCTATTAAGTTTAAAGGTAAGGGTCCCATTGGTGTAGAAGTGTTTCCAACTAGTGCAGTCGTGTCCTCGAGAGACACGTCCTCTTATAAACTATCATGCATGAGGGGGGAGTGCTGAAGCATAGAGCGAGATGGATGGTCATCCTCAACTTGCAAGAGCTTCAACTTGACGCCTAATTTCAGAGGAGTGGCCATTGCTTCATCCATCATCCTTATGAAAGAAAACTTATCAAGCGAGATGTTCTCTTTATGAAAGAGGAACATACTCCTCAAGATTGTCGCGGAAGCCACTTTGCAATGTTGTCTGGTGGATTGCCCAACTAGGTGGAGAGGAGGCAGACTTTTGCCCTTGCCTCGCTCTCTGCTTACCCGCAATAAAATCCACGGGTGGTGTTGACATCCTAGCACAGTCACGACATTCTTCCTTAAGCACTTCATGCATAGAATCGTTTGCAAAGTTTTGTTGACTAATTCGTATATGAAATTTTTGATTGAATGTGTACTGTGTGTGTGTGTGCACGCGCTTGTGTATGTGTATGCTCCTGTGTGTGTGTGTGCTCGCTTGCGAGCATGTGTGTGTGCACACGCTTGTGTGTTTGTGTGTGTGTGTGTGGGGCGGGAGAGACATATCTGCTTCCTTGCTTGTTGTGCTTCTCTTTGCTGTGTTGCTTTCCAATTGCTGAGAGGAGAAGAGCTGGCGTGCATTCTAGATGAACGACTCCTGGAGAGCCACAAGTTTTCACTCGTTCCCAATGTTAATCGTTCAATGTGCGGAAAAAAACGATGGCGGGCCCATGCAAAAAATGAGCGGAAAATGGTACCATTGGTGTAGAAGTGTTTCCAACTGGTGTAGTCGTGTCCTCGAGAGACACGTCCTCTTGTAAACTATCATGCGTGAGGGGGGAGTCTTGAAGCATAGAGCGAGATGGATGGTCATCCTCAACTTGCGAGAGCTTCAACTTGACGCCTAATGTCAGAGGAGTGGCCATTGCTTCATCCATCATCCTTATGAAAGAAAATTTATCAAGCGAGATGTTCTCTTTGTGAAAGAGGAACATACTCCTCAAGATTGTTGTGGAAGCCAGCTTGCAATGTTGTCTGTTGGATTGCCCAACTAGGTGGAGAGGAGGCAGACTTTTGCCCTTGCCTCGCTCTCTGCTTACCTGCAATAAAAGCCACGGGTGGTGTTGACATCCTAGCATAGTCACGACATTCTTCCTTAAGCACTTCATGCATAGAATCGTTGACAAAGTTTTGCTGACTAATTCATATATGAAATTTCTGATTGAATGTGTATTGTGTGTGTGTGTGTGCACGCACTTGTGTATGTGTATGCTTGTGTGTGTGTGTACGTGCACGCTTGCGAGCATGTGTGTGTGCACACGCTTGTGTGTTTGTGTGTGTGTGGCGAGAGAGACATATCTGCTTCCTTGCTTGTTGTGCTTCTCTTTGCTGCGTTGCTTTCCAATTGCTGAGAGGAGAAGAGCTTGCGTGCAGTCTAGATGAACGACTCTTGGAGAGCCACAAGTTTTCGCTCGTCCCCAACGTTAATCGTTCAATGTGCGGAACAAAACAATGGCGGGTCCATGCAAAAAATGAGCAGAAAATTGAACGAACGCACATCATGTGGGCTTCCTTAGGAGAGGAGCCTAAGGAGAGGAGGGAGATCTGGGCCCCATCGGAGACATCTTTATCTCCTTGCGCTAGCCTAGTGAAATACTTTTGGGAAAATTACCAAAATACCCCTCTAATTTGAGGAAATTCCCAAAATACCCCCGATATTTTGTCATAAATTCCCAAAATGCCCTTCAAATTTTCCAAAATTCCCCAAATACCCCTGTTTGTGAGAGTAAATTTCTCGAAAAATAAATTTTTTTGTACATCTTCACAAGAATAGTGATTGTCTATCGCACAAGATGCTAAAACTACAATCTGAGTTAATTACGTAGGCTTTGGAGATGAATTGTTCCATTATTTTTAGACATAATTGCCTTTTTTGAGATGGTAATTGGTGACAAATTACATGCTGATCACTCAAAAACGAATCTCAATTATCAAATACGAATGAAGATTAGAAAATCTTGAACAATCCAACCAAAATAGACACAAGGGTATTTTGGGAATTTCCTCAAATTAGAGGGGTATTTTGGTAATTTTCCCAATACTTTTCTAGTAGCAAAAGTGCCTTTGTGACTGTTTGAAATTGATAAGAGAGAGAGAGAGAGAGAGAGAATCTAGGGATCAACGTGTTTTCTGGAAAACTATATGGTTAAAAAATGCACCATGCATATATGATCGTTGTGTCAGAAGGAGAGCATCTGTTAAAAGACCACGATTTCCCATTTCTTTGTGCAAAATCAGATCGAAAAATTATGTGGCAGAAAAAGAAAAGAATTTTAAGTAAATGATGTAAATTTTCTGGGTACATAAGATGTCCCAATAAAAAGCATTTTTTGTGAAAAAGAAAGGAATAAAATGGGGGCTTGTGGCGCGCACGTCCGGTGGGAAGGGAGCTGAAGGCTGAAGCAGCTGCTGAATCCTGATGAGAAGCAGCAAAAGAGACGAGCAGCATTAATTCACTGCAATGTGGTAGTTGCTCCAAAGCCGCAGAAGTGACAAGAAGACCACCAACAAACCAACTTATAAAACCATGTGATGCAAAAATCCCATATTCTCTCACTAGCTCCCCTCCCTCACGCTCTCTCACAGGTTTCTGGGGATTGTTCCCACGAGTTTAAAACTTCTCTTCTTCTCTCTCTACAAGCATGCACGCATATACACACACACACGTTTTCACGAAAGAGAGAGATCTCAATCTCCACAGCTGTGAACAGTAGGCCTAGTAAAACAAGCTTCTCCCGTTCAATGTTCATCCACTCCTCCACGGCGCACGCGCTCTCACGCCTTCTCTCCCTCTCTCTCTCTCTCTCCCCCCCTCCCTTTCACACACATACGCCCTCACGCACTCTTTGCTTTCACAAACACAGATACTCACTTTCGCGGTTTCTCATCATCTACAACTCTCGTACACTTCTCCCCCTCTCTCTCTCTCTCTCTCTCAAGACACATACACACGCACACTCGCCCACGCACGCAAAGGGGCTCACTCTACAGGGCCACAAAAACACACACACTCGCTCGCTCTCTCTGTCAAGCTCCTAGGTTGCAATCTTGTCAAGCCCCCGTGCCAACCATGCTCTGCTCTGTTGGGAATAAAGGAATGTCAGCCTTGGAGCAGTACTAAGCAGGGGGCTGCTTGCCTTGTTTTGCAGCAGCAATGGCCCTCTTCTATGGCATTGTGCTGCAGCTCCTTTTGCTCTATGCATGTACATTGTGCAATTGTGCCCTGGTGGCTCCCCCGCCGCTGCCTGGGCGGGGCACGGCAGCTGAATTGCAAGTTGGATTCTACAGCAGGACATGCCCCCGCGCCGAGGACATCGTGCGCACGCAAGTTCAGAAGCGGTTCTTGCTCGACCCGAGTATCACACCTGCTCTTCTGCGAATGCTCTTCCATGACTCCTTTGTCAGAGTATGCATCCTCTTCCTTTTCCTCTTGTTTAATGTTTCTGTTATAAATCAAAGGCTTCATGATTACTTTCATTACATTTTCTGGAGAGATAATTGTCTTCCTTTTGCGCTAAGGCTTCTTGAACCTGCATTTAGGTTCTTATTTGTTTCTTGTCTGAGCCATCTACTCTTTTTTATGGTGATTTGCTTTGTCTAAAGCTCCCCTGCTCAAGATGTGTTCTTAAGCATGGAGTACCCAAGTGTCTGATGCTCATATCATTGAATACGGTACACACGGCGGCATCGAGGTAGTTTCAGCTGGTTGAGTTCTGCTGCCCCCTGCGTGCCTATTGTTGAGTGGACTCAAAAGGAATTGTACTTGGCCAGGTCCTTGAGCTTTTGAGTGCCAATGGCTGGCCAGATGCAAGTAGACTTTCCTTTTACATTCAAGGTTTTTCAGCATGTCTTCTTGCGGTCGAATCCCACAACAGGACCCTGAAGGACAACAGGGTGTGTCGACGGATCCCTTGTTCATCCAAGGCTTCATGACTCAAGCAAAGGGGGCTCACTCTCAGTTGTACTTTGGCATCTTTGGTTTCTAGATGAGGGGCTCCATGCTTTTGGGAAAGCAGAGGGCTGTCTGCTGATGTCCTCCATAGTCTAGTCATTCAACCAAGTGCTGTTTGTACTAGTATGCACATGGGGATGGGTTCCACCAAAAGGGCTGTTGATACTGAGGTCAAATAGGCCTGTTGTTTTAACCTCCGAATCTTGTTAAACAGGGGACTGCCTAGCAGCTTACTGGATTTTGTTTGCTTGTGCAGGGGACTGATGCTTCTATTCTCTTGAACTCCAAGCCTGGCCATGAAGCAGAGAAGGAGGCATTGCCGAATCTCACCATTCGAGGTTTTGATCTCATTGATGAAGCAAAGGATGCTGTTGAGGCTGCCTGCCCTGGTGTTGTTTCGTGCGCAGACATTCTTGTATTGGCTGTGCGGGACTCGGTGGCCCTTGTAAGTTATACCCTTTTTGTGTATGTAGCTTGATGGGCTTGTGAGCTCTACTACTTTTTGGCTTCAGCTCATGTCAACTGTTCATGGACATGACAAGTGCTCTTTGAGTTGAAGTTTTAAACCTTTGTTATGTATGCCTATGTGAAAGATGTGCTGAGGTTTTCAATCACTATGCAGGCAGGAGGACCAAAGTATGCGGTACCCACAGGTAGGCTCGACGGGAAAGTTTCGATCAAAGAGGAGGCACTCAGTCTACCGAGCCCTGCCTTTCCTGTAGAGCAGTCGCAAGAGAGCTTCAGACAAAAAGGCTTGGATCTTGAAGACATGGTTGCCCTTTTAGGTGAGCTTACTCTGTAGGAAACTAGCACTACTGTATTTTGCTCTTCACATAGTGTTGTTTAGTTGGCAATGCACACTTTGAGAATACTTAGCTGAAAGTACTTTTATGACTGACCCCTCGAGCTATGTTATATGATAGGTGCGCATACAGTCGGGGTAGCATTGTGTGGATTTTTTAATGACAGATTGTTCAACTTCCGCGGCACAGGAATGGCCGATCCGACAATGAATCCCCAGCTTGTCACCAGATTGTCGACCATCTGCCCAAATCCTTTCTTCACAGAGTCCAATGCAGACCCTCCCATTGATTTGGACCAATCCACGCCAGCGCTCTTCGACACGGCGTATTACACGCAAATCCTTGCAGGCAATGGCATTCTCCAGATCGATCAAGCAATTACAGCTGACCCCACCACTCTGGGGTTTGTCAATAGCTTCACATCTGCCTCAACTTTCTTTCCAGCATTTGTTAAGTCCATCATCAAGATGGGCAACGTTGATGTCATCACAGCAGACACTACCCATGGGGAGATTCGCCTGAAGTGTAATGTGTCGAATTCGCGGGCTGCTGCGAGGGCGCCTGTGCCTGCTACCAAACCAGGTCCTGCTCCTGGCACCAAACGTGGTCCTGCTCCTGGTACCAAGCCTGGGCCTGCTACCAAACCTGGTCCTGGTCCTGCCACCAAGCCTGGGCCTGGTCCTGCCACCAAGCCTGGTCCTGTCACTGCTCCTGTGCCCGGCACCAAACCTGGATCTGCTGCCCCCAAGCCCGCTGCCCCTGTTACAGGACGTCCAGCGCCTGTCACCAAGCCATCCCCTGCAGGCCAGGGTAAGCCTTCCCCAGTAGGCCACGTCAGCAAGCCACCTGCAAGAGCCAAGCCAACTCCAGTCAGCAAGCGACCAGCAACAGCCAAGCCCCCAGCAGGTTCCAAGCCAAGAAAGCCACCGCCTCGACAGGTCGCCCCTGTAACAATGCCAGCTCCCAGGGGCAGATCGCCGGTTCCAAAGCCTCCGTTTGGACCGCCTCCCGTTACACCAGCCGCGCCAGGCCACGGCAGGAAGCCGCCAGTGGGCCACGTCAGCAGGCCATCGCCGCCGCAAGCCGGCCACGTCGGCGCGTCACAATTGTGACAAAATTTAGAAGGCGCGAACTACTTTCCCGCCATAAGGTAGAGAGAGAGAGAGAGAGAGAGAGAGAGAGAGAGAGAGAGAGAGAGCGAGGCTTTTGTAAAATTATTTACACATTGGGAATTTCATTCTTTGAGAGAAGAGAATGTGTTGCAAGTGAGCTTGCCATTTTATCTGCAACCCTTTGCCTTGATTGCATTCAAGGGTCCGTCCTCTCACCATCGGCCCTTGCGCACTGTTCTTATTATTATCACCTGGTCCGCATTCATGGACATGTCCTCTCTCTCTCTCTCTCGCCCTCTACCTATTAATCAATTTCTTGCAGGTCAATTCAAATCTCAAGGGAGTCATGCCCACTTCAAATCTTTCTGTTCCCTTCCCACTACCATTCTTGTCCAATCAAGCCTCTTACATAAAAAAGCTATTAGTCTACTTGTGTTTTGTTGAGCTAAGATTTGGTCTATATTGGATTTTAGCGTTTGCCTTGATGTTATGCTTTGCTTTTGTAGATTGGTTACACACAATTGTTGCTCTTATCAGAATATACTCTGTGTCATTGCGGCATGGCGAAAAATTTGTTCTAGCCCACCACATTGGGTTGTTTAATATGAAGCAATCAGACGCCATATCTTCTGAATCTCAAGTGATTGTGTTATCGTGTCCCGACTGAAATAATAGGGATTTCGCCCCTTTGCTCTATCAAACTCAAATGTTTAGTACATATCTTGCCCTAATTAATTTCCCCTTCCATTGATAGCTTGGCAACATGAGCTCTAGCATTTTGAAGGTGGCAATCGAAGCAACAATCTTTCCAAGACGAGAAAGATATTGTCCACGGTATTGGTTATCATCGATCCAACTATTAGAGAATAGACCAATCCAATTTTAAGCCCATTGATGAACAGCAAATACTACATGCCATCATTCTAGTAGCATCATCTATGAGCTTACCTGACCAAGGGATTCATCTTTGAATTTACTATATGAAGGTGAGAAGGGTTTGAGAGGAGCCCATTTGCTTCATGTGATTAATTGACAATTGAGTGCTTAATTTCCTTTTGAGTTTCTTCCTAGATTGGTAATTGCTCCACATTAGGTTAGTGGTGGAAGGTGTACACCTCAAAAAGGCTCCAAACCTTCCATTTCACATCATCCTGCTGAAGGTAATAATTGATATCCAAAGTGCAGAAGTGAAAATTAATGGACTTTATTTAGATGGAAGATTTTTGTGGTTCAAACACAAGTTCATTGTAGATAATATGACTTAATCTGTTAGTAGAGAGAGACTTAAGAAGTGCAATGAATTGAGCAACATAGCTAGCACGATAGAAAATGCATACATCCTTCAAAACGATGTCAAGACTTTCAAAGATTTTGGCAATTAATTATGCAGTTACGAGATTATCTAATAAGAATGTTGAAACGAGTGTTTTTAACGTTGAGATTGTCTAAAAAGATTTGATAATCTCTTAAATGAGAAGATGGGATTGGTTAGGCTTATGCCACTCACTCATATGAACAAGGGGCTTTATCAAAGAGCCAAAAGAGAGGGTGATAATGCAATCACGAGATGATCTAATAAGAATGTTGAAACAAGTGTTTTCAATGTTGAGATTGTCTGAAAAGATGTGATAACCTCATAAATGAGAAGATGGGATTGGTTAGGCTTATGCCAATCACTCATATGAACAAGGGGCTTTATCAAAGAGACGGAAAAAAGGGGTGAAATACCAATGGTTGTGCTATCTTGTATCTTTTCTTGTAGCCCTCCCTCACAGACATAACTAACTTGTAGAAGCATCCATTTCCTTACAATCAACCCTCATTGCTTCCAAATATCATTCGATTGGTTGTTGCTTCTACACAAACATTACTAATTTACTACTACAATAGCTAGGGCAATTACAAGATGGTAGATAGAAGAGGATGTTGAAAATGTACATATCTCTACAATGTAAGCTCTCTCTCTCTCTCTCTCTCTCTCTCTCTCTCTCTCTCTCTCCCTCCACATAGGCACTCTTTGTCCTTGAAGTGCAAAAGAAAAAAGTCTCTTGATTATCTAATTCCTCTACTCGAGAAGAGAGAGCAAGTGCTAATTGACGAAAGCGAGTCTAGGTGAAGGGAAGTCTCGTTAGAGCAACATCCATTCTACAAAGAAAGGGAAGAAATCTCTCTCATGTATAGCAAGAATTTCCACCTTGGAGAGAGAGAAATTTCCCTTGAGTTTGTTGTAAGTTTGACCCCCCCACCCCCTTCCCATAGGGCTTTTTGTATTGTGGAAGCATACAATGAAGCTAAACACAATCATTGTACATCATTTTGCCGATAAGGTGGTCTTTTCATTATGTGACATCATAAGTGACTTCTCCAATCAAGCCAACAATTTCAGTCTTCTTTGATCAAAAGCATATACGCATAGAGTCATCTCTTTGAAGCGCATCATCTTCTTTCTCCTTCAACATCTCTTCTTCTGTGAGTCATCTCTTTGATGTCCACCATCTTCTTCTTCCTTAAACATATCTTCTTCATTCCATGGAAGCATCACAAAAGCATTACAAGCTCTTAAAACCATGTGCATGGTTCTCTTTGGAAGAGTTTTACTTGCGGAGTTCCATGCACTGTTCATTCATGACAAATAACTTCTCCATCCTCTTCTCCAGGATTGGTGAGAATAATTGGCAAGCAAAGATGATGTTCCTAAGACCAATGGACATTATTAAAACATGAAACTAATATTGTAAATGGGTAGAGATTAAAGAGAGATTTCTTTTGAGTCATAGGTTGCATGATTCTGATAAGTGAAGCTTAAGTTATGGTTGTTTTTATGAAGGGTCGTCGCTTGTGGGACAACATGCTTCTTTAATCCAAACAATCGTGATATAATGCACCTCAATTCTTATCAATAATTTTTTCTTCCACTCAAGGTCCTTAGTCTAAGTTTTGAAGCATTTTAAGTGTATCAATAAATAGGGAGTTGTCCAAAATAATTTGTTTTGAAATCAGACATTCTATGCACAAGTTATGTTAATTCTATGTTTTATATCTTAACAAAGTTCTAAAGGCCTACTTAAAGGAAAGTAGGGGTTGATTATTTTGTGGCTCTCTGATAAACGAAAGAAAAGGACTCCACAAAGAGAGGTCGATGGGAACTCATAGCATGCAATTGTCCACCCAAGCACACTGTATATAGGCCCCTGGCCTACCAAATGTAGTCCCTGACCATGCTAGAGTCTGCATGTAAATCTCGGAGACAACTTTGTATGGTCTACAAAGCTCCAGAATTCATCATGCTAGTATTAGTCACCGTAAGACAGACAATCGTGCTGCAAATTCTCCCAGTGTAGCTGCTACGTTAGGCCTCGGCACTAGTAAGCTGTACATGAGACGTCCCAACGCTGACAGAAGGTTATCCTAGCCTTCCGTGCGCTATATGCATGCACTGCATCATCAAGACATACTTATCATGTATGTGTGTGTCATCACCGACACTAGGATAGCTATGTCCCTCTCACCCATATACCGAATTGCGTATCTTGGCATCAACTCATTATCCTCTAGCATGAGCATATCAAAGAACTCCATGTTTGTCATCTTTGGCTGTGTCTCTAGGGAGTAGACCCGCTCTACCTCTGCCTGCACAAACTCTGACAACACTTATTGTGTCTCACTAGAGCATTGCCGCTCTACCTTTGTCTCTATAGAATCTACTGGCATGTCTTGCACAACTAAATGCTCTATCTTGTGAGCATTGTGCAACTCACCTACGAAGGAGACACGGCTTGTTTCTCGCTCAATGCATGACAACAACAAAACTAAGACTGTGTCGTCTCGTACCTCAGATACATGCATATGATATACCAAGCCATTGGGGCTCCCCTGTCACTAATGATCCGCAATACATATGGAAAGACTGCTCTCTAAGCAGTGTCTACCATCCATAAGCTGCTAACAGTCTCACTGAGATCAAGTTATGTCTCAGCTGAGGAACATAGCACACATGCCTTAGCATATAGGATACACCATTGGACAATGACAAGAAAACATCTCCTACGCATTCCAGAGTTCCCAAATGTTAGTTGCCTTGTGGTTGGAGCTGTTTTGAGTGTCATCTCGGCATGGGTTTTCTTGTGTTGCTTTCTTCAAGAAGTGTCTGCCACTCATTGACACTTGTTGGGTGATCTCATGGGCCTCCCCTATGTTCTTTGCAGCAGCAATTGACACATTTCCACCATGATATCCAATGGAATTGAGAAGTGCCTCCACCCTAATGATCACCTCCTGGGACATTTGCAATGGATTCATTGTGAAAGCATAGTCAATGTGTAGCTTCAATAGCCTATTGAAAATGCACATAAATGCATGTAATGTATAAAATGTACATTAGATAGAGAAATTGGAAAGATGAGATTCCAAGCCTTGTCCTTTAGTGGACGATTTGGGAGATTGAGCATGGGGCATCTCAAAACAGATGCTTCCCATTCTCTTCGTGTATCTTCGACATCAAAATTTTCCAATGCTTCATCTCCATCCTCTTGCCATGGAAGCATTGAACCCCTTTTTGCAAAGTTCTTTTGTGCTTTTTGTTTATTAGGTTTGTACCCCCGAGTGCAAAACAAACAAGGATAGAGTGAAGAAGAGCCTTGTTTGAAGCCAAGCAAACACTTTATGGTCTTTAAGTCATTGCCCATGTGCCACTCCACATCAAAGCTACCAAAACCTTCATCCTCCAGCTTCTCACCTGCAAGTTGGGAGTGTATTACTTCTGTGATCCATGAAGTTCTCTTAAAAATCCATGAAAGTACTCCATTGGTCACTTTGCGCACCTCAATAGCACCTAGCTACCAAACATCTTTCTCTGATTGCACATTGAAAGACAAGGTGGGAGATGGCTCGATTGAATCCCTTCGCTTGGTTTGCAACAAGCTTCATTCATTAGAGTGATACTTAGCCTCTCTAACCTTTGACCTTTCACTATTTGACACTCATCGAGTTTCAGCACAAAGGCGACCTTTGTGCCAAGCACTGCAAAACAAGTAGAGGCAAGACCTTAGACTTCAAGTGTATTGTGTCACCTTCTTGAGGTAACTCGTAAAATTTAAGCATAGCTTGTTGAAGCCGTATGAGGTCCACATAAATATTGTTCCACATTTTGTAAGGGAAGCCCTTCTCCAAAGGTCTTATGGAGTTTTGTCTAGCTTTTCCCCTTGCCTTTGGTGTGCATGAAGCATAGAATGAAGCTGGCATTGTTTCCTCAATGTGTAGGTATGCCCCAATGCAAGAAAACACATCTTCGTTTGTGGCCTTCTTTGCAAGGTTGACCTTGTGCAACAGGTTCTCCACAATGCCACACTCCCGCAAAGCATCCTTTAGGAGTTGAAAAATAGCCTTGTAGGCTTTAGTGTAGATCCTAGCCTCATCACAAGCTTGTTGCAAATCATCTTTACTAACCACATTTGTCAATGTGTGCATAAGCTCCTTGGTGACTGCATCACTAAAGTGCTTCTTTCTAGGGGAATGTAAGATAGAAATCACATCATGGGTGTTGAGACAACTAGTGAGAAGGTTGCCTTGATCATCTTAGCTTGTTCCACCGCATGCCTCCTAAATAAAGTTTTTGGAAACCAACAAGATAAATGTTTGCGAATAGTGTGAAGTAGAAATGTCTCTTCTTGCAAGTGAAGAACAAATCACATTGTGCCTCTCACTCGTCGTTTGCATGCTCCACCCATATGTGCACGTGTTTCAATGGATGAAAACATGTGCTTGCATTCTCTTGCACTAAGGGGTGTTTCTTTCAAATGTTTGATGGTGTTTCCAAGCCTCGTATATGTGGGGCATCCTTTTCTTGCATTTGTTGTTGGAGAGCTATAACCTCCCTCTTAGAAGAGACCATTCTTTCTTATAATGCCAATGTCTTGACCTGAAGAGCTTGACATTGGTGTTGCACCCATAGAAAATTGCTTGCAGTAGCCTAACAAGCCTATTTCTCCCCTCTTAGGATACTAAAAAAATGCCTAAAGGCTATTAAATGATGGATGGAAGTGGCTTATAGGATCGTACGGGTACAAATGGCCATCCAACCAAATGTTGATATTAGTCTCACCAGCGGCTCGAGGTTTCAGTGATGATCTCTGCTCACCCACATGTGCGTCCTTCAATGCAAACTTTGTGGGCAAGCGAATATGTACGTCTGTGGTGTACGGAGTACATGGTGGTGGAGGAACATGATTTGTGATGTTCGTGAGCACCATGGAAACTACTGCGTGAGGAAGCAAAGGATGAAAAGAGAGAGGGAGGGAGAGGGGAAGAGGAGGAGAGAAAGTGGCAGGGAGGGAGAAGGAGGGAACAAAGAAATTTTTTTTTGGGGGAGAGGGGGGGGGGGATTTTTGAAAAAAGTGGACTTTAAGTTTGAAAATGATTTTTTTGAAAAAAGTTGATTTTTGGCCCTTAGTTATGCACATTTTTTATGATGTGGCCACACTCCTTTATTCACTTCACTTTCAAAAGCTAGAGAGAGAAAGGGACCTCTTAGTTCTGCATCCTACATGTGCCTTAAAAAAAAGGCTAGAAAAGCCTATTCAAAACTAGCTTCTTGAATGTCCTTGTCCCCTTAACCCTACACAACATTAGCCTTATGGCCATTTTGAGTTTATAGTGATGTTAGTTGGTTTGACTAATGCACCGGCTACATTCAAGAGATTGATGCAGGATATCTTCAAACCCGACCTAGACGATTTTGTCATTTTCCTCTTCTATGATATTCTAATCTACTCAAGGAATGAGAAAGAACACAAAGCCCACTTGAGGAAGGTGCTAGATATTCTTTGACAACACAAGCTTTATGTAAAGATGAGCAAGTGTTCATTCTTCTCTCAAAGGATTGAATATTTGGGATTTATTTTTTTGTTAGAAGGCATCTCAATGGACTCTGCTAAAGTTCAAGACATTGTTGAATGGCCCTAGCCATCTAACATAAGCAGTCTTAGAGGATTCTTGGGATTCACAGGCTGGTATAGAATCTTTATAAAGGATTATGTGATGATCAATTCTCCCTTGATCGAACGTTTAAAGAAAGGGGTGAAGATTAATTGGGAATCACAACACAAGAAATGTTTGACAAAATTAAGCAATATATCACTACTACAACATGCCTAAAGCTACCAGATTTCAACCAAACCTTTGATGTCGTCATTGATGCTAGTGGTATAGCAATTGGAGGAGTATTATTTCAAGAATCCAGACCAATAGCTTTCACCTCACATAAGCTTAAAATTCATGAAAATAACTACCTAACCCATGACCTCGAACTAGTGGCATTCATTCACACTCTGAAACTATGGAGACATTACTTATTGGGAAGGAGCTTTTGACTTATAACCGATCATAAGGGCTTAAAGTGGATCTTCACGCAAGCAACCTTGAATATGCAACAAAGGCATTGGGTAGAGGTATTGCAAGAGTATGACTTTGACATTATCTATTGCCCTAGAAAGGAAAACATGGTTGCCGATTCTTTTAGTTGTAAACCCTTTTTGAGCCTCATATATATAGCCAACAAACCAAATATCGAAAGGATTAAGAAAGATGCATCACAATCCAGAGTGTCAAAGGCAACTTACCCTCGTTCAAACTAGAGAATTAAAGAATATACCTTGAGTACAATACTTCTCATATGATGAACCTTGTTCCTATTATAGAGATAATGTGTACTAAAGGATCCTAGCTTAAAACAGGCTATCTTGGTTAAGGCCCATGATAGGCCTACTTCGTGATACCCAGGGTATGCAAAGACCCTCAACGTGGTGCGCAAAATCTTCTAATGGCTTGGAAAAAATGGTTGAATTGAATGAGCATAGAATTACAATAAATGTAAAGAACACTTTATAAGGGCCCCCCTTTTGATGGGTTGGGGGCTTTTTGCATGTGTATGCAGAGAAAGCCCGAGTAGAGAAGAGAGTGATGTATTCTTGAGGTTTGAATGAAGCACTAAGCCCCTTAGTATTTTTGTTATCTCTCATCCCCAACACCTTCTCTTCTTCTCCTTATCTGTGTGAGTTGGTGACGGCGTGTGGGTGTGCCCATGGACCATTTTTGGGTGGAGAGAGAGAGAGAGAGAGAGAGAGAGAGAGGTCTCACGTGGGATGGTGTGTGGAATTGGAGATTTTAGGATGTGTGTGTGTATTAGAAGGTGTATTTCTCGAGAAGTGTGTCATTTTCAGTGTGATTTTGAGTGGATTGGGGTGTTGTGAGTGCCTTGGGCTATAGAGAGGAATTTTGTGTGTGTATTCTCATCTCCCCTTGTCAGCTTTTGGTGCCCCCACTACGGAGCATTTGCTTTCTCACCAATTGGTTGGAAGAGGCGGATTTTTGAACAAGAAGTGATGGTAGTATGAAGCTACCGATTGATCTTCAACGAAAAAGATAATGCGAAGGAATGAATGGCCGATTTGGAGCTGTATATGCTATCATTGCGTATGCCAAATGAAGACAGTAAGATGCAGATGATTCAATGGTTGATGTGTGGCAAAGAAAAGGTATGGTTTGATGCATTAGAAGGTGAACCAAGGAAGGCATGGCAAGCTCTGCCCTAAAGCAAGATGTAAGTGAAGGGTTTGGTGTTTTCCTCGATTGTTTTGAAGAATATTGGGCAAAGTTGGCAACTGCTATGGAATTGGCCAATGGAGAGTATTTAAAATTGAACAAATTCATGGCATGTTTGCATCCGAAAGTTCTAGAAAAAGTGGATTTTGAGAGTTCGGATAATTAGAAAGGTGCAACCAAAATTGCATAAGCAAAGAGCAGGGAAATCAAGAAGAAGATAGAGCAAGGTGCACTGGGATATGAAGCAATGTCTCCTAGATCGCTCCAAGCTCTGAGGGATGAACTCTAGGTGGAGAATCAAACAAATTGAGGCGTGGAAACTGCTCCTCAACACTAGGTACGTATTGTTCAAGATCTATCTCAGAAAAGGATTAGCAAAGACAGACCTAGTCCATTGCCTAGCCGATGTTACATTTGTGGGGAGGAAGGCAACTATCTCCAAATTGCCTGCATCCGCCTCGGGATAGAAGAGGTATGTACCTGTTAGTTGGCTGAGGCAGAGGGCAGGGTCAGTTTAATGGTCAAAGTGAGCATACTATACCTGAGAGGTTCCACTTGCTCCACCAGGTAATGATGAAGTCTCTCGAGTTAATAATCGAAGACCAAAGCTCAAAAAGGCAAAGAGAAAGTGTATGAAGGGAGGGAGGGAGTAGCCACAAACTAGCAAGTGGAGCAAGATTAAGTAGGAGAATTTCAACTTGGATGTGGTCATCTGAAGTATGATCTGGCGAGTGATGCCCAAAACCAAAAAGCTAACATTACATTTGGAAAATTGTTGGTTCTTAATCCCAAGTTGAGGAGACAATGGTTTACCAGTGTTAGTACAAGGCTTCCATGGATTCAAGGTGATGTGCATGCAGTACAAAGTTTGGTGCTAAGGGTAGGGAATCCAGTGGATGTGCTTCCTATTGTTGATGTCTTGATTGAAAAGAAGATGCAGGTGTAGGCATACATTGATGGCGGGGTGCAAGTTCGTGTGCTAATGAAGTCCATATGAAGGACATTGGTATCAAAGGTGTGGTCAAGTCCAATGTGTGAATGAGGATGTCCAACCATCCCAAGGCGAGGTGTTTGGGGGTGGCTCATGATGTGAAGGTAAAGGTGATGGTAATTGAATGTCTTATTGAAACTTTTTTGTGATCAAAACAGGTGAGAATGCTTACCTTGTTATTTTGGGGAGTCCATGGCTGCTTGCAATTGGGGTTATGTAGGGTTGCGAAAGAGGGGGTTTCACTCTGCTAGACAAAGAGAATGGTAGGCATGTGGTTTTTTTCATCCTCTGGTCGGAGGTGGTAAAGAAGATTCAAGCACCAGCTATGAGTACGAGTCAGAGTCAACCTATGATGAAGGCTCTACCATTACAAAGGAGGAAGAGAGTGATGAAGACCTATTGAAGGTTGATACGGATTTGTTTGGAGTCACCACAGACTCCCCCAATCCTAGTAAAGATATGCAATCTTTGGTTTGTGATGTGGATGTAGTAGAATTAGAGGGTATGTTGGGTGAAGATTTGACCAAGTAGGAGAGGAAGGGCTATGTGGAGCTATTTGCATCATATCCCAACACATTTACCACGGAGTATAGAGACCAACGGGGAGCCAAAGGGGTGGAGCATTGGATTCTGCTCAAGGAGAGATGCAGCACAAAAGTTGCAAAGGCTAAGGAGATTCAAAAGGAGGCTTTGTGGCAAGAAATCAACAAGCTGCTTGAAACATGTATTATAATGCTACGACGAAGTGGAACCATTATCCCTTGCCATTTCAGGATGAAATTTTAAACCAAGCTGCACGGCATGAGAGGTATTCAATCATGGATGTCTTCTCGGGATAATTTTAGATTGACATTGCTTTGAAAGACCAATTGAAGACTACTTTCATTTCAAATGGCATGGGGATGCTTTGCTTAATGTAGGATGTCCTTTGGTGGATTGGTGAATTCCTATGCGACTTTCCAAGATTGGATGAACAGGGTGTTTGGGCCATATTTGAGTAAGTTTAATGGTGGATGATATTGGGTGCTAAAGTTCAGGGGCTAAGTTTTTACCATGAGTTTGACGACGCTTACCGAAGGGTAATATAAAAAGAAAATGGAGGTGTGGTGATACGGGATCCACAAGGTAAAGTGATTTTATCCAAGGCCTATGATCTAGAGGATGTTCACAAAGACAATGAGGCAAAGTACTTGACTCTCCATCTGGGCTTAAAGCAGTGTGTTATTTCCAGGCTTGTGGTGAAGGGTGATGCACTCTTGGTCACAAAGCAGCTTTTGCGATAGTGGTAGGTAGACAGATTCTCTTAAAAGTTTCTTTTTGTCTATAAAGAAGCTGTTGAAGTTTTTTGAGGCGGTGCAATTCAAGCATTCCAAAAGAGAGCACAATCAAGAAGTTGATCAATTGGCTAGCAGTCGTGTACAGGCTCATGTAGCAGGTTTATATGTGGCGCCTCGAATGCTTGGATTGTCAAGTCAAAAGCAATGTAATGAAGCATTGAAGATGGTAGCATGGGTAATGCGTGATGAAATAATGATGGGAGTGGATTTTACCTATAGGTAAATATATGTAGTAGATATAGAGTCCGGATAGAGTCCATACATTTGTATCCAAAAAATACCACAATCTTCATCGCATGACAGTACAAGAATGGTGAAAATGTTGGAATTAGGATTGCAGGAAAACACACACAGCTTAAAGAAGATGAATGAAGCTCCATGCACACAACAAAGAGTGTATTACTTAGCGTGCAATGAAAAGATAGATATCCCTACAGTGATGGGCGTATATACAATGCACGAGAGAGGGGGGGGGGGGGGGGGGGGGACCTCCTAATGAGGGGAAAAAATGCCCTGACAATCCTAAGTGTGTTCACATACATCACTACCACATGTATTTGGTAACAAATCCCCCCTGGGAGTGATGCGATGAACAAGAGCTAACACATAGACTATAGGGAAGTACCATGCCCTAAGGACATGATCAGTCCACAAAGTGGAGTAAGCCCAAAGCGTTGCGAAAAGCTTCAAACTTCTCACAAGACAATGCCTTTATGAAAAGATCTACAAGATTGTCATGTGTTGGCACATAAGCCAAGCTGATCTCTCCTACTGAGAGCCTCTCCTTGACATAGTGGTAATCCACCTCAATGTGCTTTGATACCAACGTAATGGAAATGGCCTATTAACTTGGAGAGTAGCGGAAATTAGAGAAGTGCTTTTATGAAATTAGTTTGTGAGCATAGAGGGTGAACTTAATTGATGGTAGCAACATAAACATAGCATTTAGTTAACTTGGCATGAATAATACTTTTGCAAGAGAGAGAGTTTAGAGAATACTTAAGGACATGATTTATGTGGAGCCGCGGTCCTCCCTCCAATAGGCATTTGTTTTATAGTTTCTCCCATCAAGAGAGACTTGTTACAATACAATCTTTGTGTTCCTTGTGATTTAGGTGATTCAATGAATATGGAAATCTTCATGCATCATGAGCATAACATAAACTTTGTGGAAAGCATTAACTATCCCAAGACCTCAAACACCTTCGAAGGTGGAGAGAGCTAGCAGGGAATGAAGGTAGGGAAGAGGAAGAAAAAATATTTCATAGGAGAAAGATATAGTTCCTTACTTATCATCAATCTTCTTGTTAGCATACATAATAGCATAGTAATGAAGATGGAGAAGATGGCAAGCTTAAGCATTGAAGCATGGCTCTTGGTTGGATTTGCATTCCATAGCCAAGAGTATTGGTGTAGGCTCTCAACCTCTCTACTTGCTTGGAGAAGGAGAGGGAGCTCTTGCACTTTGCATAATACACAATGAGAGTGTGTGTGAGTGTGTATGGGAGAGTATACCCCTAAAGAAACCCCCTAGCATGCTTTGGTCAACCCCCCCCCTTGTAGCTCATGCTTGAAGCTCATTGGACCCCTGGAGGCCTAGCCAATCACAAGCCGGGGCATATCAAGCAACAAGGGTAGCCTTGGGACAAGTGCTCCTTTCGCCTTTGAGAAGGAGGACTTGATAAATGCTAAAACAATTAATTAGATTATAACTAATTTATCATTGGACATCTTGGGAGGCCAACCAATAGGCTTTAGGAACACCATGACATGAACGTGAGGAGGAGCTTGACAAGTGTCCCTTTTGCCTTCTTTGTACCAATCTTTCCTTGCGTGAGGATGTGTGTGTGTTCTCTCTCTACCCCCCTCTTGTAGGCCTAGCCCCCTCCTTGTAGGAATAGATGTTGACTTTTGCACACCTTACCCCCAAGCACCTTAGTCAACAAGCATGACAAAGCCCCTCAAGCCTGGGTAGTGTTCCCACAAGCACCTCAAGCTCCCTAGTCAGAAAGCACGACAAGCACCTAAAGCATCTTAGTCATCAAGCACGACAAGCACCTCATGCACCTTAGTCAGCAAGCACAACAAGCACCTCAAGCTTGGGTCGGGTTTCCACCTCAAGCTCAGCCCTAGCTTACCTAAGTTAACACTAATCTTTGGAGGTCTTTAAAGAAGCTAACCCTAACGTCTTTAAGCTCCATTAGCTAGTCTTGCTCTTTGAAAGACCATCTCTCATTTGGACCCCTTTACCATTGGCCCCGTGTTGAGATAGATCTGAAAGCACATGTCTATATTCTAACCCTTCTTCCCGTTTATTCTCCCACATTAAATGATCATTTTAATATGAGAAAAGCATTTGGGTTGGTTAGATATTATATTTTATGACATTACTCTCTCTTGAAATCATAGTCGTCCTCGACTATGAGGTAGAAGAGATAAAGCCTAGTCATTAGTCAATCTTGCTTAGTGGGTAGAGGATCCCTTTTTACCCTACGACATCTTTCCAAGATGGATGACTAATCCATTTGGTGCTTGGGAGGCATAGCTGCCGCAAGCATGTCTTCTCTTTAGTCCATTCATTCTCCTAAGTAGAGTGACAAATTCTACTTGGCGTTTGAGAGACGTCGTCATCACAAACATGATTCTAAGCATGCACACTATTTAAAATTGGGCACAATAAAAAGAGAGCTAGTGTTATAAGACAAAAACATTGGTACTTTAAAAGAAATTTGTACATTTTCTTACTCTAATGTAGCATTGTAAGCATTGGCAAGGTTCATACTATCCTTAAGTTGTATTTCTTGCATCTAGCATCTTCATAATAATAAGATGCCCTTGGGTAATCTTACCATGTCGTAGTACCTTGTCTTCATGCCAAAGGATAGCTTCGGGTTGTAGCACCTCTTCTTGGTCTTCAACTACGGGAGGGTCTTCAATAATTGGTTCACTTGGTGGCTCTCCTTTGTAGGGCTTAAGTAGGCTCACATGAAAAGCATTGTGTATGAACCAATGGGTGGGCAACTTGAGTTGATATGCCATTTCATTGATGGGCTTCAAGATTTGGAAAGGACCATAGTATCTTTTTGCTAGCTTAGCATAATACTTTTGATGGCCCGTAGGATTTCTCCCCGTCGTTTGCTTCAATCGAGACTTGGGAAACTTGAGTAAGACCCAGTCATTTTCTTTGAAGGTTAAGGCCCTTCTGTGCTTGTCAGCAGGCAGCAGTTTTTTGCCTTTGTTGAGAGATGGATACTCCTTAATCTTTTGAAAAGACTCTTGTAGGTCACGGCTATACTCAACGAAGATCTTCCCATGTACTTTGAGTAGCAAGGTACTTTTAGGTCTTCCCTCAATGATTTCAAAAGGTACTTTTCCCATACAAGTATGTACATTATTATTGTAGGCATACTGTACAAGAGGTAAGTACTTTTTTCATTGTGAGCATTGACCTACTTCGGTAACATAAGTCTTTAGCAGATCAAGTATCATAAGATTGACTATCTCAATTTGGCCATCATTTTGTAGGTGATAGGCCGAAGAGAAATTCAATCTTGTTCCTAGATTTTCAAACAGACCTTTCCAAAAATTATTGGTCATTCTAGGATCTCTATCTGACATGATGGATGTTGGTAATCCATGGTGTTTGGAAATCTGTGATATGAAAAGAGTTGCCATTTCGTGTGCCTTAATAGTCTTTTTGACAGGAATAAAATGTGCTTGCTTGCTAAACCTGTTGACTATTGTCTATTTCCCGTATTCCCATGGATAGACTTGGGTAATCCAAATATAAAATCCATGGATATACTCTCCCATGGTGAATTTGGGATAGCCAATGGCTGGAGTAATCCAGGTTGCTTCCCTCTATCATACTTGGTCTTTTGGCATACTACACATTTTGAAACATACTCTTGTATGTCCACGTTCATGGTAGGCTAATAGAAGTACGTTTCTACTCCTTGGAGAGTAGGTTGGATACCTCTATTCCCCGCATAGGGAGGAGCATGGGATTCATACATGACTTTCTCACGAAGGGAGTGGGTAACACATAGCCTATTGACGTGGAGAAGATAACCATCCTGCAAGGAGAATGGTTCCTCTTTCTTCCTCAAAGCAAGGGCTGACATTATGTCTCTATAATCAGGGTCAGTAGCATACTCTGAAGGAGTACGAGCAGAAGTGCGACGCGAGAGAGAGTGCGAGAAGAAGAGCACGACGATATGGTGAACTCTCTCTGTTGTAATGTGTAGAGCATAGTGAGTTCTTATTAGGTTTTTACAAAAGAATATGTGCACATACCTGGCGGCCCGCCCACTTACCTGGGCAACCACATAAGGCTTTATGCCCCAACAACCTCCCACTTAAAGTCCAATGTGGTACTTTAAGTGTGAGAGAAGCTACTATACAAGCTAATATACAAGAGATGTAGAGAAGTGATGTACTATCCTACACCTAACTGCTTGCGAAAATGCGCAAAGCTCTCTGAGGGAAGTCCTTTTGTAAGAAGATCAGCAGGATTTTCTGTGGTGTGAACTTTGACAAGCTGAAGTTGCTTATCCTCGAGCATTTCCCTGATGAAATGATACTTCACATCCACATGCTTTGTCTTTGAGTGATAAACTGGATTGCGAGCCAATTGTATAGCACTTTGACTATCACAATATAAAACAAGCATCTCTTCTTTGATTCCCAAATTTGTTACTAGTCGATTAAGCCAAATTGATTCTTTGCATGCCTCTGATGCTGCAACATATTCAGCCTCTGTAGTAGACTGAGTAACACAATCTTGTAATCTAGAACGCCATGATACTGCTCCACCAGCCAATGTAAAGACATACCCTGATGTAGACCTACGGTTGTCTAAGTCACCTGCATAATCTGAGTCTGTAAAACCCTTTTCACTTAGCTCCTGACTCCCATAGAATATAAGCATATTCTTTGTAGCTTTCAGGTATCTCAATATTCCTTTCACTGCCTCCCAATGTTTCTTGCCTGGGTTTGACATGTATCGACTTACTACTCCCACTGCAAATGCAATGTCTGGGCGAGTAGCAATCATTGCATACATCAAACTACCCACTGCAGACGCATATGGAATCTTATCCATTTCAGCCCGTTCTTCCTCAGACACAGGACAATCTCGTTTGCTAAGTTTCACATATAGTGGCAATGGAACACTCAATGCCTTTCCCTTCTCCATATTGAAACGTTGCAAAACCTTGTCAATATACTCTGTTTGAGACAACCAAATCAACTTCTTTGATTTGTCTCTTTCAATGCGCATACCAAGTATATGACTTGCCTCACCCATGTCTTTCATGTCAAACGATTTTGCCATCTTTGACTTCAAGGCTGAAATTCTTCCAAGTGCTTGCCAGCAATCAACATGTCATCCACATACAAAATAAGGATCAGCCAACTACCATCCTTTGCCTTCTTTGTATATAGACAGTGATCAAACTCACTACGTTTGTAGCCTTGAGAAAGCATAAACTTGTGGAATTTATGGTACCATGCCCTCGGTGATTATTTTAAGCCATAAAGACTCTTTAACAACTAGCATACCCAATCTTCCTTGCCTTCCTCAACAAACCCTTCTGGCTGCTGCATGTAAATTTCCACATCTAAATCACCATGCAAGAACGCTGTCTTGACATCCATTTGGTGCAACACCAAATCTAATATGGCAACCAATGCAAGAAAGCATCTCAATGTAGTCATCTTCACCACCGGAGAGAAGACTTCATCAAAGTCAATGCCTTGTTCTTGCTTAAAGCCCTTGGCAACAAGCCTTGCTTTGTACTTTGGCTGACTATCATGAGCGGTGATCTTATACCTGTAAACCCATTTACAAGGTAGAGCCTTTTTGCCATGTGGTAATTTAACTAGCTTCCATGTCCTATTTTTATGCAGAGTTGTCATCTCTAACTGCATGGCCAATTGCCAATTCCCGGAGTCCTTCATTTGCACTGCTTCCTTGTAACATGAAGGCTCATTGCAATCAGTCAACATGACATAGTTCATAGATGGAACAAACCTATCAGGAGGTCGCGTGACACGTCCAGATCTACGCACAATAGGTGGCTCAGGCTCGGCCACAACCTGTGGTTCCACTCTATCCTGTCCTTGCTCCTCTTGAGCCCTGACATTTTGTCTTGCACGTGCAGGTCCATCTTCTTGGAAGACAACTCTTCTAATCTCCTCAACCCTCTCTGGTTCAGAATGATATATGGCTTCATTAAAGTGAACATCATTGCTGTGGATAACCTTTCTGGATTCGGGATCCTAAAGTCTGTACCCCATCTCACCAGAATTACCATAGCCTAGAAAGATGCACTTTCTACTCTTTGGCTCAAGTTTGTTCCTAAATTCCTTTGCAACGTGAGTATATGCCTCACAGCCAAAGACTCTGAGATGCTTGTATGAGGGCACCTTGCCTGACCATACCATCTCTACCACTAAATCCTTCTGCAAAACCTTGCTAGGAGATCTATTTATAAGATGAACAGCTGTTGATACAGCTTCAGCCCAAAACCCATTTGGCAGCTGTGCATTAGACAACATACTTCTGACCTTCTCTTGTATGGTCCTATTCATCCTCTCAGCAACACCATTTTGAGGAGGATTGTAAGGAGCAGTAAGTTCACGTTTTATACCTTTTGACTCACAAAAGTCCTGAAAGGCCTTTGAAACATACTCTCCACCATTGTCAGTGCGTAAGCATTTAAGCTTCTTGCCACTCTGATTCTCCACAAGTGTCACAAACGTTTTGAAAACACTAAACGCTTCATCCTTGTGCTTGAGAAAGTAAACCCATACTTTCCTCAAGTAATCATCTATAAATGTCATAAAGTAAGAAGCTCCCCCTAGAGATAGGTTAGGCATATGTCCACAAAACTCACTATGAACAAGTGCCAACTGTGTATCTCTTCTACTGCTTCTATGCTTATGTGGTTGTTGTGTTTGCTTACCATACAGACAATGTTCACAGAATTCAAAATCAGTAAATGAAAAGCCAGGCAAATAACCAGAACGAGACAAGATTTCCATTCCGGGAACATGTCTCACATTCTTCAGCGTGAAAGAAGAGCCATTCTGAAACTTCAATTGAACATCTCCAACACCTAAGATCTCACATGTCTGCCCATTGCCTAGCCGAACATGATCTTTAGTGGTCACATAAGAGGTAAACCACTCCTTGTTTGGAGACACATGAAGTGATGCCCCTGAGTCTATAATCCAGTCACTCAGTGCATTTCCATCAAATGCTGTAAGAAGAGCTGAGTCCATTGTATTCTTCAAAAAGTAGATGTCTCTTGACACTAGACTGTCATCCTCTGCAACAATGTTTGTCACATTTATTTCTTGAATCTTCACTGAGGACTTGTTCTTCTCACCATGGTCTTCAGCTTTCTCTTTGCCTTTTTTTGCTTTCCATTCTCTGCAGTCTCTTTTCATGTGACCCTTCTTGCCACAATGGTAGCATTCTATGTCACTCTTGCCTTTAGCACTGTGGGACTTGCTACGAGACTGATTCCTCTTTCCACCTTTGTACTTTTCTTTGGTCCTTCCGCTGACAACTAAGGCTGTTCCTTTGCCTTTGTCCATTGTCTTTCTATTGGTTTCTTCAGTAAGCAGACTTCCTTCTACACCTGCTATGTTCAAACCATCTTGGAGGTGCAGAATTACTCAAAGCTGTGCGAAAAGTGTCCCAACTTTCCGGCAATGTGATCAACAGGAACATAGCTCTAACAGGTTCATCAAACTTGACACCTTGAGCTGACAACTGACTATAGATTGTGTTGAATTCATTCAGATGATTGGACATAGGTGTCCCTTCTTTCATCTTCAAGTCGACAAGCTTCTTAAGCCAGTATACCTGTGAAGTTGCACTCTGCTTCTCATAAAGACCACTCAGCTTTAACCATGCTTGATAAGCCGACATCTCGTCTGCTACATTGAAGTAAACGCTTTCTGCCAAAGTCAGCATAATGGTAGAAAGTGCCAATTCATCCATTTCGCTCCATTCATCTTCGTCCATATCTTCTGGTTTTATCCCCTTGAGCTTTATAGGTTTTATCTGCTTCTTTTGTACCAACACGTGCCAAATCTGCTTCTTCCACAATGGGAAATTGGTTCCATCCAGCTTCTTGATATTGTAAAGAGCAGTGTCCTGTGATCCAGCCATAGCTACGCTTCACAGTAGTTTACTTTCCTGGGAAAAATTCGGCAGAGTTTTCCCTGTAAACTGACCTCTGAACCAATATCAACCTGTCAAATGAACCAAGAAAGATTCATATTCTGCAGAAATTTTGGCAGAGTCTCCTTTGTAAAATGGCTCTGGTGTACTCAAAAAACAGACCAAAAACAGCTCAAAAAACCACTATCTCTCTAACAATGTAAGCTGTGGGTAAACCTGTCCTGCACCTGTACTGTCTCTCACTGTCCTGCACTGTCCTGTCACTGTCCTGTAAGCATAGACTACGACAATGCCTCAACGGCAGTAAAGCAAAGATGCAATCCCAACTGTCTAATTCACAGTCAATACATCCTAGTTGCCTATCTAAGGGTGCTCGAGGGATCGCTCCAAGACCTGCATCACCGAAAGGATCTCAGCATTCGAGAATCCCCCAGCGCAATAAAACCTCACTCGACCCTCAACAAAGGCTGCAGTAAATCTGACAGTACATAAACTTCCCACAAAGTCATACATCCACAAATTTCCCACTGTATGCTGTAACCGCTGTGGCTGTTGTTTGCTGCGTGACTCACAGCCACCAAACCCTCAACAGACATACATCATCTCTGACAATACATCCATGTGGAAGTACCTGCAATGTCAGGATGAAATCTGGAATATCAAGCAGCAAACACAAGCTACCTGATGAACTAGTGGATGTCGCCTATAGTCTGTTTGTAGATGCGCCCATGTCGTATGTGACACGCCTCCAAGAACTTTGAGCCGTCCTTCGATGTGTAGACAGCCACAAATCAACACTCTGGGAGTGTCGATATCCTCAGCACCTGCAGTCGTAGGCTGAAAACCCCAAATTTGCAGAGTCTGATCTGCACCCGTTGAGACCACGTAGTCAAAAATGGCCTGCGCAGAACTTTGTCGAAGCCGAACGGTGGTCGAGATGAGCTCAGAATGAAATTCTGAGAACACCGAGTCCTTCAAGCTCATCCACAGGATTTGGGGCCGTGTCTTTGCCTGTCGAATTTCACTCCAATATGAGCTGATGACTCTAGTTTCCTGCAGTGCTGCCCCGAGCCTCGATCTGAGCTCTGATACCAGTTGAAGGAGTACGAGCAGAAGTGCGACGCGAGAGAGAGTGCGAGAAGAAGAGCACGACGATATGGTGAACTCGCTCTGTTGTAATGTGTAGAGCATAGTGAGTTCTTATTAGGTTTTTACAAAAGAATATGTGTACATACCTGGAGGCCCACCCACTTACCTGGGCAACCACATTGGGCTTTATGCCCCAACATACTCGTCTATCATAGAAGATAGATCATTGTGAGTAGCTATAAACATCGCATTAACTTTTGATCGTCGTGAAAGTGCATCGGCCACTTGATTGTGCTTACCAGCAATGTGAGCAATATGGAAATTAAATTGCGAAAGAAAATTTTTCCACCTCATTTGTTTGTCGAAAAGCTTGATTTGCATCATGAAGTACTTGAGACTTTGGTGGTCGTTTTGTAGAATAAATGGAGTCCCCAATAAATAATGCTTCCATGTGTCTAGGACATGTAGAACATCTAATAGCTCTTTCTCATAAATTCCTAAGACATGTTCATTTGTATTGAGCCTTCGGCTCTCATATGCTATGGCATGCCCTTCTTGAAGCAAGACTGCTCCAAGATAATCACCACAAGCATCACATTGGACCTCAAATGGCTTTGAGAGATCCGGAAGCATGAGGACTAGTTGGGAGGTAAGCTTCTCTTTGAGCTTGTGAAAAGCATTTTGCTCCTTAGCGGTCCATAAATACTTAACGTTTTTCTTAGCTAAGTCATGTAATGGTCCTGCTATTTGAGAAAATTTTGCTATGAAGCGCCTATAGTATGCACACATACCAATAAAGCTTCTTAGCTCATGTAAATTCCTTGGATTAGGCCATGCTTTCTTACTTCGATGGATCCATACAGATACCATCTTGAGAGATGATACGACCTAGGTATTGAATCTCTTGAAGGAAAAATTCACTTTTCTTTTGGTTGAGAAAAAGCTTGTTCTCCCTCTCAATGCTTGAAAAATCACTTAGAGATGTTGCTTATGTTTCTCCAAAGACTTGGAGTAGATGATGATATCATCAAAGAACACTCCAGTGAATTTGAGGTAGGGGCTAAATTTTTTTTCCATTAGACGATTGAACGTGGCCAGTGCATTAGTCAAGCCAAAAGGCATGACTAGATATTCATAAAGGTCAAACGTTGTACAAAACGCGGTCTTTAGAATATCTTCATCCACTATCCTTATTTGATGATAGCCACTTTTAAGGTAAATCCTACTGAAGTAGGTAGATCCTTGGAGCTTATCAAACAGATCTTCTACTCGAGGCACGGGAAATCTGTTTTTGATAGTAGTGATATGGTTTAGTGCTCGATAGTCCACACACATACGGTATGTACCATCTTTCTTTTGTACTAGAAGGACTGGAGAACAAAAAGGAGAGGATCCAGGCCTCACCATTCCGTTGTCAACCAATTCTTGTACTTGCCTCATGATCTCCTCTTGTTGAGCTTGAGAAACTTGATAATGAGGGTTGTTAGGCGGTGAGCTTCTTGGAAGGAGCTCAATGCGATGGTCATCATCCCGTCGTTTTGGAGATAAGTCCATAGGGATATCATCGATGAACAAATCTTGGAATCCTTTTAGAAAATTAGACAAGTCTAACTTCTCTTGATTCCTACCATTACATTTGATGAAACATTAGGATATTTTAGGGACTCTTTGACAAAAATTGTGTACGCAAAAACTGAGCTCTTCATTGATTTATCAAAAGCAGGAGGATTTACAAGTGGAATAGTACGACCACACTCACTAGAAGATCTATATACATGTTCTTTCCCCTGTAGGTGAAGTAGATTCTCCTTTTAGAGAACTTCATGTTGGCAGGCATGCGATCAAACCATGGCGCCCCTAAGATAGCATCCTCATGTTGGAGAGGAGAGATAAAAAAGTTTTCTTTGTCGACAAAGCTTTGGCAAGGAAGCCTCAACTTCCCAATCAAGGGAGTAACGGAGCCCTTTCGTCCCTTGAAAGTTGTGTCAGTCATTACAATATCTCCCATCTCAAAAGCTTGAATGCCCAACTCCATTGATATGAAGTTGTGAGTAGAGCCAGGGTCAAACAGGATGAAGGCATCATGCTCCCTTACCTTTTCCCAAGCATAGGCGAGAGATGATCCTTTGCAATGAGCATCCTCTTTTGGAGCTTCCATGGTGGAATCCCTAGGAGTCTCATTGCGAGCATTTTTCTTGGGGCAAGAACGATAGCCATGTCCTTGCTTTTCACACTTAAAACACTTATGGTCCTTGCGAAAAACTTTAAACTCTTTAGGAGAGAGTTTGTTTTTTCCTTTGTAAACTCTCTTCTCCTCGGACCGATTGTTGTTGTTGGAAGTGTCTTGGGAAGAATTTTGGACATTGGTTTTTCCTTTTGTATCATTTTTGTCTTTGTTTTCCATGGGCTTGACATTCTGTCTAGCCCCTTGTTGGAAATTGATGCGTGAAGCAACCATGGTGTGATGGATTACTTCGGTGATAGAACCAGGTCGTTGCGAGTTGACGTATTCGGCCATCTCTTTAGGTAATCCCGCACAAAATTGTTGCTTTTGCTCGATGAAGTCTATCTTTTGGAAGAGAGTAGCCTTGAGATATAAATTCCAAAACTTGTCTACATATTTGTGGATAGACTCATGAGAGAGAAGCTTCAAACTACGCCATTCGGTAAGCACTTTGTCCTTAGCATTTCTTGCAAGGAATTGCTTCATGATGGAAACTCGTAGAGTTTCCATGTCTTTGGGGCTTCACCGTTGCCACAAAGGCTATCCCACCATTGACGAGCCGATTTTTGGAAGTGCATAGCTACATGGTGTAGCCTGGAGGACTCTGTGAAGCCCTAGTCTCCAAAGGCCACATCAAATTGTTGGATGAAGGCCAATACTTTGGTGGCACCAAAGGTGCCATCATAGAGAAAAGAGATGCTCTTTCCTCCCTCTTTGGACTTCTTCAGCTTTTGTGACCTTCGCCATGCAGGGTATATTTTGCGATGTCCTCCCCTCTTGTATTCTCTAAAAGAATAGCCATAGCTTTCATCGAAAGAGGAGGAAGGTGAAGAAGAAGGAGAAGAGGGTGACATATTTCTTGCCCTTTTCTTACTTTGTTTCCTCTCTTCCCTTTCGGAGTGACGAGGAGAAGGACCGTGTGTTGATCTTTTCCTCTTGGGTGGAGTTGGCGATCGTCTAGACCACCGTCTTCATGGAGTCACATCTTCAAAGGAACTTAAAGTTTCATTGCTTTCTTGATCTTTGAATTCCTCCTCTCGTATGGGAGAGAGTCTTTGTTGGTCTCTTCAAGAGGCCTCCTAAGCTCTCTCTCCTCCTGGAGAGGAAGAGAAATCCCATAAGCGCAAAGTTGTTAACTTCGGCTTGCAAAGCGGGGTTGCCCATAGCTTGTTGCAACCTAGTAACGAGATAATTGACAAACATGGGGGAATCATCATTAGCACCTTCATGTTCAAAATCAAAGCTATCAATGTTCATTCTACTCTCTTGGTATTGTCAGTCATTGTTAACAGAATTTGTGTACTTACTTAGTGTATGCTTTGGCAATTCAAAACCTTAGTTGCTACTCCTCTAGGCCTTTGAAAATTGGCTCTTAAGTATCTACACCCACGGCTCAAAGTAATTAGTTATAGAGAGTAGTGGAATGGGTCTAATATTGCAGAATTTCCGAGGGCTAGCTCCTTTTGGACTTCTTATGGCTCAATAATGGTAAAGCCATAGGCAAGTCTAAAAAGACCCCATTATTAAGTCCAAAGCTCCCGAGGTGGGCACCATATCCCACATAGCGGGCTCAACAAAACCGATAATAGATCCCAGTCCCACTTACCCTAATATAATTAACAAAATCAACCATTTATTGGCTACCAATGTAATGGAAATGGCCTATTAATTTGGAGTAGCGGAAACTAGAGAAGTACTTTTATGAAATTACTTTGTGAGCATAGCGAGTGAACTTAATTGATGGTAGCAACATAAAAGCATTTAGTTAACTTGACATGAACAATACTTTTTCAAGAGAGAGAGAGAGAGTTTAGAGAACATGACAACAATTGAGGACTGGATTTATGTGGAGCCGCTCGCCCCTCCAATAGGCATTTGTATTATAGTTTCTCCCATCAAGAGAGATTTGTTACAATACAATCTTTGTGTTCCTTGTGAGCTAGGTGATGCAATGAAAATGGAAAGCTTCTTGCATCATCACGAGCATAACATAAACTTTGTGGAAAGCATTAACTATCCCAAGACCTCAAACACCTTCGAAGGTGGAGAGAGCTAGCAGGGAGTGAGGGTAGGGAAGATGAAGAAGTATATTTTATAGGAGAAAGAATTAGTTCCTCACTTATCATCACTGTTCTTGCTAGCATATACAATAGCATAGTAATGAAGATGGAGAAGATGGTAGGCTTAAGCATTGAAGCATGGCTCTTGGTTGGATTTGCATTCCATAGCCAAGAGTTTTGGTGTAGGCTCTCAACCTCTCTACTTGCTTGGAGAAGAAGAGTGAGCTCTTGCACTTTGCACAATACACAATGAGAGTGTGTGTGGTTCAGTATACCCCTCAAGCAACCCCCTAGCATTCTTTGGTTGACCCCCCCTTGTAGCTCATCGGACCCCTCCAGGCCTAGCCAATCACAGGCAGGGGCATATCAAGCAACAAGGGTAGCCTTGGGACAAGTGTCCCCCTTTCCTCTTTGAGAGAGAGGACTGGATAAATGCTAAAACAAGTAACTAAATTAACTAATTTATCATTGGACCCCTTGGGAGGCCAACCAATAGGCTTTAGGCACTAGGCTTTAGGCACACCTTGAGGGCAACATGAGGAGGAGCTTGACAAGTGTCCCTTTTGCCTTCTTTGTATCAATCTTGCCTTGTGTGAGGGTGTGTGTGTTCTCTCTCTAACCCCCTCTTGTAGGGCTCGCCCCCTCCTTGTAGGGATAGATGTTGACTTTTCACACCTTACCCTCAAGCCCTTAGTCAACACAAAGCACCTCAAGCCTGGGTAGTGTTCCCACAAGCACCTCAGGCTCCCTAGGTCGTCAAGCACGACAAGCACTCAAGAAACACCTCAAGCACCTTAGTCAACAAGCACGACAAGCACCTCAAGCTCGGGCCTTGCCACTTCAAGCTCAACCCTAGCTTACCTAAGGTCAAAGGTTTTTTTAACACTAACCTTTGGAGGTCTTTAATGAAGCTAACCCTAAGGTCTTTTAAGCTCCATTAGCTAGCCTTTCTCTTTGACAGACCATCTCTTATTTGGACCCCTTTATCGTTGGCCCCGTGTTGAGATATATCTGAAAGCACATGTCTATATTCTAACCCTTGTTCCCGTTTATTCTCCCACATTAAATGATTAGTTTAATAGGAGAAAAGCATTTGGGTTGGTTAGATATTAGATTTTATGACAGCGAGCATGAAAAATTGGGTTCCTTGCAACTGCCAATGTGCTCTGATGGTTGGTGTAGATTGTGTTGGCAGTGACCTGTCCAACACCCAAATCAGTAATAAGGCGTCTAAGCCATACACACTCAATCGTAGCTGTGAAGACTTCCCTGTACTTAGTCTGACAACTAGACGTGGCCATAGTAGGTTGCTTCTTGCTCAACCATGAGATACATGAAGTATCAAGCATGAAACAAAAACCACTTGTGGACACTCGCGCGTCAAACAACCAACCCACTTTGAGTCCGAAAAAGCATGTAAGTTTGGCGACAATGATCCCTCCTGGGGATAAAACAATCCAAGATGTAAAGTGCCACTCAAGTAGCAAAAAATCCTCTTGATAGCCTGCCAAGCTTAGACTCTGGGCTATGCATGAATCCGCTAACATGTGAGACTGAAAACTAAATATCCGGCCTCGTGTTGCATACATAAATAAAGCATCCAATGTCAGTTTGGTTAAGAGTGATATCGGTAGGATCACCACCATCATGAAGACTCAATTTCAAACCCATTTCCATGGGAGTGGCAATACGTTTGCAATCCTCAAGTCCAAACTTACATAACAATGTCTCTATGTACCATTGGCCTTTTTTCTAGGAGGAAAATAACATAAAGTCCATGTGTCATTTTCTATAAGTGCATCATATTCTGATTGCATGGTAGCCATCTAATTTTTTTGAATTTTGTGCTTTATCAAAAGCGAAAGGTTCCTCAACATGACATAAACTAGCTAGCTTGCTCATTCTCAGGCCCTTCCTCGTCAAGTACATCATGTACATCTACATTAGTAATAGGTTGATATGTAACATTTTCAGAAACCCCCATAGGCTGTACATTTGGCTCATTGGAATTTACATTCGAACTTCCACCACTAAAAAGAGGAAACAAAGTGTCATAAACGTCTTATGAGTTTACATTACAGTCTCTAGTATATGACAACAAGGGCTAAAGAGAATCTTTCACAAACCCAACATCCCATGAAACCAAGCTACGCTTTGTTTGCGGATGATACAACCTATACCCTTTGTTTTCAACACTATAACCAACAAAAATACATTTGATAGCCTTATCATCCAATTTTTTGTGTTGCGTTTGTGGCACAAAGCATATGCCAAACAACCAAAAACACCCATGTGCTCAATAGCAGGCTTTCTATCATGCCATGCTTCATATGGAGTCGTAGACTGCAAAGTTTTCATAGAACACCTATTAAGTACATAAGTGGCACACATAATAGCCTCAAGCCAAAACGAATGAGATAATACTTGACTTTTGACCATATATCTTGTCATTCCGTAAGATACTTGTTTTTTCTCTCAGCAACACCATTTTGCTGAGGTGTATACGGAACTGTGGTTTATCCTACAACTAGCTAGAAATGCATTAAATTCATGAGACATATCTGTTACCATATACATGTGGTAGTGATGTGTCTGAACACACTAGGACCGCCGGGGCATTTTTTCCCTCTTTAGGAGGTTTTTCCCCCCGTGCATTGTGTATACGCCCATCACTCTAGGGCTATCTATCTTTCCATTGCACACTAAGTAACACACTCTGTATTGTGTGCCTTGAGCTTCCTTCATCTTCTCCAAGCTATGTGTGTTTCTCTGCAACCCTAATTCCAACAATTGGTATCAGAGCAGGTCACGTCCTCCCAGGCTTAGTCGCCAGCTGCTCCAGCACACGCCTCTTCACTTTCTCCGATTTCAGTGAGCTTTGGCAAGCGTTCGCCTCCGTTTCCACTACAGGCGGTACTGCACAGGCTATTTCCTCATTTTGTGCAGAATTTCTGTCAGTGCCGTTTTTTGCATAACAGTGCCTTATAATATTCTACGGTTTGTGCTATATAGTACGTGTTGTTCCCACTCTGTTTCTCCTATTTTCAAGCAGTTTTCACATCAGGTGCAACATTTACCATGGCTGACAACAACAACACAGATGTGTTCAAGATGTTTGCTGCTGAGGACAGGTTGGATGGGGACAACTACCCTACGTGAGCTTATATGATGCAACATGTTCTTGTGTCAAAGGGTGTCTGGAACACTGTGCACGGCATTGATGTACGTCCTGGTTCTGAGGATGTAGGCGATGTTGAGGATGTTGCAGGTCTTGCTGCAAGGATTGCAGCTGTTAGAGTTGTTTTGCCTACAACAAAACAAGCTCGTTGGGATGTTAAGGATGCGTAGGCTCATGCATTGATTGCGTTGTCTGTGAAGCGCACCATTGTTCCTCACATCCGTTCAGCAAAATCTGCAAAACAGGCTTGGGATATTCTAGCAGGTCTTTATGCAAGCCGCAATGAGGCTAAAATTGCTTTGCTGCGTAAAGAGCTGGAGTCAAAGATTATGCATGAGGAAGATGATATGGAAACTTTCCTTACTGGTATCAAGGATATCAATGAGCAACTTATTTTTGCAGGTGAAGTGATTTCACACAGTTCCCTTGTGCAGACTGTTCTTGATGCCTTACCAGATTCTTACCAGACTTTTGCTAGTACTTGGAGACTTATGACCCAAGGAAATCCAGAAGTTGTCAAGTTTGATGCATTATGCACATTGCTGTTGCAAGAGTCACTTTCCAGAAAAAAGAGGACTAGCCAGCGTGCAGTTGAACAGGCTTTTATTGCTTCTCAAAGAAAGGGTGGTAACAACAATGCAGCCACTTCTTACGGTTCTGCTGCGAGTGGAAAAAATTCTGTTCCTAATGCTTCTGCTGGTAGCAATTCTTCTAGAAATTCTGGTGATAAGGGCAAAAAGAAGACGTGTTGCCATTATTGTAAAGCCAATGATCACCTGATCAAGTCGTGTCCTAAGTTGAAGGCCAAAGAGGCTAAGAAGAAAGACGGTGGTTCCACTGCAAATGCTGGTTCCACTACAAATGCAACCATTGTTGAGTCTTCTGTGAAAGGAGACTGTGTTGCTGATGTTGATGCAGAATGGGCCTTTAGCGCAAAGTGCACTTACAATCCTGCTGTCCATGATGCATGTATGTTAGTTGCTACAGATTCACATGTGTGGTATTCCGATAGTGGTGCTACAAAGCACATTACCTCACATCGTGAATTGTTCACCTCTCTCGAGTCTGGTCCCTCATGGGAATTCAGTCACTTGTGCCAACAATGCCTCTTATCCGGTTCAGGCAATTGGAAAGATTGTTCTTATTGCTGCAAATCGTAGTTCTTTCACACTTGTTGATGCACTTTATGTACCTGGGATCAAGAAGAATCACTTCTCTGTATCCGCACTTGCTAGACTTGGACTTGTAGTCAAATTTGTGGATGACAGATGTACAGTTCATGATCTCAGTTTTGGTGATGAAATTGTTGCATATGGGCTTTTGTGCCATGGGCTATATAAGCTCACTTTTTATGACAAGTGTGGACAAAATTTTGCAAATGCTGTTGCAGATTCAATGGCTATTTCAAATGCAAAACTTTGGCATGCACGTTTTGGTCATCTGAATTTTGCCAGTTTGCTGCGTTTGCAAAAATCTGATATGGTTGCTTCTTTGCCGCCTCTTGAAGCACCTGTCAAACATGTTTGTGAAGGCTGTATTTTGGGTAAGATGCAGCGTTCTAAATTTCCAAAGGATGGTTCAGTTCGGGCCACATGCAGGTGGCAGCTTGTGCATAGTGATGTTTGTGGGCCCATGCAAACTCCGTCCTTGGGCAATTACCTGTACTTCGTGACTTTCATTGATGATTACTCCAAGCATGCATGGGTATTTCCGCTTAAAGCGAAGTCCGAAGTTTTTATTTGCTTCAAACAATTTCTGGCTATGCCTGAAAATGTCTCGAAATGTACTATGGGCACCCTCCGTTCCGATCGAGGGGAGAAGTATATGTCTCATGAATTTAATGCATTTCTGGCTAGTCGTGGGATAAAACACCAATGTACAATGCCTTATACACCTCAGCAAAATGGTGTTGCTGAGGGGAAAAATAGGTCACTGACGGAAATGGCACGATGTATGGTCAAAAGTCAAGCTTTGCCGCATTCTTTTTAGCATGAGGCCATCATGTGTGCCACTTATGTACTTAACAGGTGTCCTACGAAAGCTTTGCAGTCTATTACTCCATATGAAGCATGGCATGATAGAAAGCCTTCTATTGAGCACATGTGTGTTTTTGGTTGTTTGGCATATGCTTTGGTGCCACAAGTGCAACGCAAAAAATTGGATGATAACGCTGTCAAATGTATTTTTGTTGGTTATAGTGCTGAAAGCAAAGGTTACAGGTTGTATCATCCGCAAACAAAACGTATTCTGGTTCCTCGGGATGTAGTGTTTGTGGAAGATTTTGTTCAGCCCTTGCTGTCATGTACTAGAGACAATAATGTAAGCTCACAGGACATTTATGACACTTTGTTACCTCTTTTCAGTGGTGGAAATACGAATGTAAGTTCCAATGAGGCAAATGTACAGCCTATGGGGGTTTCTGAAAATGTTTTAGATCAGCCTATTACTGATGCAGATGTACATGATGTACTTGATGAGGAAAGTGCTCAAAATGAGCAGGCTAGAGGTATGCCAAAATGGCTAGTGCACGCTTTGCGTGACAGTAAATTGGATGCACCTTTGTCTAGTCGTACTCATTCAGGCTCTCGCCATGCATCTTATGCATCAGATTGTTATGCTTTGGCTGTGTCTAGCTTACATGATGTTGAGGAGCCTTTGTCTTGTGATGAAGCATAGAATTCAGAAAATTGGATGACTGCCAGAATATGATGCACTTATAGAAAATGACACATGGACTTTATGTGATTTGCCTCCTGGCAAAAAGGCCATTGGTACGAAGTGGGTTTACAAGTTGAAACGCAAGCCGGATGGTGAGATCGATCGCCATAAGGCTCGACTTGTTGCTAAAGGTTATGCACAACAAAAAGGCATAGATTATGAAGAGACTTTTGCTCCCACTTGTCGTATGACTACTGTGCGTTTTCTATGTGCATTGGCAGCTCATTTTGGTTGGGATGTACATCAATCAGACATTGTTACGGCTTTCTTGAATGGTGACATATTTGAGGAAGTTTATGTAACGCAGCCTCGCAATTTTGTCATAAAAGGACAAGAGGACAAAGTGTGCAAATGTAACAAGGCTTTGTATGGGTTGAAGCAATCTCCTCGTGCTTGATATGAGAAAGCTGACACTCATTTGGTCAAACAAGGCTTTCGTAACAATCCAACAGAAAGCACATTGTATGTAAAGCGTGAGGGTGATGTACTTCTCATTTTGGTTCTTTATGTTGATGATTTGCTGATCACTGGACAAAATGAGAGACATATTGCTGAATTTAAGGCTGATTTGAATGCTACTTTCAAGATGAAAGATTTGGGGCTGTTGCATCATTACTTGGGTATACAGTTTAAGCAGTGTGATGGTGGTATTGCATTGTGTCAGAAAAGTTACATAGAGACATTGCTATGTAAGTTTGGACTTGAGGATTGCAAACCTATTGCCTCTCCCACGGAAACAGGTTTGAAGTTGAGTCTACATGATGCTGGCGATCCTGCTGATGTCAATCTTTATCAAACTGCTGTTGGCTGCCTCATTGATGTATGCAACACGAGGCCGGATATTCACTTTGCAGTCTCACAGTCAGCAGATTTATGCATAGCCCAAGGCCTAAGCATTGGCAGGCTGTCAAGAGGATTTTGCGCTACCTTAGTGGCACTTTATATCTTGGCTTGTTTTATCCCAAGGGGGGATCATTACTGCCAGACTTACACGCTTTTTCGGACTCAGATTGGGCTGGTGGTTTTGACACGCGAGTGTCCACAAGTGGTTTTTGTTTCATGCTTGGCAGTTTGTGTATATCATGGTTGAGCAAGAAGCAACCTACTGTGGCCACTTCGAGTTGTGAGGCTGAGTACAGGGCAGTCTTCACAGCTACGGTTGAGTGTGTATGGCTCAGACGCCTTATGGCTGATTTGGGTGTTGGACAGGACACTGCCAACACTATCTACAATGACAGTCAGAGCTCATTGTTGCGAGGAACCCAATTTTTCATGCTCGCACAAAGCACATTGAGGTGCATTACCACTATGTCAGGGAGAGGCTCTCAACAGGAGAGATCAACTTGGCTTATGTGCCAACACAGGACAACCTTGCAGATCTTTTCACAAAGACATTGTCTCGTGAGAAGCTTGAAGCTTTCCGCAAAGCTTTGGGCTTATTCCCCTTTGTGGACTGATCCTGTCCTTAGGGCATGGCACTTCCCTTTACTCATGTGCCAGCTCTCGTTCACCGCATCACTCCAGGGGGGATTTGTTACCATATACGTGTGGTAGTGATGTGTGTGAACACACTAGGACCGCCGGGGCATTTTTTCGCTCTTTAGGAGGTTTTTTACCCCGTGCATTGTATATACGTCCATCACTCTAGGGCTATCTATCTTTCCATTGCACACTAAGTAACACACTCTGTATTGTGTGCCTTGAGCTTCCTTCATCTTCTCCAAGCTGTGTGTGTTTCTATGCAACCCTAATTCCAACAATATCTTCCCCCCCTCGATCGGAATGGAGGGTGCCCATAGTAGATTTCGAGACATTTTCAGCTATAGCCAAAATTTGCTTGAAGCACAAAAACACTTCAGACTTCGCCTTAAGCGAACACACCCATGCATGCTTAGAGCAATCATCAATGAAAGTCACTAAGTAAAGGTAATTTCCCAAGGACGAAGTTTGCATGGTCCCACAAACATCTCTATGCACAAGCTGCAACCTGCATGTGGCCTTAACTGAACCATCCTTTGGAAACTTTGAATGTTGCATCTTACCCAAAATACATCCTTCACAAACATGTTTGATAGATGCTTCAAGAGGCGGCAAAGAAGCAACCATATCACATTTTTTGCAAATCAGATGCCCAAAACATGCATGCCAAAGTTTTGCATCTAAAATAGCCTTAGAATCCACAACTGTATTTGCAAAATTATGCCCACACTTGTCGTAGAAAGTGAGCTTATACAGTCCACGACATAAAATGCCAAATGCAACAATTTCATCATCAAAACTGAGATCATGTATTGTACATGTGTCATCCACAAATTTGACTACAATACCCAAGTTTAGCAAGTGCAGATACAGACAAAAGATTCTTATTGATCTCGGGTACATACAATGCATCAACAAGTGCAAAAGAACTACCATTTGCAGCAGTAAGCACAATCTTTCCAACTCTTTGAACCTAAAAAGAGGCATTGTTGGCACAAGTAACTGAATTCCCATGAGGGATAATCTCAAGAGAGGTAAACAAATCACAATGTGAGGTAATGTGCTTTGTAGCACCAGTGTCAAAATACCACACATGTGAATCTGCAACAATTGACAAATATGCATCAAGGACATAAGGATCGTAAGTGCACTCTGCACTAAAGGCTCATTCTGCATCAACATCAACATCACAGTCTCCTTTCATAGAAGACTCAACAATAGCGGCATTTGTAGTGGAACCATCATTTGTAGTGGAACTAGCCTCTTTCTTCTTAGCCTCTTTTGCCTTCAACTTAGGACACTGCTTGATCAAGTGATCATTAGCTTTGCAATAATGGAAACGCATCTTCTTTTTTCCCTTTTCACCAGAATTCCCAGAAGAATTGCTACCAGCAAAAGCATTAGGAAGAGGTGATTTACCACTCGTAGAAGAACCATGAGAAGTGGCTACATTGCTGTTACCACCTTTTCTTTTAGCATCAATGAAGGCATGTTCAACTGCACGCTGTCTAGTCCTAATTTTTTTTGGAAAGTGACTGTTGCAACATCAATGTGCATAATGCATCAAACTTGACAACTTCTGGATTTCTTGGGTCATAAGTCTCCAACTACTAGCAAAAGTCTGGTAAGAATCTGGCAAAGCATCAAGAACAATCTGCACAAGAAAACTGCCAAAAATGACTTCACTTGTAGAAATAAGTTGCTCATTGATATCCTTGACCCCATCAAGGAAAGTGTGCATATCTTCCTCATGCATAATCTACGACTCTAGCTCTTTACGCAACAATGCAATTTTTGCATCATTGCGACTTCTCTCTCTCTCCCTCCCCCTCTCTCTCTCTCTCTCTCTCTCTCTCTCTCTCTCTAAGAGTTGAGCGTTGCGTGTGATGCTAGGCTGTCACACTAGTCGATGGAATCTGTTGCCGCCACGTGGCCGAGGGGGGACCGAAATCCCTCCCAACTTTATTACTAGTGGTGCTATGTTTACCCAGTTCCCCCCGGACGGCCCACATTGCCTGCCAATCCTCATGCTACCTTCTTTAGCACAGTCTTGTCCACCTTGCCATCTACGTTTGACGTCAATGACCTAATCGAACCCCTTGCTGAACTAGAGCCATGAAGGCTGTCCTACGATTGAGCCGGAGGTTTAGCGATTAATTGTACTCGCGAAGGCATAGGTTGATGGGTTACACGAAATCGAAGGGCTACATAGAGGAGGCAATCAGGCCATGCGCCAAAGACGGGACGACCAATACGAGTACAAGGTTACAAGGGCTCGGAGTTGTGGCCGCGCGTCAAAGGAATCTTGAGAAGAAACTAATGATTTTATTTTAGGAAGAGCAGACATGATAGTACTAATCCTACTAAGCAATCAAATGGTGGACCTTCTAGCTTCATAAGACTGTTCAAGTTATAATTCTAGCTCTCTAATAATCAAATGGTGGACCTTCTAACTTCATAAGACTGTTCAAGTTATAACTCTTAACTCTCTAATAATCAAATGGTGGACCTACTAAGTATTAATGAGAAGTAGTACTAAAAATTGCTCCTGAATCATGCTGAAATACTCAAATGGTGGACCTTCATAAGACTGTTCAAGTTATAACTCTAAATCTTTAATAATCAAATGGTGGACCTTTTAACTTCATAAGACTGTTCAAGCTATCGATGGGAGCTACCCCAGTTTGTTGAGCATGCAAACTCCCTGACCAGGGTCATGGGTTCGATGCGGCTGGGTGACGCCCGCAGAGTCTCGCTTGTATCTGACCGGGCGAGAATGCCTGGAGCTATAACTCTAATAATCAAATGGTGGACCTAGGCCTACTAACTTCATAAGAAAAGGCATCGCTTTCGTAAGGTGGCCTAAGCGCATGCCATGGCTTGTAGCTCCATCACCGACGCTTCTTTCTACAAACCTCGCGCTCTTTCCTTCTCTCTTTATCGCGTTTCTCTGCGCGCATGGTGTTGCTCACCGCAAACTTCTTGTATGTCACGAAAGGCAGGGGCGAAACAAAGCAAGACGGCCCCGCTTGTTATGCCTGTAGACCTCGCGATTTCGAGCAGAAGCAGGGGCAGCAAAAGGAAAGTTGCTGCTATGATCCAAGCGGCGAATGGCCGGAATGAGCTTCTTAGCGATGGTGCTGAAGAATTCGAAACTGACACCAAAGTGTTAACCCTTCCGACCATGCTTACTCTTGGTCGTATTGCCGCCATCCCCATTTTGATAATCGGTAGGTCTCTCTGTGAAATGTGTGAAGAAATGTCATAGTTTCTCTAACAGCACTTTCAGTCTCCTACTTGACTGAACAACAGCATGTAGTGTGTTTAGACAAATATACACGAATGTAAATGCAGCTGTGAATGTCATTTCTTGCTTAAGGATTGATAATGAGGATGCATTGGTGGGTAGTTGCTAAAAAAACTTGTGGTGACTCAAAAGCATGCAGTTTCTTTACTCCGAGTCACATTTATGTTGCAAACAATTTAAGTGTCAAGCTACTTTTTTGAATCCCACCCCGTTCTGATATCATTGCATTTTTAACTGGGATACATGGGTGGCTTTGCACTGAATTGTTGGGTAGTTGCTAAACAAACTTTGGTCACTCAAAAGCATGCAGTTTCTTTACACTGGGTGGATATGCTCGTGAGTTACAAACAATCAAAGTTTCAAGCTACATTTGAATCCCACCTCGTCCTAGTATCATTGCATTTTTGACCTTTTACTTGGACAAATGTATGTTCTGAGATCTTGCTTAAGCTTCACTTCTAAACATACCGTGCTGGGTTTCTAAGTGTTTTATTCAAATCAGTGGTGGGCAAACTCGGCGGTAGCTGGCATTTTTGTGCTTGCAGCATTAACTGACTGGCTTGATGGATTTCTTGCAAGAAAGGTGAGTCATGATAATTTTTGTTTCCAAACATCTGAGTCCGGAATAGAAATATCAAGCCAGTCTCTGTAATTGCAGATGAAATCTCATTCAACATTTGGAGCATTTTTGGATCCAGTTGCTGATAAGGTATAGTCCTTAGTGAGCAACAAAGTGTTTATTTTGGAAAATTTATGGTCAAAGCATGATTGAATTTGGTTCCTGTTTGGTGTTAATGGCTTTTCTTTCAGATTCGGGTCATGTGGAAGTTTTTTTAATTTTGTAATATTGAGACAAAGATCCCTACTCATGTCTGTGGCAGGTCTTACATTGTTCGACTCACAGAAAGAACTATGCATAATTCACTTTGCAGTCTTTTTATCATATGCAAGACTTTACCATTCGATTGATCTGCAATTGTGATAGTGTGCCAAGCTTTTTTATGTTGGAATAAAAAAAAAGGTATAATAAATGATCTGTTTGGAGACAGGTTTCACTCTAGTGGGAGTTTGAATTGTATGGGTGTTTCTCAATGAGCTTGTTGAAAGAACACTTGTTTGGTCGTAGCGTAGCTGCTACAGTTCAACCTTTGTAGCCTATAGAGCACTTAAAGTCAAGAGTGAAACCTCGTAATGTCTCTTGGTTTTTATGTGCAATATGAATTAATAAAGAAATACCACAAGGGGCATCACATTTGGGGCTTGAGCATCTCTTTGACTGGCACTCTAGCTTGTGTCTCTAATGGTACAATGCTATTGTTATGTTTCATGTTATCAAGGTCTGGGTTTGCAAATGTATGTGAGTGAGGGCCTTTCGCAAAAGTGATTGCTGGTTTTAAGTTTCATTTCTGGGGTACACCGTATGATGATGCCAATAGTTAGTTTTGTCATCAAACCCGACTGCGGACTTTGATAGGGATAAGGAAAGTTATGATGAGAAGGTATGCAAATCTGGATGCGGCATTTTGGCGGAGGAATGAAATCTCATTTGCAAGAGATTGGTGAGCGCTTGATAGACTATATTGTCTTAGCCACAATCTATATCCTTTCCCCTCAATTGAGAGGGCTTATGGAGTCATTAGCCATTACTCATCATGGTTCCTGTCTAGTGCGGATGGTAATTGGCATGTATGCATGAAGTCATGGTCTGCTCAAGAAACGGATTAATTTTTGCATTTCTCTTCACAGATGCAACTATCGGGAGGAAATTGAAATTGAGGCTCCCTCAGTTCTCATAATTAAAGGCCCTTGGCTACTTGCTTTTACAAAGCCCAAAAAGATCAAAATCGAATGATTTTAAAACCTGGTAGTCCAAAAGGCAAAAAACAAGCCTATGCTTTCAATAACTTGCGTCTAACTACCACGTTGCCGGCGTTAGTCCCGCTTAGTCCCGCTGTAAAACCTCTCTTCCGGTTCTGTGTGGGCATGCCAACATCACCAGGTTGTTACATATTCCCCTAACAGAAGAGTAATCGCCCCCAAAGTTTTACCAATTTACCGCTAAGTTTAACTCAAGCATGTGAATATAAAACATGCATATTTCTTCCTCGGAAGGCTAGTTTACGACCATGTTCATGCGCTAAAGGTGAGTTTATCACCAAGTCCGTACAAGTTCAAACAATTTCGGACAAATTTCAAATCAAATACAAACAAGTTCAGACAATCTCCAAACAAGGTTCAACCAAATTTAGACAAGTTCAATTAATACTCAAACGATCTTCTGAAACAAAGTATCCACTAAAAGAAATTGCACAAACTCAATAAGATGAGCCTTGTGTCAATTGACTCATAAGGTGATTGGCTTGCCGTCTTTTGTAGAGTAATGAGTTGTTGTCGAACGGCAATGTTAGCATTGTTTTGATGATGCCATGGTATGCCTAACAATGCGTCACAATGTCCTAGCTTCATAAGCTAATGTGGTAGTATCGTACAATGGTGACGTAGCACTTCTTTCAGCTAAGCGGCTTTTGGGTGTCAATTTTCTTGGTAGCTTTTGGAATTGCCCTGGCTTTTTGTAACAATTGCTTTTAGGTCTATAGCCTTTATAAGTGAGGCCTTGGGAGCACTCTAGCATACTAGTGCATGGTTGCAAAGTGACTTATCACTATAAAAAGAAGTATTGAAAGGAGTGCCAGACTTTGGGGCTAGGATATCTGGAAGTGGAACTCCGCCACTCTGTGTCGCGAGGACGTAGCAACTGCGAACCTTAGTTGTTGGTTTCTTTCCAATGATTTTTGTTTAATTTTTGAGACCCTCTTTTTGAAGTTGTAAATGGTCGGACATTGTATGGCCAATGTGAACGGTAGTTTCACCCGCAGACGGGAAGTTGGTCGCACTTAGCAGTTGATGGATACGAGGAAGTGAACTTAATAAAGATACAATGTCAAGGTGGGGTCACTAAAGCAAAGTACCCGACAACTTGGCTACATTGCATTTTTGGATGCGGTCCCAGTGGGCATTGATGGTCAGATGACCAATGAGAGCCCAACGGAAGCATCCCCTAAAATTTAGGGAATTGCTATTTTGGGCCACGAAATCTGTTTGCGTCATTAGCTTCAGAATGACAAGGAGAACATTTTATTACTCTGCTGCAAAGTCAACTGATGCACTAGTTGAGAGATTTTTAAACAGGAAGCCCAATGCGGGGAAATTGCATGTATGAGTGCCAAGTGGCACTTTTTGGCCAATTTACCAGGGCTGGGAGAACATAACTCGTAATTGACTTTTCCGAGTAGTTTTGGAGGTTGATAACTTTGATTTTCATCCATTTCTCTCCATTTTTGAGCTTCCCATGACTTTACCTAGGTCCAAGGAGCTCATTTTCAGCATTGGAAGGCATCAGATGTGTGTTTACAAGGCTGTTTTGCTGCGTTTTCAGCGATACACAGGTTTTGACAACCATGGAAATCTTCCTCTTTTGCATCTATTTGTTCACAGATGCATTATAGGTCAAGGGCAGAAGAGGGGATGCTCGATTTATGCTGGGGGATGCTTCATTGAGAACTTGTCACAGGTTAAGAGCTATGGAGTGCTTTCTTTCCCTCTCATGTACAGTGTGGTGCTAGAGTGATGCCCTGCACACTACACACTGCTCTCTCTCTCCCCTACGTGCAGTTATGTGATGCCAGGGCTCTTCATTTGACTGATGTACAACTGTGTGGTTTCATGCTTTTGTGCTGAGGCAAGAGCCTCCTTGAGCAGGAACAGGGGTAGCTAGCTGCTACTCCAAAGTAGGCGCCGGTGAGGGTCATAGCCTCACCGTGCAGGTGTGTTTTCAGCACTGTGTATGCATTGTAAATTGACTGTGTTTCAGCCACACGGACGCCAGAACTCTTGGGAATCGTGCCCCACTGGCAGAGGACAGTTAGGGGACTGTTTGGGGCTGAAAGTAGGGCAAAAACCAGTAAACACAGCGTGCTGAATTTACTATTTTTGGGCAGGAATCAGAGGGTATATGACAACAGAAGTGAGTTCTAGTAGGGGAATTGGTTTCGCGCAATTTTTGGGGCTGTTATGCAACCAAAATTTGGCCAAAACAGATGGTATCTAGCTGGATACAAGTGAAGGATTCCTAGGACTCTACTTTGTAATTTACCCTCTCAAAGTATAAAGAAATACCGAAAGGGGCGCCAATTTTGGGGCCTATAGGTTTGCTACTCCAAAGCAGGCACCGGTGAGGGTCGTAACCTCACCGTACAGGCGCGTTTTCAGCGCTGTGTATGCGCTGTAATTTGATTGTCTTTTAGCCATGCGGACGCCAGAACCATTGGGAACAGTGCCCCATTGGCAAAGGATAGTTCGGGGACTGTTTAGGGCTGAAAACAGGGCAAAAACCAGTAAATACAGCGTGCTGAATTTACTGTTTTTGGGCAGGAATCAGAGGGTTTATGCCGGTGGAAGTGAGTTCCAGCAGGGGAATCGGTTTCGTGCAAGTTTTGGGTTGTTGTGTTGTCGAAATTTGGCCAAAAAAGGTGGTATCTAGCTGGATATAGGTAAAGAATTCCCAGGACTCTACTTTGTAATTTACCCTCTCAAAGTATAAAGAAATACTAAAAGGGCCAATTTTGGGGCCTACAAATTGTCGGTGTCTGCTCAGAGCATTCTAGCTTCCTAGCCGTGTGCGTACTTAAGTGTTAATTCCCGTTGCAGGTTCCTTTTGCAAAGTACTCTCTCAATGTGTGTGTCTAAAGTAAAGTAAAGAATTTCGGGTGAAAGCCAAAGCCTACCGCCCCACGGGCCGGTTTCAAGGTTCCGTTGCCGGGACATCAATCACTGTTTCCTTAAGAAGTGAGCCTCGGTAGTTTTGGGTAAAGACATAGATTACAGGAACACGGGATTACACTACGGCCGACAAAGGGAAGGGCATTATGGAAGAGGGTTCCTCTTCGAAGGACAGAAAGGAAACTGCTATGGTCTTCGAGATTGGCGAGAGCTCACGGCCACGTTAGAGTGTACCTCCTGTTAATGTGAATGTCCCTCCATTAGTACAAGGCTTTATGACATGGCAACTTGAGGATGATGCGTTCAGGACTCAGTTAGTTGCCACGGTGAATGTCTTTTCGCAACTCGTGCAAAATCCAAGGTTTATGGGGTTCTTGCAAGCGCCACCAGTGCAACAGCAAAATAGGCAACCTACATCGCGTACAGAGCGTGTTGAGGCTCAACCCCAAGTACTTTATGTGACTCATCAGGATAGGGAACACTCGCATGTTGCGGAGTCAAGGGCTCCAAAACAGGTTCCTCCCGTGCTTGAACAGGTGGCTAGAACGCCTATTCCATAGGTTATGCCAGTTTAGTCCGCCACCTTTCAGAGCCCGCATGTTGTCTTGAATGGACAGGGAACAGTTTTTCCACCACCCACGGTACATCTTGGGTACAGGGAATTGGTTTCTTTTCCACCACCCGCGGTACATTGTCACAAAGTGATGACGTGGCGGACAGTAGAAACCCTAATTTCTGCCAGAAACCCTAAAATTCCTGCAAACCGTAATTTTTGCCAGATACCCTAATTTCCGGAAATCGCGGAGGCGGATTATTATTATTATTATTATTTTTTTGGAAAATGATGAGCGACGCAAATTTCGTTTTTTCTCTACTTAAATGAGAAAGAGAGAGAGAATGCTTTTGCTTTCATGTTTTGACTCTCTGTGAGAGAGAGAGAGCAATTGCTTTTGATTTGAAGCTTTTGGGGCTCTGCTTTTGGGCATCCTTTGTAACCTTTAAATTAGTGGTGAGGGCCTCACTTCTCAGAGCATCTGGACGCAGAGTCTGAGAGTGAAACCCTACCGCTCTCTTGTACTTTGATGATTGATTAATGCAAAAAGAAATACCGAGAGGGGCGCCAGTCTTTGGGGCCAATATCTCTAGGCACGGAACTCCGCCGGGCCAGTGCAAATCTATTGTGATCTGTGAATTGTTTTGAAGTGGTTATTTGGTGTTGTCGCGGTTGATTCTTGACTTGGAGTGTCCAAGTCTGTTACAGTGGTATCAGAGCACGGCCGATTTCTCTTTTACGGGAAATCCGACCCCCGAATTTTTTTTCCGCGGCACCTATGGCTTTAGGCAATGATCAGTCGACTCCTTTTGCATCTGGAGATGCGGGCTGGGATCACAACGAAGATTCAGGCAGAGAGTATGGCCCGCCTTGGCCTACTTAGGCGGAGCAGCGAGAGATAGAGCGTCGCCAGCTGATCAGCGATGCAACAAAGATGATGCTCAATTTTGCCAAGGACCCGAAGATGGCAAAATATATGAACCAGATCTCTTTGGAAGAGGTACAGATGGAGTGGCAGAGAACCACAACACCACTCCCGAAACCCGCTCTCAAGAAACCTTTTGCCTCCAAGAAAATATATGGAGCAGGAACTGGAGAACGTGGTTGATGCACGGATTGCTCAGCTTTTTGACACGCAAAAGAAAGCCAAAAAGCACGGCAAAAAGCAGAAGAAAGGCACTGACTTCCTGGGATATTTGGGTCGCCTTGTCGACATTTGACAAGGCAAAGAAATTGAAGAAGCGCGTCAAGTTTGAAGACCTACCCAGTTCTTCTTCTTCTTCTTCTGACAGTTCTTCTAGCTCCTCGGATTCGAGCGAAGAAGACAGAAAAGGTAAAAAGCGAAGCAAGAAGCAACGCTTTGGAAAGGGAAAGAAAAAGGCAAAGAAGGCTACATCTCGCCCAGAGACTGACAGTTCTACTGAGGACTCGTCTACAGACAGCTCAGATTCCGATGACGGAAAGTTTTATGCGAACAAGAAGAATTTTTACAAAGCCAACCAGTATGACTTTCTCGAAGATAAAAGCAAGAAAGTCCGAGAGTTTAAGGAAGGTGGCCACTCGATCAAGTTTGATACTTTTACAGGATACTCGGATGCTTCGAAGGCTGTGTCTTTTTTCAGCAGTTTGACATCGCTTTCGCGGGAGGACGCTATTCAGAGCACTCCAAGATTCGGAGAGCTGCCTCTTACTCTAAGGGGAATGCTCGTACTTGGTGGTCCACGCTTCTTTTAAACAAGATTGCACCAGTTAAATGGCTTAAATTTAAGAAGCTTTTTATTTCTTCTTGGTTGACGCAAGAATATGAACGAGATGTACGAGCTGCTTGGAACCATCTTCGGATGACCAAGAAAGATACAATCAATGCTTATTGTGAAAGATTCTGGAACTCTTTTCTACCCGCCTCTTCATTCAAGAAGATCTCGTTCAGAGAACAGATTGAGCGGTTTACCTTGAGTCTACCTACAGAGATCCGAGATCACTGCTTGAAACAGAAGTCAGCTTCTATTCAGGAGTTGATGAGTCATGCGAAGCGGGGCTTTGCCATTCACTCTGGCAGTTTGACCTACCCCACAGATAAGGCCATGACACATCGAGCCGAACAGACTTCTGGGAATGAAAATAGAAAGAAAAAGAGCAAGCCAGAGAAAAAGGATGCACAACCCAAGCTTACTCCTGAAGAGAGAGCTCGCTTCATCAGAGAGGGGAAGTGCTTTGGATGCGGGGAACATGGACATATTTCCGCAAAGTGCCGTGATAAGGCACAGAAAGAACAGAATGATAAAGACGACGACAGATCTGAGAGTTCGAGAGCAGCTGAGGAATGTGGCAGAAAAGGCAGATAGAAAAGTAGAAGTGGTACCACATGGCGTGGGACCTGCACCGAATCTAATGAATGAAAGTACAAACTTTGCCGCTTTCGGGGCAAAGTGAAGGATCAGGAAGCTCTTTTGAAGGAGCCAAGGCCAACTTCTTTTCACTTGGAATTGGCAGCTCGATTTGGAACTACGCCCGACAGACTGATGCCACAGGCGGAGGTAGTTTGACTGGCACCCGGATGGGATGTTGCCATTACACCGAGCATTGGCAAACTTCGTTTGCAATGACAGGGGTGTTCAGGGCACGCGAGTGACGTTCTACTCGGGATCCCTTGGTACCACAAGAACTACGCCGTGGTTGACTACCGGGCCGAGAAAGCGACTTTGATAAATGAAGGGCTTAGAGATTGTACTTGATGAACTTCAGTTTTCTTACTCATTCTTTTGGGAGAATTGAACGATGGATAAAAGTTGAATATGTTTTGACCTGAAGAAAAGAACGCCAAGATTTTTTTTCTCCACGCTCATGCCGATTGCTTGTGAGAGGGCCTGAAGATCATACCATTGATCTGATATCTGGAAGCATGCCACCGAATCGGCCACCTTATCGTGTGAGCCGAGTACAGAATGAAAAGATTATGAACTCAGTGAAAGACCTCTTGGGAAAGGGTCTTGTCCAGCCTAGTACTTCACCGTATTGCTCTCCAGTGGTGTTGGTTTTGAAGAAAGACGGATCTTGGAGAATGTGCATCGATTATAGCACTCTCAACGAAATCACCATCAAGAACAGATTTCCGATTCCTAGGATCGATGATATACTCGACAGGTTACAGGGATCCTCGTGCTTTAGCAGGATTGACTTGAAGAGTGGATATCATCAGATCAGGATAGCGCCAGGAGATGTCTACAAGACAGCTTTTCGGACGACTTTTGGGTTATTTGAGTTTTTGGTGATGCCTTTTGGCTTAACCAATGCTCCTGCGACATTTAACCGGATGATGGATAGGATTTTTCGAGAGTACAGGCTATTTGTTGGCACTTTCTTTGATGACATCATTGTTTTCTCCAAGAATGAGGCAGAACACAGAGATCATCTGCTTCAAGTCTTTCAGGCATTACGAGATCACACATTAGTGATTAATGCTACGAAAAGTGAATTTTTCCTACCAGAGATACATTTTTTGGGACACATTGTGTCAACAGCAGGAGTGCAAATGAACCCGGCCAAGATAGAGACTATCCGTGATTGGCCCGATTTGAGGAATGTCCATGAAGTTAGAAGCTTCTTGGGACTGTGTTCGTACTACAGGCGGTTCATACGAAAGTTTGCAGAGGTTGCTTCCCCTTTGCATACCTTGACACAGAAAGGAGTACCTTTTTCGTGGGGACCCACAGAGGTGACTGCCTTTCAAACATTGAAAGAGGAATTCACTACAGGACCAGATTTGACTTTGCCGGACTTGCAGAAGTCATTTGAAGTATTTTGTGATGCTTGTGGTCGTAGTCTGGGTACGGTCTTGATGCAAGAAGGCCATGTCATAGCTTACGAGAGTCGTTTGTTCTCTATGCCGGAGATGACAGCACAGATCTATGGGAAAGAGCTTTTGGCGGTTATCCACGCTCTTACTCAGTGGCGGCATTACCTACTCGGAGCGGATTTTACTATCTTTACAGACCATCAAAGTTTGCGCTACTTCTTGTCACAGAAGCAGCTTTCGGAAAAGCAGATGCGGTGGTGAACATCTTGTCACAGTTTCACTTCCAGATTGTCCATGTGCAGGGGCAGAAGAATGTGGTCGCAGATGCTTTGTCTCGAAAACCGTTGGTTCTGGCTATTTCCGCGATACATCATAGGAGCTTCGAGGATATGGTCGATCGGTGTGCCACAGATACAGATTTTGCAGATATTTTCACACGGATACGGGATGGGGAGACAATAGCTGGATACTCCCTTCGGGAAGGCTACTTGATGAAAAAGACTATGTTGTGCGTTACACAGCCGTTGAGGGAAAAGGTTATGACTGATTGCCACTGTCCACCTTTTACGGGTCACCGCGGCATTGCTACCACCATGAAAGGGGTAGAGAGAGATTTCTTTTGGCGGAGACTGAAGAAGGATGTGGAAGAGTTTGTGCGCAGTTGCTTGGTATGCCAGAAGGTCAAGTTTGACAGGCATAAGGCACAGGGATTGTTACAGCCTTTACCCATACCCACCCGCCCCTGGGAAAATATTGAAATGGATTTCATTTTTTTTTGATCTCCCGAGAATACAGAATGATCACGATGATTTTCCGATTACATGGCACGCCTGAGACGATTGTCTCCGACAGAGACCCCAGATTTATGAGTTTGTTTTGGAAGGCAATTTGGGAGAACATTGGCACGCGGTTGCAGTTCTCGTCATCGTTCCACTTGCAGACTGACGGGCAATCTGATATTGCCAATTCAGTGATTTTAGATTTATTGAAGTCTTGTATCTCGCATCAGAAGACTCAATGGGAAAAGAACTTACCTTTGGTGGAATTTGCCTACAATAACACGATACACTCTTCGACGGGGAAGACGCCATGTGAGATTGTTGAAACTGCTGCGAAGGTTCCATCCTTCCTGAGCACGAAAGATTAGAAATTTGAAGCGGATGAATATTCGCGAGACTTGGATACGGCTTTTGCCAAGGTTCGCGAGACTTTGCAGAAGTCTCAAGAACGACAGATAAAGGCAGCGGATCGCCATTGTCGCGACTGGAAACTGAAGGAGGATGATTGGGTGCTCTTACTTTTGAGAAGGCATGCCTAAGAAAGAAAAAGGGAAAGGAGAGGCTTTTTCCAAAGCTTAGTATGTGATACTACAGACCTTTCCAGATTACTGACAAGATAAATGATGTCTCCTTCCGATTGAAACTGCCAGATACTTGGAGGATTCACAGTGCATTGCATGTGAGTCTCTTGAAACCTGTTAAGGGTGATGTGCCTGATGATGGGGAGCCTGATGAGCAACCCAAAGTGGAAGAAAACGAGGAGATCCTTGTTCTTGAACAGATTTTGGCACATAATGATACGAAGAAAGGTAAAGTCCGAAGGCGGTTCTTGGTTAAGTTCAAGAACTTTCCTGCATTTGATGCGAAGTGGATGGAGGAGGAGGACCTAGTAGATACTCCTCAGATTGTGAAACTTTACCTCGATGTTTTGGTTTAGCATAGTCTACTCCAAACGGAACCTAGAAGTCAGCTTGGCCGGAGATCTGGTGCAGTGGGATGCACAAGAGGGGAGTCACTCCACTCCTTTGTCAACAGATGCCTCGATTTTGATACTAAACTCACTGATGTCTCTTTGAGCTTTAGGGATACTGAGAGCTGACAGTATTCTGCTGGATGACTTTATGAAATGGAATTCCTGATTATGATACTGATTTGTTCTTGACTTCTTGTGAGTGCAGGAACTGATAGCCGAAATGACTGCAGCATTTTGGTTTGATTGATCTCGAATAGACATGGTTGCAATAGGGGTTAGTCAATCGGACATCGATGAGGTCCCGATTGGACCTAGATGTGATTGCTAGCTACATTGCCGATAAATCATGGTCTAAGATCCGAATGAATGTTGAATGTCATGTGATGTCCTGTGATGTCGTGTGATGTGACTGTCGATTTTGTACATGTGCTAGATGTGTGTTCCTAGTACGTAGGTACTAACAGTCAGTGTCTGCTAAGACGGTTTATGGCTTTTGTCGGTTTTGCAGGCGTAATCGCGGTCGATTACAATGCTTTCAAGAGGGGGGTATGTCACAAAGTGATGACGTGGCGGACAACAGAAACCCTAATTTCTGCAAACCCTAATTTTTGCTAGAAACCCTAATTTCCGGAAATCGCGGAGGCTGATTATTATTATTATTATTTTTTTGGAAAATGATGAGCGACGTAAATTTCACTTTTTCTCTACTTAAATGAAAAAGAGAGAGAGAATGATTTTGCTTTTATGTTTTGACTCTCTGTGAGAGAGAGAGAGCAATTGCTTTTGATTTGAAGCTTTTGGGGCTCTGCTTTTGGGCATCCCTTGTAACCTTTAAATTAGTGAAGGCCTCACTTCTCAGAGCATCTGGACGCAGAGTCTGAGAGTGAAACCCTACCTCTCTCTTGTACTTTGATGATTGATTAATACAAAAAGAAATACCGAAAGGGGCGCCAGTCTTTGGGGCCAATATCTCTAGGCACGGAACTCCGCCGGGCCAGTGCAAATCTATTGTGATCTGTGAATTGTTTTGAAGTGGTTATTTGGTGCTGTCGCGGTTGATTCTTGACTTGGAGTGTCCAAGTCTGTTACATACATCTTGGTTGTTTATGCGCTTGGAAGTCAGCCGTACATGCTAGGAATAGTGTTTGGGGGTATGCAAGGCATGATGCCAAACTCCATGTATGGTAGTATCGGCATGCAGCAAGGTTTTCAGTGCAACCACGGCCAGTTTGGGGTGCCACAGGGTCATTTTGGCATGGCTTGTTTTTCTGGACAGTAGCAAGATATGGCACCTCTGACGCAAAATGTTAATGGCCAAGATGTGCCGATGAGGCCTAGTGTCCATGTTGCAGACCATTCCGTATGACAACTTGGGGGCACTGAAAAAGCTAAAAGCTTACAAAGAAGGTGGTGCAACTGTAAAGTTCAGCACTTTTAGTGGCTTCGAGGATAAAGCAAAGGCTCTCACTTTCCTCCTGCAGTTTGATACAGCTTATGCAGGAGGGAAGTTTACAGAGGCTTCTAAGGTCAGGAAAGCTGCCACTTTCTTAAAGGACAATGCGCTTACATGGTGGACGACATTGTTAATGCAAGGACACACACCTGCCACTTGGGTTTACTTCAAGCAAACGTTTGCATCTGCTTGGTTGTCAAATGAATTTGAAGCCGACGTCATGACAGGTTGGCACCAGCTTACTTCAGCTACATGCAAGAGCTTGTTGGAGTACAGTCGGAGGTTTTGTAAAGCGTTACTCTTAGTGACCTCCTACAGATTTGTGCCATTGAGAGAGCAGATAGAGAAGTATTGTTGTGGGCTGCCTAAAGGGCTTCGGGATTACTGTACCAAGAACAGAGTGGCTGCCCTCACTCAACTTATGGAAGTTGCTAACACTGGTCTTGCCTTGTTGAGAGGAGAGAACAATGGGTTTCCGAGCAACAAGAAAGGAGGGCAACAAAAGAAAAATTCAGTGAAGAAGCCCTTCGTGAAAACGGCTCTTGAAGCGTCACATGGGTTAGAAAAGGCCACCAAAGACAAGGATTCAGCCAGGACTTATGGAGTGCAGGCAAAGAAACAGAAAAGGAAGCCTTTTGTGCGCAAGTCGCTCGAGGAAAAGAAGGTCTTAATGGCTGAAAACAAATGCTTTATATGCGAGCAGCATGGTCACTTTGCTACCAGTTGTCCACAAAGGAAAAGACCAGCTGACTCCGATGATAAAGAGGACCAGAAAGGCAAGAAGCCTAAACCCACGGCAGGTTTGGTGCCAGATATGGTGGGTGATAGGCCCAATACAGATGCCAGTGACTTATGCAGGGCATGGGGTAAAGTTAGGGATCAAGCGGCACTCATCTTCTTTGATCCAGTTGCCAAAGCAAACTTTATCTCACCAGAGCTAGCTATGAAGCTGAGCATCAGAGCTGAAGAAATGGGATACACATCGCATGCAGGGTTGGCATGTCCTGGCCACTCAGAGTGTGTTACTCCTGCTGTGTTTGCATATCCAGTCATATGTGGACACAGAAGAATTTTATATCATGCCATTGGAAGGGTGCGATGCGGTACTTGGAATTCCGTGGATGTTTAGAGTGCATGGCGTGCTGGATGCCTTCGGCAAGACGATCACTCTTCAGCATAGGGGCAAAACTCATGTTTTGGATGTAAAGCTCAAAGGGGAGTCTGCCCCTATTGTGTCTACTTTTTGCAATCACTTTTGTAATAAAGAATCATCTTTCTGTGTACTTGATTTTTGCACGTGATGTCTCATATAATTGTGAGTCAAATTTATCTGTGTTAGATAAAGTAAGGTCAGCATTTTTGGAAGAGTTTAGTGACCGTTTCTTTGATTCATTACCGTCGCAATTGTCGCCAGAGAGACCTGAGGATCCTCGGATAGATTTGGTGCCAGGGTGTAGCCCACCAAATAGACCTCCCTACAGTGTTAGCGCGGCGCAACAGAAAGAGATTATGGGCCAGGTTGAGGAGTTATTAGAGAAGGGGCTCAGCCTAGTTCTTCACCTTTTTGCTCCCCAGTACTCCTAGTGCAGAAAAAGGACGGCTCATGGCGCATGTGTATTGATTACCGTGCGTTGAACAAGAATATCATCAAGAATAGGTTTCCTATTCCTAGGATTGATGATATTTTCGATCGTTCAGAGGGTGCTGCAATTTTCAGCAGGATAGACCTAAAGAGTGGGTACCATCAGATTCGTATAAGGCCAGACGATGTGCACAAGACTGCGTTTAGAACGACATTTGGTCTTTATGAGTTTCCAGTGATGTCGTTTGGTCTAACAAATGCTCCTACTACGTTCAATTGAATGATGGACCGGATTTTCCGCTCGCATCAACAATTTGTTGGGACGTTCTTCGATGACATGATAGTCTATTCGAAGAATGAAGAGCATAGGCGTCACTTGACCATTGTGTTCGAAGAGCTGCGCAGTCACACAGGCTACTTGTCAATCCTAAGAAAAGTGAATTCTTTCTGGAAGAGATCCACTTTCTTGGCTACATAGTCTCAAAGGATGGTGTCAGAATGGATCCCGCAAAGGTCGAAGCTATTAAGACATGGCCATACTTGAAGACTGTGCACGATGTCAGAAGCTTCTTGGGATTGTGTTCCTACTATAGAAGGTTTATGAGGAATTTTGCAGAGATAGCATCACCTCTTCACGCTTTGCAAAAGAAAGAGGTCACTTTTAGATGGACCCAAAAAAGATTTCAGCTTTTAGTGTTGAAAAGTTGACTTCAGATCCAGTAATAGTTTTACCAGATCTCAGGAAGTCATTTGTGGTCCAGTGTGACGCGTGGCAGTAGCATCGGAGCAGTGCTAATGCAAGACGAACGGGTAGTAGCTTATGAAAGCTGATTTTTGCAAGGGCCAGAGAGACTATGCAAGTCTATGAGAAAGAGCTCTTGGCTGTGATTCATGCGCTTTCTAGCTGGAAGCACTACCTTTTAGGTGATGATTTTGTTGTCCAGACAGACCATCAGACCTTGCGATACTTCTTGACACAGTCAAAGTTATCCGAAAAGCATATGCGATGGGCAAACATTCTTTCCATGCTCCACTTCCAGAGTATGCATGTGGAAGGCAAGAAGAATGTTGTGGCTGATGCGTTATCAAGAAAGCACATATTTCAGCTGTGTCAATTCCTTATCATCATGAGTTAGGTGATATGAAGGAACAATATGCTATTGATGAAGATTTTGCAAGGATCTTTGAACAGTTGCAAGAGGGGCAACATCATGAGCACTACCTCCTCAGAGATGGTTTTATGATGATGCATGGAAGACTTTGTGTCACTAGGCCATTGTGACATAAGGTCATGGAAGAGAGTCCTGTCCCACCGTATGCAGGGCATCGTGGTATTGATGCGACAGTTAAAGCGGAGACATTCTTCTATTGGCCTACCTTGAGGAGAGATGTGGATGCCTTTGTGCGAGCATGCATAATTTGCCAAAAGGTCGCACTAGGGTTGTTACAACCACTGCCGATTCCGGATAAGCCATGGGAAAGCATTGCTATGGACTTTATCTTTGATCTTTCAAGAACGCTGGCAGGGAATGATGGTATACGGACCATTATCTGTAGGTTCAACAAGCAGACCCATTTTATCCCTGTGAGGAAGAGAAAAAGCGAAAGACGCGGAGAAAAAGCAAGAAAAACAGACTTCTGAAAAGGTCTAGACGCCATCTAGTAGTTTAGAGGAGGAGAGCTCGTCGTCTTTGATAGTGAATAGATGTCACGTGCACCTTCAACCCTATGTGTACATGGACAAGCTACTTCATGTCTAGGGTTCAGTTCAGTTAGCCTAGGAAGTGTTCTGGTACTTTTGTGAGTCTGTTCGCAGATCATGCATGTCCAAACACTAGAGTAGATGCATAACCTCTGGTTGCACACAACATGATCATCAGAATACCATCAGAACTTATCAGGAGCATTTTTACAATGCACATACCTATTTTCCCTATTTTAGCCATTTTCACTTATTATTATTAAGTGACTTTCTTGGGAAACTGGGTAGGGCAATTCTAGCAAGATAATATATAAGAAACCTAGCGCTAGCACTTTTTGGCAAAAGAGGCAGCAGCCACCCACTGAAGTGCACCTTCTCAGTAAGACCGGCAAGAGGACCTAGCGTTTTCAGCCACCAAAGACCGGCCAACGTTTTTCATCAACAGCAGAAGAAGCCTAGCGTTTTTCAGCAGTTGTGCAGATCAACCTGGCGATAGCAGATTCAACTACGTTTTTGCAACAGATGCTCAATTCAGCCTAGCGTTTTTGCACCACCAATTCAGCCTAGCGTTTTGCAGTTTCCAGGGACAATTCAGCCTTTCTGCATCAACGTTTTCAGATTTCAGCATTACGACTCCGCACCGCAGCCCCCGAACCTTGCAGATCTCACCTTCATGTAGCAGATCCTCGCCGCACGGTCATATCAACAAGCGTTTGCAGTTTCAGCCCGCTATTCGCAGATTTCAGCATCTGCGTTTTCAGCGCGTCGTCATCATCGCCGTCATCATTGACATAGAGTCAGTATTCAGCAGATACAAGATTTGCAGATTTCAGCCCCTAGCGTTTTCGTCGTCGCCATCATCGTCGTCGACATCGTCGGCAAGACCATTGCATTTAGATAATTGTACGAGATTTGTGCAATCAATAGTAGACCGCTCTCGCCATAGAGAGTGGGGCCTTCGGAGGAGGGTTTGACAACATTCTGGTGTCGTTTTCTTCTCTCTCTATCTCTCAGTCTCAGTACCTTCATGCACAGTGTTTACCCATTTTGTTTGTGATCATTTGCACTCTCTCACTAAAGGAACGGAAGACTCTCCCTTTCGTAAGTAAAAGGAACCCTTGAGCACAGTTCGGAGCACTCATCTTGAGCAAAGTTCAACATTGACTTCCGCTGCACCTTACATTGGTATCAGAGCTTTGGCAGTGTTCTGTATCACTCAAGGAAAGAACGGAGCACTCATCTTAAGCAAAGTTCAAGATTCACTTCCGCTGCACCTGACAATAGATGAGCAAGAAGACCTAAAAGTTCAAGGGAGGGGGTCAAGCCGCGAGGTTTGACACGTTTTCAAGCTACGAGGAGACCCATCGAGCCCTTGAGTTTATACAGCTGTTTGACGTCGCCTTCTCAGGAGATTGGTTCTCGGAAAGCTCAAGGGTGCGAAGGGTAGCATCATACTCGAAAGGAAATGCACAGACATGGTGGTCTACTCTGTTGTTACGCAGAGAAGCACCTACGACGTGGGTAAAATTCAATAGAATTTTCACGTCAACTTAGATATTGGACGAATATGAAGATGTCATCATGGCTTGGCATCATCGGAGGATAAGAAAAACATGTTAAATGACTACTGCCAGAGGTTTTGGGATACTTATTTGCCAGTGTCCTCGTTTTGAACGATTACGTAAGGGACTAGATTGAGCGGTTTTCTTATGGTTTGCCGAAAGAGATACAACAATGTTGTTTGAAACTGAAGTCTGACTCTATTTAGAGACTTATGGGACATGCTAAGCAAGGATTTGGAATGCATTGACTTATCCCATGACTAGGTCAATATCCTCGTCAACCGGGCAAGAGTCTTCCAGTGTCGGGAATGAATCAGGGGAACCGGATGACATTTCCTCACACGATTCTAGAGCAATACGGGAATCAGATGGTAGCACATCCGAGGGCTCTGAGGAAATAAGGGAACTAGATGCAAGTTCATTAAAGGATTTTTAAGAAGAAAGGGATGAGATGAATCATGATAGTGCGTCACAGGGTTCCGACGACTGAGATTGACGTGCCAGCGAATAGGGGAGGCCAGCAAGGCTACCACATGTCTCGGGGCACAAGGAAAGAAAGTAAAGGGAACCGACTGGTAGATTAGAGAATTCCATATAGCCGGAATGAGGTGCCAAGGACAAGGAGGCCAGCAAAGCTACCAACAAGTCATAGGGCATGCAGAAAGGTAAGCTAGGTCCACCACGATAATTTGTTCCAGGGTACTTTTTGGCCCTCGATGCAAAGTGGATGGAGGAGGAGAACATCACAAATTCTCTTTAGAGAGAGCTGTACCTTGAACCTTTTGGGCTATTAGCAGTGTCTATGCCAAAAGTTACCGCTGTGATGAGCTGTCATCATCCGGTCTCCCTGTAAGGATTCTAGTCACTAATCCTTAATTAAGTACTTAAACTCATGATTAAGACTTAAGAAACTGAAACTGAACTTAGAACAAGACTTAGAAGACTCTGTGTTTGATTGATTGAAAGTGTGATACAAGGGTTCCTTTTATAGGAATTGAATAGTCATTAGTGAAGAGGCATGTCTCTTTGTGAAGAGACATGACTTTAGGCGAAAAGACACATCCTTTCGGCGAAGAGCTGCAACCATTGGGTGAAGAGTCGCATCCGTACGGTGAAGGGGTGTGACCAGTCGTCGAAGGAGTGTGGCTTTTGGCGAAGAGGTATGTCTTTTGGGCGAAGGGGTGTGACCATTCGAGAACAGGAGTCCTCCTGGGTTAGTCACACTTTGCATCTGCATCTGTAATGAATCAAGAAGAGTGCAACAAGTCACAATTGTGACATTCCCTCCCATTTACATTAAAATCCCGTGTTGAGATGAAAGTCTTCCGCTTTTCAAAGAATTCTTGAAGGAGGTTTGGGTACTGCTGCATATCTTCATCCGTCTGCCAAGTTGAGTCTGACTCATCAAGATCCATCCACTTGATAAGAATTTTTGTTGTGATCTTTCGTCTTGTTTCTTTTTGTCTTACATCAAGAATCTTTTCTGGAACAAGAATTATGTGTTCATCTTCAATTTCTGGCACATAAGAAGATAAATCTGGAATTGGCGAATCTCCTTGTATGTATTGTTTGAGCCAAGAAATGTGGAAAGTTGGATGAAGTTTTTCCCATGAGAGTGGAAGTTCCAACTTGTAACTGACAACTGAGTACTTCTTGATTATTTTGAAAGGTCCATAGAAGCGAGGGCGCAACTTTGGAAAGACCGATTTCACAGTTTTGTAGCGATGAGGTGCTACATATAATAAAACCAAATCTCCCTCTTGAAAATCTGCATGTCGTCGATGCTTATTGGCTTGTTTCTGGTACTTTTGTTGGACATGAACCAACTTGTCACGTACTTGAATAAGTACCTCTTGCATTTCTTGAACCAACCGATCTGCTAGAGCTACTTTGTGTTGAAGAACAAAGTTTGTCGGTATAAGAGGAGTATGCCCATAATAAGCTGCTTGGAATGGAGTCATGCCAGTTACTGAATGGATAGAGTTATTGTATGCGAACTCTACAAGTGGCAAATACTCTTCCCATGATCCCAATCAAATTTGTATGTAATGTCGAAGCATTTCTTCCAAAATTTGATTCACTCTTTCTGTCTGCCCATCAGTTTGAGGATGGTATGCTGAGTTGAATAACAAATTTGTACCAAGGGATTTGAAAAGGGATGTCCAAAAATGCCCTGTGAATTTTGGATCTCTGTCTGAAACAATAGACTTTGGTAATCCATGGAATCTGAAAATGTGTTGCACAAACAATTGCGCAACGTCTGGTGTCGAGGCAGCTTTCTTACAAGGAATAAAGTGTGCCATCTTTGAAAACCAATCCACCACTACGAGAATCTGTGCATTGCCTTTTTGAGAACGAGGCAATGTAGTCATAAAATCCATGCTGACACTTTCCCATCTTTCTTGAGGTACGGGCAAAGGATGAAGTAACCCTTGAGGAAGTTGTCGAGAAGCCTTCATTGTTTGATAGGAATGACAAGCTTTGACAAACTTGATAACATCTTGCTGCATTTGTGGCAAAAAATATGTTGCAAATAACAATCTGTATGTCTTGTTGATGCCTGGATGAGCAGCAAAAGGGACTTCATGATGTTCTTGGATCAAAATTTTCCGCAATGGTGTATTGTGTGGAACACAAATGCGATCAATGTAATACAGCAAGTCATTGACAATGGTGTAAGCTGCAAACATATTCATCTCTGCAGGAGTCGGAGTAGAGGATTTAAGAGCTTGAAATGCATCTCCAAAATCTCGATCTGTCAAATACTCATGCTTGAAACAAGCAGGTATTTCCATCTGCACACCGGAAATGGCAAAGTTGATGGCTCGAGGAAGGCGGCTTAAGGCATTTGCAATTGCATTTGCAAGGCCTGGCACGTATTGAATAATCATATGAAAATTTGCCAAGAACTCAATCCATCGTCCTTGACGAGGATTCATCACAGGTTGAGTAAAAATGTATGTCAATGACTGATGATCTGTCTGCACCACGGAATCTGCACCAAGAAGATAGTGTTTCCAAGTGCGGTAAGCATGAACAATGGCTAAAAATTCCTTGTCATAAACTCGGTATCTCATTTGTATGGCTGAAAATTTGCGGTTGTCAAAAGCAATGACACGCTCATTCTGCATAAGAACACCTCCAGAAGCACGATCTGACGCATCGGTCATGACCTGAAAAGGTTGAGTAGGATCTGCAATAGCCAAAACTGGAGTTGTCGTCAAGGCGTGTTTAAGGGCTTTGAACGACTGTTCTGCTTCTTCAGTCCATTGAAGTTTATCCTGCTTGGTAAGCTCAGTCAAAGGAGCTACAAATGCCGATTTCCACGCGCGGTCTTCTCTCCGCCGCCCGAGCCAAACTGGTTCCTTGGCCGCGTACATCTCAGAGTTTCAGAAATTAACTCTTGAGATAGAGACTCTCAGTCCTTCCGACAAACTCCACAGTTTTGTTGACGGACTTGAGCCTTCCCTACGAGATGATGTCCATAAATTTAACCCTGCCACACTGGATGCTGCAATCGCTTATGTTGAGCGTCTTGGTGACAATCGGCGCCCACTCAGAAGTTTCCTTTCTGGTGATCGAGTTTCCAATTCTGCAAGCTCTTCACAACGTAATTACCAAGGACAAGGTGGTCAGAATCAGCGTTCTTTCTTAGGAGCTCACTCTTCAAGACAATACTCTGCTAGACAAACTTCTTTTCGACCCCAATCTTCTGGACAAGCAGCCACTTCCAGAGCCTCCTCTTCGGCAAATAATCAGAATCGACGAAACAATCGTCCCAATCATAGAAGGAATGGTCGTCGTGATTTTCGGCCGAATACGTGCTCTGGACAGCAATCCTCTTCATCAGCTCCTTCAACCTCCAACTCCAACCGTACAGGATTATGTACAATTTGTCATGGAGACCACAGGTGGTATGAATGCCCCAAGAAGCCAAATCCTTCAAATCCTCGCCATAATTCTCACATGGAGACCACAATTTCAGAACCTATCCACAGCCAACCTCCTATCCCAGACAAAGGCAAACAGGCAGCACGTTGTGTTCGAGTTTCCAAGGTTGTAAGTGCCTTAATGATGAATGCTCGGAATCACGTCACTGCTCTAGTGGATCTTTCGAATCAGGTTCTCAGCCTCCTTGGCTTTGTTGGCAAGCAGCCAATCAATGTTCTTGTGGATAGTGGGTGTTCTACTAATTTCGTCAGCACATCTTTGATTACTAAATTGAGGTAATCCATCCACAGCAAAACCGCTCAATCAGGTTTCTCAAAGTTATCTTCCGAAACGAAGATACTGGCAGATAAGTATCCCAAAGCCTATGGCAGTAGTCATCCAATGTAACAGACTTGGACACCCCAAGGCGAGAATCTGATGCGACACGTGAAAGAAACTGAAAATAACTTAATCGCAACTGAGAGAGACGACACGGCCCAGCGTAGTTCCATCCCCAGAGAGATTGGCCCCAAACGCACACTAATAACATCAATTACGAGTGGCTGGTTACTTCGTATAGAGATGTCCATGGGGCTTTTTCTTGTTTTATTTTGTTATTGCCATTTTGTGGTGTGTGTGTGTGTGTGTGTGTGTGTTGTGGGGGAGGGGGAGGGGAGGTGAGGGGGGAGAGGAGTGAGTGGTAGTCAGTAATGCTACTGGTTTTCTGAATACACCTTTCCTGCTAGTTCTCCAACTTGAAGGTAGTGGGTTATGCCATGTACATTAGCACATAAAAAGGTTATGAAGCACTTACAGTTCTCTCAAGGTCATGTTATGGTATGCCTACTGTGGAACTTAATCAACAACACCAATGTTGTTTCTACCTTTCTTGTCAAAAAAGGCTAAAAATACCCAGTGTTTTAACGTCTGTTCCACGTTATGTTTGCTTATTCTATACAAGTATGTAGGTATGGCCTGTGCAAGCTAATTTTTTTTGCATGATTCCCTACGCACGCTACCTTAAAGAAGGTTCATACTATGAAAGTGCAAGGTTCCTGAAGGTTCTGGGATGATGTTTTTCTAAGTGTATTCTAGCTGCTTCTTCTGCAGTTGATGGTTGCAACCACCTTGGTTTTGTTGAGTACAAGACCTCTGCAAGCTTCATGGGCGATGCCGCTTCCTTGGCTTATTCCTTTACCATCTGTGGCAATCATTGGAAGAGAGGCTAGTATCTGCTCAGGAATATTTTCACTAGTGTCACGACTGCCATTAAGGCCACTATGGTATTGATCCACTCTCATTTTGTTGAGTGCGTGTTTCAGATCACCATGTCCGCTGTTCGTGAATGGGCTGCAAGTCAAAGTGGCGACATTTCAGCTGTAAGTGTTGCATTGGACCTGTTTGGCCTGCCGGTGGCAAAGGCTTTAGTGTTTGGTTGGTATTTTTAGCTTTGGAGGTAAGGAAATGATGGTTTTAGGTGGATACCTTCATATCATTGTTTGTTCTTAAATGCAAATTCTTGAGGTTGAAAAAACCAAGATCTTTTCCACTCAATTCTTGAGTGCAGTCTCTCTCTCTCTCTCTGGGTGTGTTAATAAGAAGAGTGAAATAGTATAACCTTTCTATCACCCAAGTGTGTAGATGGTTATGCCATTTCCCTCTTGAATAACAGGTCTGAGTTCAAGACGACTCAGATAGATCTTTGTGATCTACTGGGATAGTTTCCTACGACGTTAAAATTCTCTTCTTCTCTCTCTCTCTCTCTCTCTCTCTCTCTCACACACACACACACACACACACACACACACACGCACGCACGCACGCACACACTTTTAGAAACACACTATTCATGATTCATTAACCATGACTTTCTTCATGTTAGGCCATATCAATACATTTCTCAAGCTTGTTTAGATAGTATTTTCTCTTTGGATTGTCTTTTTATCATTCTCTCAGATTACTTCAATGTGACAGGCCGTTGCTGTAAATAAACTGGGCAAATGGAAGACAGCATCACAGATGGTGGCATTGACAGTTCTTCTCGCCACTAATGGCTGGTAAGTCTACTTTGTATCTGCGTCTCTGTATTTGAAAGCGTTTAGATTTTACATGCTTCTCGAGAGAATTCAGTAGTTGCTGAGGTTAGCTTTTGGAAGGTACATATGGATCCAAACCGTTCTGTACAATGTAATGTACATATGTATCCATACGGTACACTACGTTTGGTTCCACCTTGAGCTTTTGCCATAGTTATCTAGTATGCCATATTTTCTGGTCTATACAGACAAAAATATTTTGCCTGAGACTAATATATGCCATATCTTCTGGTCTTGCGGACATTGAGATTTCTGTGTATGATCATTGTGCAGTCAAAATGGTATCGATTGCTTGTTACTAGCGGCCGGAGTGAGCTTGCTCTACATTTCAGCTGGACTCGCCCTTGTGTCTTTGGCTGTCTACATAAAGGGCATTTGGGGAGTCTTGGTGAAGTAACTAGCATCCCCAAGATGAAAATTTTGAGCCGCAGAATGTTTTTTTTTGTCCATGCGGAATCAAATACGGGCATAGCCCATTTGTAAAATTGCTCCACTTTGCAGTGTGCAATCATTTGTACTATTTGATCGTGACATTGAGATGGCAATTATACATGGCATTCAAATTGAATGATGTAAAATCTTTTGTCAATAAACAAATTGAATCATCGTTTTCTATTTTTTCTTCACTTCTCTTTTTTGCGTCTTTGATGCCAGATTCTATGATGGTTTTTGCATGGTATGGATCATTTTATGTTATCTTGCCAAAATTGAAATCATCATAAGGAACATTAGGAGCCAGCCTTTGAAACAGGCGTGAAGTTTGAGACTTTTTTTTGGCATTGTAAGGAGGCCTCTTAAAGGTCTGCAGTCTTTTAATGGCAGTTCTAGGTAGGATTTTGAAGTGAATGAACTCCCCATCTTGCTAAGTCCTATTATAAATCAGATAGACAACATCATCATAACGGTCACTGTCATACGGTTTCAATGCTCAGTGCATATATATTCCCTTCAATTGCTGAGCACATGTATGCATTCTTTGAGCATGTATAGCAATGGATTATTGGATGCATGTGTGCATCCTTATAGCATGTTCATGGATTTCACAGCAAGGCGATGAGGGATTGTTTAAATTTTTCTGAAAATTCTCGTGCTTTGCAGTCATAAGGATGCCTTGTCAACATGTGTTCTTGTGTACTTGTGCTATTCCTACTTGAGAGTGGATCTTGAGTCCATTGGTGCAGGTTGATGCAACTCCATAATCGCCGAGTACCCTTGCTTCTCCTCGCACAATTCAGTGGTGCATCTACTATACAAATGATCGTACCTTCACATCACTTTGATTCTAGCCATGAATGACAAAGTAATAAAGAAGAGTGATAAGCGACGACAAGTTGAGTTTATCAATGTTGGCGTGGGGCTAGGGAAAGGATATCTTTCCTTTGTGATCAACAATTTGGAGAATTTATGTGCATTTGGGTTGGATTTCTATCTTTTTGCATTCCTTGTGTCCCCTCCCTTTGCACTAGTCGTGAAAGAAGATATGTGGAGAATCTTTATGCACTCAGATTAGGATTCTATCTTTTTGAAAACAAATTAAATCCGACTTCCAACTACATTAGACCTTTGTTTTCCCACACGAATCCACCTCCCTTACTTTGGATATGCTATAAACCCTTCATTTTTACATCTCTAGGTGCATTGAAAGAATCCTAATTTTTTGGCTTTCTAAAACAAGCCTTGGTGAGGAATGGAGTCAGGCATACATTTGACTTTTGCATTTGAGCACTTTTTTCTTTTAGTTTCTAAATGGCTCCCTTTAGGAGCTTCATATTGAACAACGAGGGAGATTGGATGATAAGGTTGTCAAATGCATCTTTGTTGATTATAGTGTTGAAAGCAAGGATTATAGGTTATACCATCCACAATCAAACGTATCTTTGACTTCTCAAGATCTTCTTTTTGTGAAAGATGTAGTTAAACCCTTGTTGTCATATGCTAAAGAGATAGGTGTAAGCTCACATGACATTTTTGATACCTTGTTGACTCTTTTCAAAGGTGGGAGTACAAGTGTAAGCCCAAATGAGGGAAATATTTAACTTCTGTAGGTTTCAAGTGACGTCACAGATCCACCTATTTTTTATGTAGATATAAATGATGACTTCATGAGGATAGGGTTGGAAATGAGGAAGCTAGAGGTATTCCAAAATGGTTGGTGCATACTTTGCGTGATAATAATTTGGATGTACTTTTGTCTTGTTCGGATTCTCATCATGCTTCTTATGGATGCACTTTTGTCTTGTTCAGATTCTCATCATGCTGCTTATGCATTAGATTGTAATGCTTTGGTTGTGTCAAGTATGTGTGATGAGGAGGAACCACTTACTTTTGATGAAGCACAATTTTTTATAAAAATGACTGATTGTTATGTATAATGAACATGATGCACTTTAAGAGAAAGTTGATGGTGACAAGGAAGCTGGCGTTGACAAGGCTAATGGAAACAAGTGTGCTGGTGTGAAGGAGAAGGTTGATGGTGGTGACAACTTTGTTGGTGCCAAGGAGAAGGCTGCCAGGGACAAGTTAGTTTCGTGTTGAGGAGAAGGTTGTTGAAGAGAAGGCCGGTGGTGCATGTAAGGCAAAGTCTGGTAGGAAGGGGGGTGTTAAAGTAAAGAAGGGGGGTGCTCTTGTGGAAGAGGCTAGTGATGAAGCTGTTGATGTGGAATGTATAATTGAGAGCGAAAGTGTTGGTGACAAGTTAGTTGCTAATGAGGGTGCTGATGTGGAAGGTATAGCTAAGAGTGGAAGTCCTCGTGACAAGTTAGCTATTGATGAGGAGAAGGTTGTTGAAGAGAAGGACAATGGTGCACATAAATCAAAGGTTGGTAGGAAGGGGGATGTTAAAGTCAAGAAGGGGGGTGCTCTTGTGGAGAGGCTCGTAATGAGGGTGTTGATGTAGAAGGTACACTTGAGAGTGGAGTTGGGTAGAGTTGCGGGTGATGCATCGAGTGGGGTAGAGAAAGACGCAGGTGATTGCATTGACTTAGCCACTTTGTCAGAACTTTTTTGTGTCAAAGGAAAGAATCGCCTCATTTGTCATGATCAAAAGTTGTGTGCCTACAAGACTTAGCTACCATGCAACATTTTGTACTTTGTAGTCTGTTTTTTCATGAATCAAAAGCACTTTTGCTTGGTTATATGTGATGTTCTGTTTGTATTCTCTTGCATATAAGGTTGACCTAAATGATTCTATGGTTATTGTACAACATGTATGCTAGTGTGTTCTATTAGGTTGACAATTTGTGTCGTACATAATCTACCAAATTGGGTATTGTACACCTATTATGATTAGCATCTCTTACTCACGTGGCTGAGTTGACATGACTATCACTATACTCTCTCCTTTGTCTCATTTGGCCTTTGGGTGTTGTAGCAAGGGAGGCATGGTGACGTAATGAGAAATGTCTTGACACAACGCTACCCATAGATAGGAAAGCTTCCTGCGATCAACTCATAATACTTGACATCAATGGTGTTCTACTAAAGAATTTTGACATATGCCCAAAAGAACTTTTGAAGCTGCCATTCCTTGATGGGGTTGGACACCAAGGTGTGCACGTGATGGATTGGATGTACTATATTGTGAGGCCCGATATAGAGGAGTTCATTCTAAAGATAATAGAAAAGGCTTCTATCATGCTCTGATTGTGTTGCAAAAGGAAAAATATCATGAATATTATGAATGCATGCTTTTCTAAACCAATGAAGATGAGGGGACTTTTTTAAGGTATTGTTACCTATTAATAAGTCCTCATATATATCTCTGTATTGTTAGTTGAACTTTGAAGTTTCATTTACAGAAATCTTTAGTTAGGATGAGTGCAAGGTCTGGGCCAAAAGCCTTCAGCGGGTTCCATATGTTGCACGTGAGTTCGATGACAAGCCCATGTTCCTAAAACATCAAAAGAGGGTGTGGGAGAGGCACCCATAGTTTTATCCTACCACTACAATTCTAGCAAACGATTCTAGATATAAGTCTTTGAAGATTGACTAGATGTCATGGCTTTGCATTTGCTCCTACAAGACAACCTATGATGACCAGGATCGCTCGCTCTACCTGATGGATGTCATTTATCCATGGTTGAGTGGATGGATAGATGACATGTTCCGAACCATGTATGCCCATAGGAACCCCTTGTTTGATGTGGAGGATGACCTTTCATCCATTGTAACTGATCTTTTCATAAAAATAGAGGGATAATCCTATTGCTTTAACCTCCCCTCTCCCCCCCTGCCCCCCAATTTTCCACCTCTAAGCATTAGGAAAAGTTTGGACTAAAAAATGGGTCTTGTAAGAATTGTTGATGTGGCATAGCTTTCAAAAAGTGGGGATCGGTATTTTTTTTGCAAATAAGTCGGAGGTTGGATATTTAGAATCTACTCTTCAAATGCTATCTATTGATATATAGCATGCATGTATCAGACATTGCCTTCATGTAGATTTAGAAAAAGGTGATTTTAGATTACCGTAACGGTAACAAAACCTAGTTGATTGAAAAAAAAAATGGCATAACTTTCATAGAAGTCATCCAAACTTATCGGACCTTGGCTCTTTAGAATCCATTTTTTAAGAACTTTCCAATGATAGGTCATATCATGGGGTTCTAAGCAATATTTAGAGGGGTCTACCGGGTTGCTTTCTTTTGTACAACTTTGATGATGTGGCACTCTTAAAAGGCCCAAAAATGAGTTCAGAATTTTCCTAATGAATCTCATTGTCACTTATCCTTCTGTGCTTTGGTTGTTTGATACATTCTTTTTGTGCATTTTAGAAGGTATAAGTCCTTATTTTGCTACCTTGACTACAAAGTTGTCTCCTATGGAGAACATTTTTCACAACACTTTAGGGTCTCCTTCATACATGGCCACATTGTGATCACGACTTGCGGGAATGCCAGATATTTTAGTGTTTCCATCCTCATACTCATCCTTTGAGACAATATCTGCTTTCATCATCTTTGCCAATGGAAAAATGGAAACATATTTATGTATAGTTGAGGAGGTGCAAGAACACAGCACATGGGTTACTCATAGAACATCCATCAACACAACGGAAGGAATGAGAGCCTGTAATGTGTTGACAGTCCCACAATAGCCTACGCTACATTGCCAAAAATGTCAAGTTAATAAAGCGCAGAGCGCATGAAGGAAAGAGTTCTTTCGCATCCATTAAAGATTCCTAATCGTAGATGGGAAAGTATCTCTATGGATTTCATTGTGGGTTTACCACCTGCACGAGGTAATGATTTGGTATGGGTGGTTGTAGACCGGTTGACTAAACTATGCAAGTTTCTTTCAACCAAATCAACAATCAAGACTCTAGAGTTAGCTAAGTAATCCGTGGACAATCTGTACAAGTTGTATGGATTGCCAAAGTAACATTGTGAGTGATCGTGATCCAAAGTTTAACAGTCATTTCTGGAGGGTTGTGTTTAAAACGATTGGGTACACAACTCAACCAAAGTACAATAGATCATTCTAAAATTGATGGTCAGACTAAAAGAGTCAATCAAGTGCTAGAGGATATGCTATGAGCACGCGTTAGCAAAAAGCAATCAGATTGGGAATATTATCTACCTATTCTTAAGTTTACTTACAATAGTGCTAACCATGTAACGATTGGATTTATTCCTTTCATACTAATGCACGTTTTTCAACCTAAGTCACCAGTTACGAAGGGGTTGGCAGCTGAAAAGCTCTAATAGGTCAAGGATTTCATCCAAGACCATATCGATATGCTAAAACTAGGTCGTCAAAATGTTTGACAAGTGCACGATTGGTATAAGTACACTAATGAGAATCGTTGGCAAGTTAGCTTCACAAAAGGTGAACATGTATTTTTGTGTGTTCCAGAGAATTCAGAAAGTCTAAAACTCGGCTAACACCTAAGTTATCTCCAAAATATTGTGCACCTTTCAAGATAGTCAAGTGAGTTGGTGACCGAGCCTACAAACTCTCGTTACCTGCACACTCTTGCATTCATCCGGTATTTCACGTAATTCATTTATGTAAATGTCATTGACCAATAGATTCTGGTTGATTTTCTTGAATCTCCTACCAAACCACATGAACTTGAGAAAATCTTAGAATATTATGATTTACACACACATCATCATGTATGTTGACATGCTTTAGTCAAGTGGAAAGATTGACCTGAAGAAGGTAGGGCGAAAACACTTCTCCAAGGGAGTAATTTCATCAATCCAAGGGCAACCCTAGGGGGTCACAGACCTGGACCAAAGCCTGTCGACTGCTAAGCTGGGCAGGGAACCCTAGAAGGGCAAGGCCTATATAAAGGACGATGGGGAGGAGGGTCTTTTAAAGTAGTTCCAACGGCCCTTCCAAATGTCTACTAATCTAATCCAAGTTTACGTAACTCAATCCCACTTAGAGTTTTTACAAGTAGATAACTCAATCCCTATTTATATTTAAATTAGTATCATCAGCAAAGAATGTTGATCACCAACTTTCATGAATAAAATATTCTTTTGTTCAAAAAGCATTCATGAATGTGTGCATGATCCATGACTAACCTGACTGGTATCAGTCTTCTGGCTATCCCTACAACCTTAGTTTTTGATACTAGATGAAAGATTGTTACCATATACATGTGGTAGTGATGTGTGTGAACACACTAGGACCGCCCGGGCATTTTTTCCCTCTTAGGAGGTTTTTCCCCCTGTGCATTGTATATATGCCCATCACTCTAGGGCTATCAATTTCTCCATTGCACACTAAGTAATACACTCTCTATTGTGTGCCTTGAGCTTCCTTCGTCTTCTCCAAGATGTGTGCGTTTCTCTGCAACCATAATTCCAACAATTGGTATCAGAGCAAGTTGCGTCCTCCCAGGCTCAATCGCCAGAATCTCCAGCACACGCCTGCTCACTTTCTTCGATTTCTGTGAGCTTTGGCGAGCTTTGCACACTAAGTAATACACTCTCTATTGTGTGCCTTGAGCTTCCTTCATCTTCTCCAAGATGTGTGAGTTTCTCTGCAACCATAATTCCAACAATTGGCAAGCTCAATCGCTAGAATCTCCAACACACGCCTGCTCACTTTCTTCGATTTCTGTGAGCTTTGGCGAGCGTTCGCAAGTCGACAAAAATTTTGGGTGTGCTCGAAGAGCTCAGTCTGCTCAGATTTTTGATTCGGGCTCAATTCGGCCTCCGTCTCCACTACTGGCACTACTGCACGTGCTATTTTGTCATTTTGTGCAGAATTTTTGTCAGTGTCATTTTTTGCATAACAGGTGCCTTACAGTCTTCTACGGTTTGTGCTATATACCACGTATTGTTTCCGCTTTGTTTCTCCTCTTTTCGGGAAGCTTTCACATCAATGCAACATTTACCATGGCTGGCAATAACACAGATGTGTTCAAGATGTTTGCTGCTGAGGACAGGTTGGATGGGCGTCTGGAACATTGTGTAGGGCATTGATGTATGTTCTGGTTCTGAGGATGTAGGCGATGTTGAGGATGTTGCAGGTCTTGCTGCAAGGATTGCAGCTGTTAGAGTTGTTTTGCCTACATCAGAACAAGCTCGTTGGGATGTTAAGGATGCGTAGGCTCATGCATTGATTGCGTTGTCTGTGAAGTGCACCATTGTTCCTCACATCCGTTCAACAAAATGTGCAAAACAGGCTTGGGATATTCTAGCAGGTCTTTATGCAAGCCGCAATGAGGCTAAAATTGCTATGCTGCGTAAAGAGCTGGAGTCGAAGATTATGCATGAGGAAGATGATATGGAAACTTTCCTTGCTGGTATCAAGGATATCAATGAGCAACTTATTTCTGCAGGTGAAGTGATTTCACACAGTTCCCTTGTGCAGACTGTTCTTGATGCCTTACCAGATTCTTACCAGACTTTTGCTAGTACTTGGAGACTTATGACCCAAGGAAATCCAGAAGTTGTCAAGTTTGATGCATTATGCACATTGCTGTTGCAAGAGTCACTTTCCAGAAAAAAGAGGACTAGCCAGCGTGCAGTTGAACAGGCTTTTATTGCTTCTCAAAGAACGGGTGGTAACAACAATGCAGCCACTTCTTACGGTTCTGCTGCGAGTGGAAAAAATTCTGTTCCTAATGCTTCTGCTGGTAGCAATTCTTCTGGAAATTCTGGTGATAAGGGCAAAAAGAAGACGTGTTGCCATTATTGTAAAGCCAATGATCACCTGATCAAGTCGTGTCCTAAGTTGAAGGCCAAAGAGGCTAAGAAGAAAGACGGTGGTTCCACTGCAAATGCTGGTTCCACTACAAATGCAACCATTGTTGAGTCTTCTGTGAAAGGAGACTGTGTTGCTGATGTTGATGCAGAATGGGCCTTTAGCGCAAAGTGCACTTACAATCCTGCTGTCCATGATGCATGTATGTTAGTTGCTACAGATTCACATGTGTGGTATTCCGATAGTGGTGCTACAAAGCACATTGCCTCACATCGTGAATTGTTCACCTCTCTCGAGTCTGTCCCTCATGGGAATTCAGTCACTTGTGCCAACAATGCCTCTTATCCGGTTCAGGGAGTTGGAAAGATTGTTCTTATTGCTGCAAATGGCAGTTCTTTCACACTTGTTGATGCACTTTATGTACCTGGGATCAAGAAGAATCTCTTCTCTGTATCCGCACTTGCTAGACTTGGACTTGTAGTCAAATTTGTGGATGACAGATGTATAGTTCATGATCTCAGTTTTGGTGATGAAATTGTTGCATATGGGCTTTTGTGCCATGGGCTATATAAGCTCACTTTTTATGACAAGTGTGGACAAAATTTTGCAAATGCTGTTGCAGATTCAATGGCTATTTCAAATGCAAAACTTTGGCATGCACGTTTTGGTCATCTGAATTTTGCCAGTTTGCTGCGTTTGCAAAAATCTGATATGGTTGCTTCTTTGCCGCCACTTGAAGCACCTGTCAAACATGTTTGTGAAGGTTGTATTTTGGGTAAGATGCAGCGTTCTAAATTTCCAAAGGATGGTTCAATTCGGGCCACATGCAGGTGGCAGCTTGTGCATAGTGATGTTTGTGGGCCCATGCAAACTCCGTCCTTGGGCAATTACCTGTACTTCGTGACTTTCATTGATGATTACTCCAAGCATGCATGGGTATTTCCGCTTAAAGCGAAGTCCGAAGTTTTTATGTGCTTCAAACAATTTCTGGCTATGCCTGAAAATGTCTCGAAATGTACTATGGGCACCCTCCGTTCCGATCGAGGGGAGAAGTATATGTCTCATGAATTTAATGCATTTCTGGCTAGTCGTGGGATAAAGATTGTTCTTATTGCTGCAAATGGCAGTTCTTTCACATTTGTTGATGCACTTTATGTACCTGGGATTAAGAAGAATGTATCTGCCCTTGCTAGACTTAAACTTGTAGTCGAATTTGTGGATGACAGATGTACAATTCATGATCTCAGTTTTGGTGATGAAATTGTTGCATCTGGCCTTTTGTGCCGTGGGATGTATAAGTTGACTTTTTATGACAAGTGTGGACAAAATTTTGCAAATGCAGTTGCACATTCAAGGGCTATTTCATATGCAAAACTTTGGCATGTACGTTTTGATCATCTGTATTTTGCCAGTTTGCTGCATTTGTGAAAATCTGATATCAGCTTGTGCATAGTGATGTTTGTGGGCCCATGCAAACTATATATGATGCACTTATAGAAAATGACACATGGACTTTATGTGATTTGCCTCCTAGAAGAAAGGCCATTGGTACGAAGTGGGTTTACAAGTTGAAATGCAAGCCGGATGGTGAGATCGATCGCCATAAGGCTCGACTTTTTGCAAAGGGTGATGCACAACAAAAAGGCATAGATTATGAAGAGACTTTGCATCTATGGCCCTTTCCAAATCTTGAGTCCAATCAATGAGATGGCTTATCAACTCAAGTTGCCCAACCATTGGCTCATACACAATGCTTTTCATGTGAGCTTACTTAAGCCCTACAAAGGAGATCCACCAAGTGAACCAATTATTGAAGACCCTCCCAAAATCGAAGACCAAGAAGAGGTGCTACAACCCAAAGCTATCCTTCGGCATAAACGCAAGGTGCTACGACATGGTAAGATTATTTGACAGTATCTTATTAAGTTCAAAATTTATCCTTTTGAAGATGCTAGATGGATGAAAGGAATACAACTTAAGGATAGTATGAACCTTGTCAATGCTTACAATGCTACATTAGAGTAAGCAAATGTACAAATTTCTTTTGAATGACCAATGGTTTTGTCTTATAAGACTAGTTCTCTTTTTATTCTGCACAAAGTTAAATAGTATGCATGCTTAGATTCATGTTCATGATGACGACGTCTCTCAAACACCAAGTAGAATTTGTCACTCTACTTTGGGAGAATAAAATGGACTAAAGAGCAGACATGCTTGCGGCAGCTATGTCTCCCAAGCACCAAATGGATTAGTCATCCATCTTGGGAAGATGTCATAGGATAAAAAGGGATCCTCTACCTGCTAAGTAAGATTGACTAATGACTAAGGCTTTATCTCTTCTAGCTCATAGTCGAGGATGACTATGATTTCAAGAGAGAGGTAATTTCATAGGATAGGTCGAAGAAAAATTCAAATCTTTTACCTAGATTTTCAAAGAAACCTTTCCAGAAAACACGATGGATGTTGGTAATGTTACCATATACATGTGGTAGTGATGTGTCTGAATACACTAGGACGGCCGGGGCATTTTTTTCCCTCTTTAGGAAGTTTTTCCCCCCCGAGCATTGTATATACGTCCATCCCTCTAGGGCTATCTATCTTTCCATTGCACACTAAGTAACACACTCTCTATTGTGTGCCTTGAGCTTCCTTCATCTTCTCCAAGCTGTGTGCGTTTCTCTGCAACCATAATTCCAACAATTGGTATCAGAGAAGGTTGCAGCTGCTCCAACACACGCCTGCTCACTTTCTTCGATTTCAGTGAGCTTTGGCAAGCGTTCGCAGGTCGACAAAAATTACGGGAACGCTTGTAGCGCTCAGTCTGCTTAGATTTTTGATTTGGGCTCATTTCGGCCTCCGTTTCCACTACAATCAGTACTGCACAGGCTATTTCATCATTTTGTGCAGAATTTCTGTCAGTGCCCTTTTCTGCATAACAGGTGCCTCATAGTCTTCTACGGTTTGTGCTATATAGCACGTGTTGTTCCCGCTCTGTTTCTCCTATTTTCGGGTAGTTTTCACATCAGGTGCAACATTTACCATGGCTGACAACAACACATATGTGTTCAAGATGTTTGCTGCTGAGGACAGGTTGGATGGGGACAACTACCCTATGTGGGCTTATATAATGCAACATGTTCTTGTGTCAAAGGGTGTCTGGAACATTGTGCAGGGCATTGATGTACGTCCTGGTTCTGAGGATGTAGGCAATGTTGAGGATGTTGCAGGTCTTGCTGCAAGGATTGTTGCTGTTAGAGTTGTTTTGCCTATGACAAAACAAGCTCGTTGGGATGTAAGGGATGCGCAGGCTCATGCATTGATTGCGTTGTCTGTGAAGTGCACCATTTTTTCTCAAATTCGTTCAGCAAAATCTGCAAAACAGGCTTGGGATATTCTAGTAGGTCTTTATGCAAGCCTCAATGAGGCTAAAATTGCTTTGCTGCGTAAAGAGCTGAGTCGAAGATTATGCATGAGGAAGATGATATGGACACTTTTCTTGCTGGTATCAAGGATATCAATGAGCAACTTATTTCTGCAGGTGAAGTCATTTCAGACAGGTTCCTTGTGCAGATTGTTCTTGATGCCTTACCAGATTCTTACCAGACTTTTGCTAGTACTTGGAGACTTATGACCCAAGGAAATCCAGAAGTTGTCAAATATGATGCATTATACTCAGTGCTGTTGCAAGAGTCACTTTCCAGAAAAAACAGGACTAGGCAGCGTGCAGTTGAACAGGCTTTAATTGCTTTTCAAAGAAAGCGTGGTAACAGCAATGCAACCACTGCTTATGGTTCTGCTGCGAGTGGAAGAAATTATGTTCTTAATGCTTCTGCTGGCAGTAATTTGTCTGGAAATTTTGGTGATAAGGGCAAAAAGAAGATGCGTTTCCATTATTGTAAAGCTAACGATCACTTGATCAAGTCGTGTCCTAGGTTGAAGGCCAAAGAGGCTAAGAAGAAAGAGGGTGGTTCCACTGCAAATGCTGGCTCCACTACAAATGTAGCCATTGTTGAGTCTTCTGTGAAAGGAGAATATGTTGCTGATGTTGATGCAGAATGGGCTTTTAGCACAGAGTGCACTTACAATCCTGCTGTCCATGATGCATGCTTGTCAGTTGCTGCAGATTCACATGTGTGGTATTTCGACAGTGGTTCTACAAAGCATGTTTACCTCTCTCGAGTTTGTCCCTCATGGGAATTCAGTCACTTGTGCCAACAATGCCTCTTATCCGGTTCAGGGAGTTGGAAAGATTGTGCTTATCGCTACAAATGGCAGTTCCTTTACACTTGTTGATGCACCTTATGTACCTGGGATCAAGAAGAATCTCTTGTCTGTATCCACACCTGCAAGACTTGGACTTGTAGTCAAATTTGTGGATGACAGATGTACAGTTCATGATCTCAATTTTGGTGATGAAATTGTTGTATCTGATCTTTTGTGCCGTGGGCTGTATAAGCTCACTTTGTATGACAAGTGTGGGCAAAATTTTGCAAATGCTGTTGCAAATTCAAGGGCTATTTCAGATGCAAAACTGTGGCATGCACGTTTTGGTCATCTGAAGTTTGCCAGTTTGCTGCGTTTGGAAAAATCTGATATGGTTGCTTCTTTGCCACCTCTTGAAGCACCTGTCAAACATGTTTGTGAAGGCCGTATTTTGGGTAAGATGCAGTGTTTTAAGTTTCCAAAGGATGGTTCATTTCGGGCCCATGCAGGTTGCAGCTTGTGCATAGTAATGTTTGTTGGCCCATGCAAAAACCATCCTTGGGCAATTACCTGTACTTCGTGATTTTCATTGATGATTACTCCAGGCACGCATGGGTATTTCCGCTTAAAGCGAAGTCCAAAGTTTTATGTGCTTCAAATTTTTTTTGGCTATGGCTAAAAATGTGTCGAAATGTACTATGGGCACCCTCTGATCCGATCGAGGGGGGGAGTATATGTCTCATGAATTCAATGCATTTCTGGCTAGTCGTGGGATAAAACACCAATTTACAGTGCCTTATACACCTCTGCAAAATGGTGTTGCTGAGAGGAAAAACAGGTCACTTACGGAAATTGCACGATGTATGGTCAAAAGTCAAGCTTTACCGCATTCTTTTTGTCTTGAGGCCATCATGTGTGCCACTTATGTACTAAACAGGTGTCCTACAAAAGCTTTGCAGTCTATTACTCCATATGAAGCATGGCATGATAGAAAGCCTTCTATTGAGCACATGCGTGTTTTTGGCTGTTTGGCATATGCTTTGGTGCCACAAGTGCAACGCAAAAAATTGGATGATAAGGCTCTCAAATGTATTTTTGTTGGATATAGTGCTAAAAGCAAAGGTTACATGCTATATCATCCGCAAATAAAATGTATTCTGGTTTCACGGGATGTAGTGTTTGTGGAAGATTCTGTTCAGCCCTTGCTGTCATGTACTAGAGACAGTAATGTAAGCTCATAGGATATTTATGACACTTTGTTCCATCTTTTCAGTGGTGGAAATACGAACGTAAGTTCTAATGAGGCAAATGTACAGCCTATGGGGGTTTCTGAAAATGTTTTAGATCAGCCTATTACTGATGCAGATGTACATGATGTACTTGATGAGGAAAGGGCTGAAAATGAGTAGGCTAGAGGTATGCCAAAATGGCTGGTGCACACTTTGCGTGACAGTAAATTGGATGCACCTTTGTCTAGTCATACTCGTTCAGGCTCTTGCCATGCATCTTATGCATCAGATGTTATGCTTTGGCTGTGTCTAGCTTACATGATGTTGAGGAGCCTCTGTCTTTTGATGAAGCACAGAATTCAAAAAATTGGATGGCTGCCATGCAATCAGAATACGATGCACTTATAGAAAATGACACATGGACTTTATGTGATTTGCCTCCTGGCAAAAAGTCCATTGGTATGAAGTGGGTTTATAGTTGAAACGCAAGCCGGATGGTGAGATGGATCGCCATAAGGCTCGACTTGTTGCAAAGGGTTATGCAGAGCAAAAAGGCATAGATTAGAAGAGACTTTTGCTCCCACTTGTTGTATGACTAGTGTGCGTTTTCTATGTGCATTGGCAGCTCATTTTGGTTGGGATGTACATCAATCAAACATTGTTACTGCTTTCTTGAATGGTGACATATTTGAGGAAGTTTATGTAACGCAGCCTCGCGGTTTTGTCATAAAAGGACAAGAGGACAAAGTGTGCAGATGTAAGAAGGCTTTGTATGGGTTGAAGCAATCTCCTCGTGCTTGGTATGAGAAAGTTGACATTCATTTGGTTAAACGAGGCTTTCGTAACAGTCCAACAGAAAGCACATTGTATGTATAGCGTGAGGGGGATGTACTGTTCATTGTGGTTCTTTATGTCGATGATTTGCTGATCACTAGACCAAATGAGAGACATATTGCTGAATTTAAGGCTGATTTGAATGTTACTTTCAAGATGAAAGATTTGGGGCTGTTGCATCATTACTTGGGTATACAGTTTAAGCAGTGTGATGGTGGTATTGCCTTGTGTCAGAAAAGTTACATAGAGACATTGCTATGTAAGTTTGGACTTGAGGATTGCAAACCGGAAAATAGGTTTAAAGTTGAGTCTACATGATGTTGGCGATCTTGCTGATGTCACTCTTTACCAAACTGCTGTTGGCTTCCTCATTTATGTATGCAACACGAGGCCAGATATTCAGTTTGCAGTCTCACAGGTCAGCAGATTATGCATAGCCCAGGGTCTAAGCATTGGCAGGTTGTCAAGAGGATTTTCCGCTACCTTAGTGGCACTTTATATCTTGGCTTGTTTTATCCCAAGGGGGGATCATTGCCACCACATTTACATGCTTTTTTGGACTCAGATTAGGCTGGTTGTTTTGACACACGAGCGTCCACAAGTGGTTTTTGTTTCATGCTTGGCAGTTCATGTATATCATGGTTGAGCAAGAAACAACCTACTGTGGCCACTTCGAGTTGTGAGGCTGAGTACAGGGAAGTCTTCACAGCTACGGTTGAGTGTGTATGGCTCAGAATCCTTATGGCTGTTTTGGGTGTTTGACAGGACACTGCTAACACTATCTACACTGACAGTTAGAGCGCATTGGCAGTTGCGAGGAACCTAGTTTTTCATGCTCGCATAAAGCACATTGAGGTGCATTACCACTATGTCAGGGAAAAAGGTGCATTGGCTACGTTTAGAATAAAGTTGATTTTGATGGAGAAGTTCAAGTACTCGCTGCACATGTTGTTCATGTTCTTCTGTATTTCTTGAGTAAACTAGGATGTCATCAAAGAAGACAAGAATAAAATCATCAAGATGCTCTTGAAACACATCGATCATGAGATGATTAAAAGTTGCAGAGCATTAGTGAGTCCAAAAGGCATAACTATAAATTCATAATGTTCAAAAAATCCTATCTTTGGTATGTCCTCCTTCTTGATTTGGATTTTGGTAATACCCTGACTTAAGATGAATCTTTGTGAAGATAGAAGCTCCATGTAATTGGTCAAGCCGTTCATCAATCCTTGGTATGGCATACTTATTCTTGACTGTTACCTGGTTTAATCCTCGATAATCAATACAAAGACGTAGAGTATCATCCTTCTTTCGATTAAAGAGAACAGGAGTACGCCACGGAGAAAACTTGGCTCGAATGAAGCCTTGTTCAAGAAGTTGAGTTAATTGATCCTTGAGTTCCGCATATTCACATACTGACATTTTCTAATGTCTACGGGCAATTGGTTGAGCTCCTAGAGTAAGCTCTATTGCATGATCAACATCATGTTTGGGTGGTAGCTGTGAAAGTTCTTCGAGAAATGCATTATCAAATTTTGTTATCCATTCGGGTTCATGTTAATCTATTTTCTTCTCCTTAGGTTTAAGCTTTACTGCATAAATCCTTTCATTCTTCCCATGACTCTTCATAAGTTTGGTAAAGTTCACTAGTTTGAGATTAGGCTTCCCCCATTTCCCAATAGCTATAACTCTAGAGTTTTGATCATTTTTGAAAGTCAATGAAGCATCTTTTCAATGTATATGAGCATCATTAGCTTTAAGCCACTCCATTCCTAGAATTCCATCGTAGATTCCTATGGGTAAGACTCTGAAGTTTGCAGAAGTATTATGACCATTCAAAACAAAATTCAAGTTACCCACTAAAGTAGAAGATTTAACCTTTCTACCCGTAGTAGCTAATTCTACTGTAAGGTCTGTATCAGGGTGTTTAGGCAAAATGAGGTTTCTGATGCACTTAGGAGATATGAAAGAATGCTCCATTGAGCTTATTAGAAGGCTATCAATTGGATTCAAGCTTTTGAACATGTTACCAACTTCTCAATCAGAGATTAAGAGAACAAGCATCAAACAAAGCTGCATATATTTCAAGGGTGTCCCACACATGTTGCTCTCAAAACATTTTTCATAGATTTATCAAATATCACTTATTATGACCTCTATCTCTCACAGTCTCTAAACTCTAGGCAGTCGATGTCTCTCTCTCTCTCTCTCTCTCTCTCTCTCTCTCTCTCTCTCTCTCTCTCTCTCTCTCTCTCTCTCTCTCTCTCTCTCTCTCTCTCTCTCAAGCGTGCACACACTAGGCCCGTGACACTCTCTCTCTAAAGCAAGGCAAAATATCGAGCTATCGCTTGCAATTTAAGCAGGCTGCATTATACACTCCAAAAATTCCCAACCCCAGGCCCTTGAAGAGTAGTAGGACTCAGCATTTGATTTTTTTTGAAGATCCATGTTAAATTACAGCTCAGCATCTTGGACCCAAACTCTTGTGAAACCTGTTGAAACCAGTCTGCGTCGGCGCAGATTGGTTCCAACAGGTTTAGAATGATATTTTTAAACAGCTCAATGTGCTATATGAAGCAACTTTTTTGTGTTTTTTTTCAATAAAATCGACTCTAGCAAGCGTCATTGCCACATATGGCATTGGTAGTGTTAAAAATTGTGAAATCCTTGTTAGATTTTGAGCTTGCCTTAAGAAATCGAGAAATTTACACAAGTTTTAACGTAATCAAATATGAGTGTGTCAAGGTAGACTGACTTTTACATCATTAGAGATCCCTATCAAAAAATGAGAAAGCATTTCTATGGATTTTATTGACAGTCTACATATGATAGTTCATGGCCATGGCTCGATTTGAGTAGTTGTAAATAGATTATCCAAGATCTGTAGTTGTCAATCAAGGACTCCAGAATTGACACAACTAAATTTGATGGCCAATATTGGAGAGTAGTATTCTGTAAGCTCAAAGACTAGTATTCTGTAAGCTCAAAGCTACTCCTAACCTAAGTACATTTGATTATCCTCAAACACTAAGTGAGTAAATCAAGTCCTAGAAGATATGCAATGAGATTATGTTAGTAACAAGCTAACTGATTGAGAAGATTATCTATCTTGGAATTTGCTTACAATAGTGTAACGGATGTTTCCATAGGATTTATTCCATTTATGCTTATGTATGGTTATTGTTTGAAGATACCAAGTACGGATACCTGATCTAGCCAATTTGTTGCTAAAGTCCTCATTTATAATCCTATTTTGACTCTATAGATTGTAAATATAGTTGAAGATCATAGATTATAATGTAAGTGGATTCATCCCATTGAATTTTGATGTAAATAGATATTGCCCATGGGAATTGAGCCTAAAGACCATTTTTTAGAAGCCCCAAGTATAAAAGTCACTTATTAAGAAGATAAGAGAGAACTCTCTGTACATGTGAAGTAGAGAAGTGAGCAGAGCTACTTTGCAATTGGAATATCTTCTAATGTGGTAATCCAAATCAAGTTCCATGAAGTGCATTGTGTTTCTCTCCTCTTACTCTATCTTTTGAATGTAAACCTTGTGTCTACATCGTGTGAGCCTTAATTTGCTGTTTTAGTGATATTCAAGTTTGAATGCCTATCTTTTGAGAGGGGGTTGTTGCAAGGCCGTAGGAGGTGTTGCTGGAATTTTTTTGTTCCTATTTTGGTGACATGTGAATCGATGAATTGCGATTTTTATACCTCTCAAATTAGGTTTTTATGGTCCATATATATTCTACTATCCTTTCATGTTAGAGTTTTGTAGCGTTTTGAGCTCGTTTAGCTCATAAACCATCGAGTGATTAGTTGGTGTGAGGATTGATCGTATGCCTAGTAAGCCTAATTGTTAATTGGTTGTTTGAGGTTGCTCTTGTGCATCTTCCTATGTAGGTTCACTCCATTGTGAGTGAAAACCCAACACATCTTCGTGCCCCATCCAATTTGCTTCCTTGAGTATTGACATATTGTGTATGTTAGTGCGCAAAAGCTATGCTATGGATGTTTATTGTAGTGATCCAGTAATATCCGTGCCATTGATGGTTGAGTGAACTTGTAACCGTATTAGTGTTTATAAATATGTGTCAAGTTGAAGCATTATAATCATTTACACATCACAAAAAAGCTACCAGTGGCAAATGAAGCTTTGATCACCCTATGGTAGCCTTAGTATATAAGGTACCTAGGTCATTTTGTAAAGAGAACATTTATCATAATCAAATTTTAAGCTGTCATTGACTGTGTGTGAGAGAGAAAGAGAGAGTGCATGAGCTTAATCTTGGTGCTACTCCCCATGTGCTCATCGCATTAGAGAACCAACAACACCATTGTGCTAGGCTCGGTGAGAGCTACGTGACAACGTCAAGCATTCCACGCTAGATGAAGCACGCATGTTGATGCATCTACAAGCCATTGGTGGTCATAAGTGTATCAAACGATGTCTATTTTCTGCTTGTAAGTAGTCATTAGAATTATGATGACATAAGCTATACATAAATACTCATAGATATCAGTTTTGGGCACTTCCAAAATACTAATCTGTCTTCATACACGCGTTTTTTGCAGATGGGTTAAGAGCAAGGATTTTAAGTGTAGAGGCTTGGGGACTTGACAAGCTAAAGAGATTGCCTCCGTGCACCTATCGTGTCATCTGTGTCCTCGATTGACATTATGTTGATCTAGGTTGTGTTGCATACCTTTTATAGGTGTTCTAATTCGCTCCCGCAACCATGAGGTAGGGATTTCCACTGCAGGGACAAAAGTCTTGGATTATATTCATACAAGTGCTTAGAAGTAGTGTGGATACCAAGGCTCACACTCATTACTTCTCTCTTTCAAATAGTGATCGGTGACTTCTGGATGAGAGACACCTCGAAGATGAAGATTGGGAGCAAGAGTGCAAGATGGTCCCAAGGCAGATAGATCTTGGGCTGAAAAGAAATCTAGAGCAGGGGCACAATATTGTGTTGCGGTAGATAGATCTTGGGATCTACCCAAGTACTTTATGTGGCAAGAGAAAGGAGCATTGGAGAGAAAGCCAACCACTAGAGTGGGAGCACATGGGCTTCTATGAACATATGCTCAAGACTTCTCTTGGAGACATGGGACTACAAGTTGTGAGTGAGCCTGACAAAACTCACATACCAGCCAAGGTTATGTGAGCCTACCAAAACTCATGGGTGTGTAGAGGGTGTGAGTGAGCCTGAAAAAACTCATGAATGGTGGCTAGGGTTGTGAGTATGCCCGACAAAACTCATGGACATGGTGTGTTACTAGACTAGCAAGATCATGTGGACCAAGGTGAAGACATGATGCCTTCTACAAAACCAATGATCTTGGAAGATCAAAAGGTTTACCATTGACGAGGAATCATGACACGATAGTAGGCTAGATGTGCCATGCCATGAAAACTCTTTAGACGGTGTTGGCTATGAGATGCTTTGGATGTGTGGAACACTTCTTGGTGATAGGGGAGGCTACTTCTAATGTTGTTCAAATCTACAGATTGGCGTATATTGGATATGGAAGGGGGTGTTAGTAGTGTATGTGTGGGCCTTGGACAAGTGTGGGGACCCTGGGTAGACTGTGTGTGTGTGTGACATCAGCCTTAGGATATAAGGGGGATTCCATCTTTATTATGTCTTAGAGCACTGTTGAGGGTGGCCAGCTTTCCTCTTTTGTGGGTGTATGAGTGTTAGCCTGATTTAGTATAGCAAATGGGTCAAGGGATCCATATGCTCATGTCTCACTCTTCCAACAAGTTATGAGAGTTGAATAGATTGCAAATTTTCACACACAATACGAAGGATTTGGCTTAACCTTGGAAGCGTTTGGATTGACTCTACTTTGTCTTCACTCTCTTCCTCTTGTCTTGTGCTAGTCTCCAAAGCTTTACTCTTTCAAACCCATTAAGGCAGAAAACATCAACAAGCATCTTGATATTTGAGGCTGCATCAGTGGGTAGGGTGTTACAAAAAAGGATGGGCTTGATTTATGAGAGAGAGAGATTTATTGATGTGTCTGTATGTAGGGGGCATGGGTGCATGTATTTGTCAATGGCCTATTAGCAAGATCAAGCAAGACACATCATAGACGAGTTGCATAAGCTCGTGTATGAATAAGGGTCAATCAAAATCAACCCAAAAGGTTAGCTTTTCTTTGGATGCATGCACATGACTAGGCAAAACTCAAGAGCAACAGAGGAGAAGCAATGTGATATTTTGGAGACATTGGGAAGAATTTATTAAGGGCCATCCACATGGACATAACTACTCAATGAGGTCCTTAAAATGACTCTAAGGTTGGGTATATACGTTGTGGTGGAAAATTTGTTCACAAGGGCATACAAACTTTAGTTATACAAAATCTAATGTGGTAGCACTTTTAGCTAACTGCAATTTACCATGCCTGTGCTCTATGAATGGACATCATTCACTTTGCACATGGCCAAGACATGTGGCCAACAGAGGCCAAAAATGTACACAATCTTTCTAGTGTGTGAATAGACCCTAAGGTTGGGTCCACATCATGCAAAGGAATTTGTTGTGGTACAATGTGATTTGACCAAAAATACGGTTTATAATTGCTAGGTCCACCTCAATTCTGATAGCATCGTCCTTTTGGATTGAAAAATGTATAAATAGGTGGGCCTCACAAGGATCAAACCTGATTGTCTAAGAGGTCTTGCAATGGTAGGCTAACCATGTAACTAGGCATGGAACAATGCAATTAGCTTTGGAGGATGTGAATTCAATGTGTGGCAACAAAGAAAAAATAAAATTTTCATCACAGAATGTGGACGGGAGCTAAGTCTACTACCCAAAGGAGTGTGTGTGTAGCTCTTTTATTTTAATATATAAACACAATTGAACATACAAGTACAAAGATAGCTGGCTTTAGACAAGTGACCAAGGGCAGCACAAAAACAACTCAATCTTAGAATTATCTTTGTACATTGCTGTAAGAATGAAGTCTCATTCTAATATATAAGTACAAAGGGTGATTTGTGCTATTTGTTGCATAGAGTGATAAGAGTCGGGTATGTCAAAGGTGGACAACAACTAATCCAAAGAAAACCCAAAAAAGGATAGAGTCCTCACATGCATCCATTCAAACAAGACAACAGATACGTTAGCCTTGAATACGTTTTACAGGTGTCAACAGACTATATCAGTTTGTTATCCATGTACAACTTACAACTTTTTTAACTTAAAACTATCGTCCAAAGTGTTCATGTATTCTAGTGCTTTAAACTTGATGTTTTGTTAAAAAGGTTATTATCCAATGATTTATGGAAGTAATTATATGTATGGTTTCTAAATAGCCCCAATTTTTATTAAACCTTAATTAAATATTAACATACATATCATTATGATCAGAAGGCCACCACCCCTTCTGATCCAAGTGTCTTAATCCCCATATCAGCCCATAAGCCAGCCATTCAATACCATAATTCACTTTGCAAGATTCTCAGTCTCTAACTCATCTAGCTCTTTCAAGTGCGGTATACCTCTTCTTAACCATAAAGACATAAAATAACCTAATCAATCACATCAGATACCTCCCACAAAAAAAATAAAATTTGTTTGGTATATGCATCAAACTCGGCTAAGTGTATCAAGCAAAACCAAATCTTACAGACCGAGTGATATCCAACACACCTCAGATAGTCTCAATAATTGTCATGCCTAATATGAAGAAAACCTACTACATCCAGTCTACTTAGCCACAATACAATTAAAAAATTATCGTAAAATCCAATCCCCAATGAAAAATATAGTACATTAAAAGTGGAATCCTTAATTCGTTGGTAGCCTGATGAAAACTCAGTATCAGATGGAACTGGGGCCACCCAAAGCATGCAAACAAAAGATCGACCTTTATAATATGCACACACTCCCAATCCACAAAATAGAGTCCAAGTAACAGACACCCTTTGGGGTTGGGAGTATCCAATAGTTCCTACACAATACACCATCATTTTTCTTGTAGATGTCAAGGGTATACCATACCAACCCACCACACTTCTCTTTTCTAAAGAAACCAAACTCATGCAGTGTGGTACCAAGATAGAATCCTAACAAAATCAAAATCACGGCAGTAACTAGTAACCTATCTCATCACGCCAATTTGACCGTCAGAAAATGACATTTTCCAGAGCCATGAAAATATTTATGCAAGGGTTTTGAAGAACCAAACCAAGGTGTATTTAGCCTTTCCACAAATCCACAAGTGTTTTGTTTGGAGCATAACACACTATATGTAATAAAAAACACCTAACACAATAAAAATCCAGAGAGAAATAGTCGATGAGCATCAATCTGATCTATACGGGTTAGTCACAAGCACAAGGCCCAAAACCACAAAACCAAACCTCCAAACTGTGGGATCGGTTTCTAACCTCGCCCCTATCTTATTGTAGACATAGCGAGAACCACAAACATAAATGTCAATCCATGGGAGGAAGCTGACTCGACTAGTGCATAGAGGCTACAATAGGGTGTCAATCTCTTGAAAACAATAGACAACTCGCATCTAACACAACCTACACTCAAATGACCAAGTCACTAAAAGCTAGTCGCTAATTAGCAAACAAATCATAATCGTTACAGCATCAAACAATATCTGAATGTTACAAAACTTGTAGGACATGCATATAAGACCAAAGTACATATGCTGATGGTCTCAAATCTCACTTTTGATGAAGTATAAACTCACGATTATTAACAGTAGTGAGTTTTTGACCTAGTCATTTTCGACTTCGAATGCATCTAAATGCTTGACAATGATGCCCCAATACCCCGCCTATGCTTAATTTGTGATTTTCTAGCTTAAATTTGTACTTATGATAAAATTAGGCCGCGGGTCAGTGATGCCAAAAGCTATAGTTTACCATGATATGTTTACGTCAATGCGTAGAGCTCTTACATGCAGTTACAACGCAACAGACGGCATTGTAATGTGACAACTGGGAAGGGAGTAGGAAGCATGAGAAGGAGAGAAGTGAGCATCGTTAGCTCACACTATGTTTCTTTTATCCAAAACTTGAAAAATAGCTTACAAAAATTGGCCTTTATACCTTAGCCAAAGTTTCTTTGGTCAAAAACTAATGATTTGGGAGCTCTGACTAAAGATAATTTGATACAATTTAAAAGCTTATCGCCCCGGCTCATCGATTACACTATCCATTTGGAAAATAGGAGTTACAACATTCCCAATTTATCAAAAGAATAAGTGTTTTTACAATAAAAGCTCTTGAAAAATGTTATTTGAGTTAGGTTGCTGCTAACATTCCCCCCTCCTCAACTGCATCATCCCTTGACATAGCCTTATGGACTAAAGTAGTCTTTGGGTTTATGGATGGTGTCTTTAAGCACGTGTAGAGATTTCTCATATTTGATTCGTCTTTCTTTGTCAAGGACTTGCAAAAACTGCATAGTGATTTTTTTTAAAAGTTTGATGGCTGAATAGCCAACAAACCTTGATGTAAGGTTGTTGATCACTGGCCCATAATTCTTCTTCCTACATGTGAAGAATCCTGTATAAAATGCCTCTTCAAATGCCAACATATTGCTTGATGGCAGCAACTTGCATCTCGCGCACAAGTTGTAGAGGACTTCTTTTGAGGGTTGTCCACTCAAATCATAGCATAGACCTTTGTTGACTTCTAAGAAAGACATCCATGGGGCTCTCGCTTGCTCGGGCTCATGAAAAGCTTGAATGCATCTAAGCAACATTCTATAGATTTTATAGAGCATTGCACATGAGAGGTCAGGGAGGCTTTTGAAGAAGTTCATGGGGCCCGTTAGGGTTTTCACTATGTAGTCCTCCGTTGCTCATCCCTGCTCTGGAGTTTGTAGTCTTGGGTAGTTGATCCATGTTGGTCTCTTCTTCCTCAATGCATCGTGTGCGCGCCATGTCCTTACCCTTGGTACATGACAAAATGTAGGGTCTCTTTGTATTGCTGCAGGTGCTCTTGTAAAGAGAATGAGGTATCTAGAGTTCTTGTTGAGCCAGTTCTTTCTCCATTTGGGGTGAAGAGCATCTGAACCTTCCCCTTGCATATCCTTGTAAAGTCGTTCTTTGACTTGTAGTAGCTCCACCTTTATCAAAGGGTAGGGTAGCGGCTGCTGATTCCATTGAGCATTGATTTGTTGGGAGTAAGATAAGCTACATTGACTGAGTAGAGAACTCTCAACTCCTAATCCATTGCCGCTTTCCATTTAGACTCTACTTCATGGACTATCTACTCCTTTAGTGCATCTTCTTTAGCTTTGGAAAGTTGGACCATTGGCACTTGTTCTTCTTCGGTGATTGGCACTTGAAACTCCGAATCTCCTGCTAGCCCTTCTGATGGTTGTGTTTCCATATCTGCAAAGGAGACTGATATTATTTATATGCTTGGCTTGTTAAAGCCTGATCTGTCAGGACATTCAAGGCATTATCTTTTTGAATTGTAATTAAGATCTTGACTTTAAACCTTAGGGACATCTTTACACAACTACTTATATTTTGGGCAGTTATATGAATACGAGGAATGTCTCATGGCGTAAAGCAATTTTTGGGATGTACTTGTCAATGCAGTTCGCTATCTCCTGACTCTGTATTGTTGTTTTGTTCGGATGTTTAATGATGATTATGAATACACAGTGATGGCAGTACCTTTTCCTCTCTATAATGGTGTTTCTTGTTAATTTACTTTGGAGTTCTGTGTGTCAATGATCATTTTATTGTACTTGCTTTCTTGTAAACTGCATGTTTTTTCATTGAATACCTGTTAGGGCTATATGCCCCTAACATTTGGCGATCCTACGTTTGGTTCAAATTCAGCTTGAACCGTATGGCAGTCAGGAATATAGTGCGGAACTGATATGCAAGTTGATCTTGATCACCTGAGGGAATTCTCCAATTGGGTAACCCTGCAGGAAGAGTTTGAGGAATATTCCACCAAGTTCTTGATGCAGTTCTTTCCGAATTTGGCGGGGGAAATCAAAATTGTAGTGGTTGATAAGGTAGTTTCTTCATTTCTACCTTTTGGGGCATGCAACTTACCTCCTTGTTACAGTCTATATGAAAGGAAAATGTTGGTACAGTATTTACGACAGAAAAGAAGAAATCATATATGAGTGGGTCATGACAAGGGTCCAATTTACCGCAACACTCATATGGCACCCGGTTTCGGCTTAGGAGAGAATTTGTAGCAAGGGGAAGGCATGATGAAGAGTCGGGTAGTGATGACCAAGAAGAACCAATAAGGGGACTTGCTGCAGGGGCAGAGACTGTTGGGGTGGAAACTGAGCTGCAAGAACCTGAACACAGGCTGCAAGAGACCCCACTGCAAACCAAGAAGGCCAACAAACTACTCCTCCCATAGCAGACCCACTTTTGGGGCAATTGGTCAATGTACTACTAACTCAAACAGTCTTAAAGGCAAGAAGACAATTGCAGTTTGTACCTGCAGGGTTAGGTACTTTAACTTTCAATCCACTCCCTATAAGAGTACTCAGGACACTTCGGGTACCTCCAATGGCTGCACCAAATCCCAAAGTGGACGTGGCAAAGTTCAACGGGAAAAAATCCCAAGATGCTGACAGCCACGTTGGTCAGTTTCAAACAAGGTGGTTTGCAAGTGGATATGAGGCATTACATCCGGATGCAGTAAAAAAAGAGCACTTTGCAGCAACACTGCAAGGCAAGGACATGGATTGGTTCATCCATTATGCCATGGGAGATTTTGTTGATTATTATGATCTGAAGCAAAGATTTTTATTGAGGTTCAAGGAGGATAAAACACCTGAAGACATTTTGAAGAAATTGAGAAAATTGAAGCAGGAAGATTTGATGGTTGAAGATTACGCACAGAAATTTAGGAATTTGAATAACAGACTGGAAGCAACCCAACAACCTTCTATGGAGCAGTTGGGAGACTAGTTTTGTAAGGGACTGAAAAAGAAGTTCAGAAGTGCAGTAGCAGGGAGATCCCCATTAGCAAATGCACAGGATTTTACTGATTTGGTGGAAGTAGCTGCAAGAGTTGAAAGAAGATATGGAGGCAAAGCAGAAATAAAAGATAAGAAGAAGAAGAAGATTGAAGATTTAGACTCAGAGTCAGAAGAGAAAAGAGAAAGCAGAAGAAGGATAAAAGTAAGCAAGAGACTGAAAAGAAGCTGGGAAAGGATGTGGTAACTGCAGATTCAGTCTCAACAAAATTATTCAGGAAAAATGCTGACAATTGGAATGAACCAGTTTGCAATGTCAGGAAAACCTTACTGTTAGATTTGTCAAAGATTGGTCATGAATATGAAAATTATTATTATAATCCAGATTTCAGGGGAAGAAGACCTGAGTATATTGCTCAGAAAATGAGGGAAGCAGCTGCAAATGTGGTAGCTCCCCAGGGTGCTAACAGGAGATATCAGGGACCTGCACCTCAAAAAATATTTCATAACCAAAACAATTGGGGATTCCAGAACAGGGGTCAAAACAACATGCAGCAGTTACAATGTAATTACTGTGGAGTAGTAGGACATAAACAAGGTCTTGACTGTGAATTGTGGTGTAGACATAGAAATGATAGAGGTATTCCTATCATCAAATACAATAATAACAAAAACAATAATAACATGCCTCAGGAGCAGAATCAACAACCTCCACCCCAACACCAGGTGAGACCTCCAGGTGAGGCTAATTTAGTGGTGTTGGATGGATGGATTGATGAAGAATGGATTCAGCATAGGGCACCATTGTGGCAGGATGAGCAGAAACCTGTTAAAAAAGTACAGGAATGTCAGTATACTTAGGGAATGAGTAAGCATTACAACTGTGACCGTGCAACTTGTATCCAAATTGAGGATATCCCTAAAAGCAGTGTGTGGGATGCATGTCTAACCTCACCATCCTATCTTATTGCAGTATTAGTGAGAACAACGATTAATTTGTCAAAGCATGGGACGAAGCTGACTCGACTAGTGCATAGAGGCTACAAGAGGTTGTCAATCTCTCGTAAAGCAACTAACAACTCGCATCTAACTCAAGGTACACTCAAGTGACTGAAATCACCAAAAGCCAATCGCTCATCGACAAACAATTCATATCCGTTACAGCATCAAATGACATCCAAATGTAACAAAACTTCTAGGAAAAGTTTATAAGACCTAAGCACACATGCCTATGGCCTCAAACCCCACTTTAGGTCAAGTTCCAAAATCGCGAGTATTAACAGCAATGGATTTTTGACCTAGTTGTTTTCGACCCAGAAACCCCACTTTAGGTCAAGTTCCTAAATCGCGAGTATTAACAGCAATGGATTTTTGACCTAGTTGTTTTCGACCCAGAATGCATCTAAATTCTTAGCAATGATGCCCCAATACCCCGCCTATGTTTAGTTTTTGATTTGAACATGTAAATTCTTAGTTATGATGAAATTAGGCCGCAAGTCGGCGACGCCAAAAGCTACGAAATACTATGAATGGCTTACGTCAATGTGTAGAGCTCTTACTTGCAATTGCAATACAACAAACGCAATCGCAATGTGAAAATCGGAGAGGAAGTAGGAAGCATGAGAAGGAGAGAAGTGAGCGCCGTTAGCTCACGCTGTGTATTTCTTATCCAAAAACTTAATAAAAACTTTACAAAATTGGCTTTTATACCTTAGCCAAGGTTTTTGGGTGGTAAAAAATAATAATCTGGAGTTCTACCAAAGCTGGATAATGACTGACTGATACAATCTGGAAGCTTGTAGCCTCGGCTCATACATTACAGAGTATATCCGAGAAAATAGGAGTTACAATATTCCCAATTTATCAAAATAATAAATGTTTTACAAAGAGAACTCTGAAAAATGGTATTTGTGTTAGCTTGCTGCTAACATTCCCTCCCTCCTCGCCTGTGTCGTCCCTTGACACAGCTTTATGGGCTGAAATAGTCTTCGGATTGACCAACATATTATTCGATGGTAAGAACATACACCTGGCATAGAATACGTAAAGGACTTCTTCTGAAGGCTACCCACTTAGATCGTAGCATAAGCCTTTGTTCCTTCCAAGAATGATAGCCATGGGGCCCTGTTTGCTCAGGCTCATTAAAAACTTGTATACATGTTAGTAGCATTCTGCAGATTTTATACAGCATGGCACAGGAGAGATCTGACAGACTCTTGAAGAAAGACATGGCACCTGTTAGGGTTTTCACCATGTATTCCTCTGTCGCTTGGCCTCTCTCTGGAGCTGGCAGCCTGGGGAAGTTAAGCCAAGTTGGCCTCTTCTTTTGCAATGCTTCATGCGCTTGCCATGTCCTTACTCTGGGTACATGACAAAATGTTGGATTCTCTTTGAAGGGCTGCAGGTACTCTTGTGAACAGAATCAGGTATCTCGGATTCTTGTTCAGCCAGCTTAACCTCCACTTTGGGTGGTCTTTATCTGCGCCATCTTCTTGCATATCTTTGTACAACGTTTCTTTCACCTGTAATAGTTCCACCTTGCTGAGAGGGTACGGCAGGGATTGTTGGTGCCATTGAGAATTGATCTGATTGGGAGTGAGTTGAGTGACATTGACAGAGTGTAAAAATCTCAACTCCCAATCCATAGCGGCTTTCCACTGCTCATCCACCTCTAGGGTGATCTTATCCTTCAGTGCATCCTCTTCAGCTTTTGACAACTAGACCATTGGCACTGTGTCTTCATCGATTATGTTAATATGAAAGTCTTCATCACCACTCGGCTCTGCTGTGGGCTGTGTTTCAAATTCAGCAAACGAGATGGAGGGTATGTCCATTTGTGGTGGCTCTGAAGTGCCTGCCTCTACTTGCGTGTCTGGTTTCCCATCTCTGAGGAGTAGATTAATCCGCTTTAGTTCTACCATCTCTTTTAGAAGCTCCTCTTCTCTCTGAACCCGCATCAGCGCGCCAGGTCCTGGCGCTGTGATTGTTTAGCTTTAATTCCAATTCAAGGTCTTTGTTTCTTCTCAAGTGCCTTATACACTTCGTCAGTTCCTTTGATTGAGGCCACGGTTGGGTTTTCTCTAATTTACCGTAAGAAAATGGCCTGATCATTGATCCTCTGTTCAGAATACTGCAGAGAAGCATTGGCAACATCTAATTGCACCTAAATTTTTTGAGCTGACAGGGATGTCGTAAGAAGTTCATTCGTAACTTCTGTCAGCTGCTCGTCTTTTGCTTTGCAGGCATCATTTAGTTTGGTGAGTAGATCACCTAACTCCTCCATTTCTTTTTGTTGCCTATCTCTGGCTAACTCATGTTGTTCCACTTCTGCCTTCAGCTCTTGCACCTGCCTTTGGAGATCAGTGATGACAGTCATCATGTCTTCTAACTCTCCTTGGAGAGCGTCGATCACCATTTCAAGTTTCTTGGCCTTTGTGCTACGGTTTAGAGTTGCTGAACAGAGTCTCTCTATCATTTCTTGCATCTGACGTGCATATTCATTAACTTGGACTGTTACCTTGTCATTTGATGGCCACTGCTCCTGTCGCTCCAGCTGAGATGTGCCTGCAGGCTGATGTGTTGCTTCTTGCTGCGTTGTAATTGCTGGTGGTTCTTGTGTGGAGGTAGATGGTTAGTCTTCTTCTTGGCCATCTTGAGGCTTTGATGCCTTGGCAGTTTCTAGTTGAGTAGAAGTAGAGGGTGTGGGCTCCAACCTTGCTATCTCTTCAGGTGCTGGCCTTTTTTCCTTCTCTGGCTCATGTTCTGTCTCCTGTGCAGTGGTAGACCCTTTTCCCGCATCTGCTTCTTTATTTGTCTCTTGTTCAGATCCACATGCCTTTTCCTCTTCTGGCGTTTGAGTATCTTCTGCTGCCTTCTCCGGTTCCGGCTCGGCTTCTTTTTCTTTTTGTTCGTCAGGGTGGTCAGTCTCTTGTGCAGATTCTGTTTGTTGGGTGGACTTAGAATCTTTCTCTTTTTCAGGCTCCACTTCATTCGTGTCTACTACAGGTGATGGTGTACGTTGGGAGGTCTGCTGATCCCTTATCTTTGATCTTGAAGATATAGATGATCTTCATGGCCGTTAATTGTCCTAGTTTGGCATGAGAGGTCCACATAAGATCTTTTATGTTTCTATCTTCCCAACAATAGACTCCGATCCTAGTATTATCCGTACTAAGCCGTTTCAAAGGCTTCTTGTCTACTTGATTGTATCCCTTGAATTCTAGAATTTGTGGTCCTTCTTTTGTTGACATATCTAGGATTATGGTGTTTACTTCTAACCCCCATTTGTCTATCACATCAGGGTTTTCAACTTGTAAGTACTAAGTTCCGTTTTGATCCATGTACATTTTTCCTTGTTTGTTTGCATACTCCTTGTTAGGGTCCAAGTAAACCTAGGCGCCATGACGGTTAGTCTTGTAAAAAGATAGTATATACTTATAGCACACTTTCGTTCCGGTTTCAGAGTAGTCGAGTAAGAAGACATTTTGGATGTTGAATCTGAATAAGTGTCTGAGACTTCTTTAGGAATTGTGTGCAAGGAATTGCCTTGATTCACGCTTTCTTTGGTAGATACTCTACTGGAGGTTTCTCCGAGTATGCCCCAATTTTATAGTACACGACCAGATCTAAGGTTCTTATAGACTTATGAAGCCCCGGATAGAGTACTCACCTTCGGATTGACTTGTCGTCAATTTCCAACTGATTCAATTGCAACTTTCTGTCAAGCCACTGATTCCTCGTCTGCAACCCAATTCCTGTACAAATTTGATCAAGTTAGCTATTCTTCTATAAAGACAGTAGATTTTTTACTATTCTCGTGATTGGTCTCTGTGTATCACTTCAAATCGAGTTATGAAAGTCAAAAATTTGGCTTCCAGATTCGACTTTAGCAAAAATCAAAGGTCTAATTTGCAACCTGTAAACTGAGATTGTTGGTACCAATTTTGATCCGATTGAACCCAAAATTGCCCTGTGGATTTATATTATGTTGTTTTATCACCGTATAAGTTCAAAAGTAAAAAATGATGTCTAGCAGAAGTAAATAATCGTGTCGTCAAATTTTTGCACTTTTTTGATTGGTTTGGCAAGTATACAACTTGTTAAAGTCCTTGGACAAGTTTCAACAAGTTTGGACAAAATTTGATCGAGTTTATCGACTGTTTGGTGTCCGTAGACTTTGATTTCAAGAATCTGGCTTAAGTCTCAATTTTAGGATCCAAATTTCACCAAAATGGATTTGTGAGGTCTATTTGATGTGCTTGACCTGGTGGTATACTCAAATATTCAAAATCATCAAGTTTTGAAGCAGAAGTAAATAATCGCGATTATTTACTCTAGCTAAATTATTGCACCTTTTTGCCCCAAGTTTGACACAGATCTTTTAAGCACCTTAAGTTAAGGTCACTAGCCAAGTTTCATCAAGTTTGGACAATTTTTGGTCAAATGGTCATGAATTATCTGTCCGCAAACTAACTTTGCAATTTTAGTCACAATTATCAATCCAGTGATCCAAATCTTACCAAATTTGGTTTGTGGGCTTATTACAACATGGTGAAACTAGTGGTATGTAGACTTGGTCTATAAAGTTAAAAATTAGGGCAGAAGTAAATAATTGTAATTATTACTTCTAACAAATTTTGTAAATTTTTGGTCAATTGAGCATGTATACATGTTTATCACATCAACATAAGCCTATGAATCAATTTTCAACAAGTTTGGATAAATTTTCTCCCAACTTATACTCAAGATTCAAAAAGTCAGTACAAACCTTAGTTCTTACCCAATTTTTTGCCAGTTTAGTGATCCAAATCTCTTGGGCCTTTACAAAAGTTGTTTGTACACATGTAATGAGTCAATGGTATGAGCCTTGGCCAATTTAGAGCAGAAAGTTAATAATCATGATTATTAACTTTAGGCTTAAAATGAGCACTTTTTTGCAATTTTCTCAAAGACACTCTTTATATGATGTATTTTAAGCCTATGAATCCAGTCAAAACTTAATTTGGCCTAAAGTGTGAAGAAAAAGTAAATAATATGAGTTTTGGCCGACCCTTGAAATTTTTTACCTTGAAGTGTCTTTGAGCTTACCAACTGGTTCAGACAACTCTTAGGCTTACTCTCCAGTCGGATTGAGTGGATTCGAGTCTTTTTGAGCTATTTCTAGCCGTAGACATGAAATTATGCAACTTCCAATAACAACTCACACTTGATTCTTTTAGAGAGAGCAATGTTTTGAAATCTACCTCGGATCCTATTTACCCTACTCCTAGATTCTCATGCAATGGGGTTGTGGAAAGTGTCCACAAACACTCGTTTTCTTGTTTTACGATTTTTAGAGCCTTGATCTTAAGACTTGTCTCGTCTACCAATCATTCTCCAAGTTTTAATCTAAATCTACAATCCTACAATCCTAAAGGTACTCAGAAAGTACGATTACTTCCAAGCTACCTCTACACAGCAAAAGACGACAATCTTAAGCTATGCGGTTTCTAAAAGAAAGTTTTTGACTCTAGGTGAACCTAGAGGAAGTTAAAGGTCGATTACACAAGAAGCTCATGTTGTTTCCTAGTTTAGGTCTCTTTGATCCCCGGAAGCGGCACCAAATGTGGGACGCATGTCTAACCTCACCATCCTATCTTATTGCAGTATTAACGAGCTCCACGATTAATTTGTCAAACCATGGGACGAAGCTGACTCGACTAGTGCATAGAGGCTACAGGAGGTTGTCAATCTCTCGTAAAGCAACTAACAACTCGCATCTAACTCAAGCTACACTCAAGTGACTGAAATCACCAAAAGCCAATTACTCATCGGCAAACATTTCACATCCATTACAGTATCAAATGACATCCAAACGTAATGAAACTTCTAGGACAAGTTTATAAGACCTAAGCAAACATGCCTATGGCCTCAAACCCCACATTAGGTCAACTTCCAAAATCGCGATTATTAACAGCAGTGGATTTTTGACCTAGTTGTTTTCGACCCAGAATGCATCTAAATTCTTAGCAATGATGCCCCAATACCCCGCCTATGCTTAGTTTTTGATTTGAACGTGTAAATTCCTAGTTATAATGAAATTAGGCCGCGGATCGATGACGCAAAAATCTACGAAATATTGTGAATCGCTTACGTCAATGCGTAGAGCTCTTACCTGCGGTTGCAGTGCAACAAACACAATTGCAATGTGACAACCGGAGAGGGAGTAGGAAGCACGAGAAGGAGAGAAGTGAGTGCCGTTAGCTCACGCTGTGTATTTCTTATCCACAAACTTAATAAAAACTTTACAAAATTGGCTTTTATACCTTAGCCAAGGTTTTTGGTGTCAGGACAAGGGTCCTGTAACCTAAGAACTAGGTTGGTCATGGACTACGACCAAGGGTCGGGCTAGACAATGTGGACAGGGGATCCGTCTAGGGCAAGGGGCTAGAAGCCCACCTATATAATGGGAGGTTGGGAGGAGGATCTTCAGTCTAGTTTTCCCTAGTTCTTACACTGGTATCAGAGCTTAGGTTAGCTAGGAAGTCTCTCTTCCACTCTCTCTCTAGGCGTGGTCACTTTTTGCTCCTAAAAATAGGGCCTTAGGTGAGAACCGTGGCTTTTATAGGGTTTTTAACAAATTTAGTAAGGGGACTGCCTAAATCGAGTACGCATTCCCGTTTTGGAAGGAGAGATGTGGTGCACGAAATTCCACCATCTTGGGCTTGACAAGAGCACCCTGGGGAAGAAGGGGGGCTTCCAAGAGCTCGCGGCCATTAGCCGCTTGAGCAAGCCGCACACAGCTTCTGTAGGCTCGCGCTACGTGCTCCATGTTGTCTGCGTTTTTTTCATCAAAAAATCATTGATTTTCACATGGCAAGGCCAATTGATAATCGATTTTGAGCCTTGGCCATTCTTGGTGGCCCTTCCCACAAGCAAGAGCCTTCGTGTACGGGGCAAGCAACAAGCCGTCTCGGCTTTCCATCGAGTCTCACGACTTACGGCTACGCTCAGTTATTGCAGAAAATTCCAAAAACCTGAATATTTTTACAATTGCGACAGTTTCAATTGGCGTTCATGTAACATAATTGCCGAAGCTTTCAATAATCAAACTTCTTGACAACGGTGACGCTTCAACCATCTACACTACACGATTTCAGCCGTCTTGTGAAGCCATGGGCGATTTTGCGGAGTTCGATTTTTACGCCGCTTGTGCAAATTCTTCTTTTTTGGACGATTAGGTGTTACAACGCACAAGTAGAGTTACCTATACTTGGCAAGTGCTACCCACATCAGGTATTTTTTTCTGAGTACTTCTTTCACTGCACTGTTTGCCATGGATTCAGATATCAACATGATATTCGATTTTGAGCAAAGTACTCTTGATCCTACCAATGACGGCTCACGGCGGGATCCTCTCAAGGAGAGTACCCGCAATGCTACGGCATGAGAAGATACTTATGAATTGCTCGATATTCAAGAATTTCGTGCACTTCAGACACGCATGACAGTCATGGACGAAAATTTTAAGGCTTTAAATGAAAATGTTACTAAACTTTCCACATTAGTCATTCAATTAATGCAAAAGCAGTCTAAGAGTCATGCTCACACCCACATGCATGAGCACGTTGGAACACAAGGGCAAGGCCCAATTAATGAAACATTGCATACTCTCACTACCAAAGAGGTAGATGACTTGTTAAAGAACTTTAAACCACCAGTTTTCAAGGCGAAGACCGAGACTGCAATAAGGATGCAGTGAACATCTTTCTCAGTAAATGGGATGGAATTCACGCCTTACAGCGTACTCCGGATGCAGTCAGAGCTCTGCAAATGAGCTTAACTCTGGAAGGCAAGGCCTACAAATGATGGATGTCTCTCAAGGAGAAGAATATCATACCACAGAGTTGGGCAGCCTTTGAAGCAATGTTTAGCAAGGAATTCTTGCCTACAAACGCGACCGATTGGAATTGGACCGCTTGGGACACATGTTCCATGCGCCAATATCCATCACTCCTTGAATATATCTCTCACTATCGGGACATCATCCTCAAGTTGGAAGGATTGGATACCTTTCAACAAGTACAAGGGTTCATACGAGGTCTGACTCTAGAACTTAAGAAGTATGTCAAGACCCAAGGCCCTAAAACACTTGAGGAAGCCATAGTGAAAGCACATATTCATGATGACCCTGATGATAAGAAAACACATAATAGTAACATGCCTACTAGTATACATGGTAATACACGCACTCAGTACAGGCACAATAAAAGAAAATTTCTACTTGCTAATTTAGATGCATCTAAAAAACCCAAGGGGTCCAGGGGTCCTCTCTCTCCTGAGGATTTTGATAAAGCCAAGAAAGAGAAGCTATGTTTTCAATGCTTAGGAATAGGCCATGGAAAAAAGGATTGTCCCAAGTAGAAAAAATTTGCTCAGGGAAAGGAGAAAGCAGTGCACACGGTGCAACTACTGCCTCTTGAGTCTTCCTCAAAATTCTCCACAGTGGAAGTAACACACACTGAGGTGGTGCATGAATGCTGTCTCACAGCTTCCATGTGGCAACAAACCTTTGGACCACATGAGTTAGTACATATGCATGGATATCTACAAGGGCACAAGGTGTGCATCTTGGTAGATGACGGTGCTACTCACAATTTCATCAATTATGGATTGGTGAAAAGCTCAAACTGCCTCAAACTCCGAGTACCCACCGCTACGAGGTAGCAATGATGAATAGACATGATACTGAAATATGGGATACTCAATGCCGAGCTGTTTCATTGGAAGTACAAGGATACTCTACTTGTTTGGATTTTGAAGTTATGAACATGGAAAGGGCTGATGTGGTTCTTGGTAGGGAGTGGTTGCATAGCCTAGGACCATCCCTGAAGCGTAGCTATGAGTACAACAGCTTGATGTTTGATTCCCATGGCACACATGTGTTGTTGTTAGGAGAAAAGGATATACCTTCATCATCACTAATTTGTACTGCTGAGCTTATGCATCTCGTTTCTGATTGTAAGGTCTCTGACCTCGATCAAAAGAGCACCATTGTACCATGAAATGAACATAATGGAAAAAGTTACTATTTTTAGCAATTTTCCAAATTCTGTCAGTGCTACGATGTTTAGAATGTTTTAAAGCTTCGAAATGTGAATTAAAATAATTTTTGTAAAAAAATTCCAAAAATAGCAAGTTTTTGGTCACCGACCCGTCCAATTTTGATCATCTCGAAAAACTGCTCCCGTACCCCGAATTTCAAAAAAATGCATTTTTTGGACCCTGGGGGCTGCAAAATATGGCAGGTACTCAGTTCAGTACGTCTTAGTTAGAGCTCTGTTTAGCAATGTACGACATAAAAATCGGACTCGTATGACCCATTTTAGCCAAAAATCATTTTTTCCAAAAATTGAGCGGGAGGCATCGGAGCCCGGGACTGTGTGGGAACAGGTCCCAGGCCACTCCAGATCAGCTTTAGCAGCTAGGGGGCGCCCTCTTGCCTTGTGGGAGTCCTGGGAAAGCTGCCAAGCCAGTAACTAAGTCTTAGAGTCAGTTAAACTAGCCAACCTGACACTTGGTGAGTAGGGAGCTAGACTTGCCATGCTTAACTGGAGAAGCTCCCAGATGCATTTAGCAACCCAGGTCGATTTTCCGCCTGTAGGAGCCTATTTAAAGACACACACACACACACACACACACACACACTTATGCTCATACACACACACACACACACACACACACACACACACACACAGTGCATACACACACACACCTACACACATGGGAAGGTGCTGCCGGTTCACACACCTTTTGAAGGAGAAGCAAGGAGGAAGGTGCTGCCGAATTCTCTTCTCAAGAAGCTCGATTAGATCAGAAAATCGAGAAGATTATCAGCCCTTAATCACGGTAACCACGGTTTAATTAATGCCATCTGTAAATTCCTTTCTCTACCATCTAAATTTCTCGTCTAGTATGCTTATTCCTAGTCGTAATTCTCTATAATTACTCTCTAAATTCTCCTTAACCATATTCTATTATGTAATCATCATCCCATAGCTGAATTATCAGCCATTCATCACTCTTAATTAATGATTAGTGCACGATTATTAGAATTTTCTCTCTCTAGGTAGCATAGAAATTAATCAGTAAGCTGGTAATTATGTAGATTAATGAGAATAACTCTTTCTATCACGCATTAATATTGTAGCTGATTTAGATTCATTTCTGTTATGCATTAAGATATAATTAAGGTAAGATTAATCTGTCATTAAGTCTCTAAGAGGTGGTTTTTCTCACACCTATGCATGCGGTGATTCTGCACCCTCTAATTGCTAGGAAAGAGATTAATCGTGCTTAATTCATCTCTCTGGTAATTCCATTTAGTGAAATCCTATTATTCTTAATCATGTAAGCCGAGTAATTATCTTTAGAGCCGGTTCCCATAGGATTATGTGTCATCCACAATGATTGCTATATGGAAAAATCTAAACCTCTCATGTAGCAGGCATTGTTTGATGTTGCTAATCTATCATTTGGCTTGTTATGACGCTTGCGGACATTAGCTCTTTTCTCCAAGTTAATTATTTAAAGTAGTGAGTTTAAAATGGCCCCGGTTAAGAGGACTCGCTTTGGTGGAGCCCACGACCACGAGGCAGGAACGAGCAAGGTGAACGGGAAGGGAAAAGCTCCCATTGACGAACAATTACCGGCCATCTCACGGGCCATCGACGAAGAAATGGAAGAGGTAGATCATAATTTCATTCAAGTTGTTTAATTTAACATTGCACACGTTTAATTAGGGATGAAAATATCCCCAAACATGTTGGAGAAATTTGACGGAAACCTCGGCATTGAATTCATTGTACATTAAGTTCTAAAGTAGGAAGGAAATGATTGATGGGTATGCTGGTTGCAATTAGGAAAGAATGTCTGCTAGGGAAAATTTAGCTCGACATGTTCATTTTATTTCCAATGTTGAATCAGTCCTAACCCCCCTACTGATCACAGGGGGCAGAGTTCCTCGTTAAGGGCTCTTGAATCCACGACTTGCTTTCTATGCGATGGATACCCACGACTTGCTTTCTATGCGGTGGGAACCCACGTCTTGCTTTCTATGCAGTGGGAGTGTCCATGACGTGCTTTCTATGCGATGGACATACCTAGTTGTATGGGCAGCTAGGCGACAACGGGAGGAGTGAACTCTCACTGGAGGGGGGATGTTGTACCTCCAGAACATTGGAACTTTTATGAATAAGTTTGAGTAGAATTTTTACTAGAATTCTGTCTTGATGCTGTTTGCAATACTGGTTGAAGGGCTGTCTTAACGAACAATGTGCTTCGGAATTAAAACAAGGAATGTTTATGTTGAACAACCTTTGTGGTAGTAATTAGGTCACACAAGGAAGTGTGAGTGTGGGGGTGGAAAGTGGGGGCTTGGCTCAGGTTGCCAATGCCTATGAGATGGGTGGTCCCAATTGGTCGGGAACTCTCTGTCCCCATAGTGCTTACTTCGATATTAGTAATACTCATTGCACCTAGAGCGGTGAAATCTCGAGAGTACGTGCCTCTGAAACATGGGGAAAAAGGCACTCAGGGTTTCTCTCCTCTTGGAAGGTGGGTCTTAGGATCGCTAGATAGTTTAAGTACTCTTTCCCTGCGAGGTGGAGCTAGATCTTCTTGCTAGTAGGCTCGAACTCGACTCACTTTGTGATGAGAGATCGTACGCTAGTCGAACCCTGAACCATTTTGTTTGTTTCCGCAATAGATCTACTGGCCACCAGGTTCACCATCAAATCCGCTGGTTGATACGGCGGGGTGGGGACCTCACACCTCGTATGAGAGCCTAGGTTAGAGAGCCTAGGTTAGGCTTAGAAATAAAGTCGTATTGTTTGAACATTTAAAAGGAACTGAAAGTATATAGGTAGTTGATCCGAATTCCTTGCATTGGTGTTGCAGGAAGACCCCATGCTCGAATATTGGAAGTTCTAAGTGTTTGAGCTTATTTATGAGCAAGCTCGAAGATCCCTAGTTTACCAGTTCAGGCGAGTTGTCATGGAGATACTGTTGAAGGCTTATACGCCACACTCCACTCGCATTGATAGAGGATGGGAACTTGATTGGACATTTCCAGGGGGGGTTTACTACATCAACGCTCGGAAGCTAGGATGCCTGGCTACCGATTTGAAGAAGATACGTTGGGGAGAAGAGTTGAGGGTCATAGAGATATTCTACTTGGTGCCTACACTATTGGACCAGACTATTTCAGACAACTCCAATCAAACCATCAACGACTGGCTCTTGGAGAAGGTCACCAACGTGATCCCAGCGAATCGAGTCAAAACCTTTGGATTACTGAAAGCGGAACTCCGGCTTGATATCTTAGTTTATTATCCACTCAAGAATGAGTATAGGAACTATTTCACGAATGAAGTAGTGCATCATGTGAATACCATCTCCTAGGCGTATTTTATACGCAATCCATAAAGCCATGTAATAAGCTGATCATCAGTTATCCTAAACCTTGAAGGGTTTTGACTGTAAAAAATTTTCATCAATAAAGTGCTTTTTGTCTCTGAATCTCTGTCTCTTGATAAAGTAGAATCTTGAATTTTATTTAAAGTCTCGTATATATTTTGAAATCCAAGTAATGGTATCAAGAATTCGTATAATCCATGTAGGCACCGCCTGTTGCTCTATACTCGGCAGCGCAAGAGAAGAAGCTCCTCCTTAAGCAAGCCCAACCTTCGATCTTTAAGGGTGAGGGGGCAAATGTGGAGAGAGATGCGGAAGTGTGGATGGAAGCCATGGACGATTACTTTGAAGCTGCGGGGACCCAACTCGTAAATCAGACCATGCTTGCGATGTTCCGCTTGACGGGGATGCCAAGATATGGTGGAAGCAACATTGCAGAGACATGGATATTAAGGGATCTTCCCAATCATGGGAAGACATCAAAGCTGCAATAATGGGACGTTATTTACCACCTGCCTATAGAACCTTGAGGATGAATGAATTCTTTTCACTTCGGCAGCTGAATTCATCTGTCGAAGAATACTATGCAAAGTTTTTCACTCTTCAGAGATATGCTCCTAAGATGACCTTGGAACAATAGGTGGCAAGGTTCTGCCAAGGACTAATCGATCCCCTGAATACTCGGTTGGAAGCTCTCAGGCCGACGACGCTACAGGATGCCTTGTTAAGGGCCAAACCTCTAGCTCTCGAGGTACAAAAGGCTAATCAGAAAAGGAGGAATCATTGGGCAAAGAGGGCAAGGACCACTGCTTGGGATAACAGACCAGCCAACCAAGCGTATAACCAGTGCCCTATTGTGGCTACCACCACAACCATGGAGTTCCCTGATGTCCGATGCTATGGCTGCGGCGAGCATGGACATTACAGATCCAATTGCCCCAGGAACATTCAGGCAACCAATGCTAATGCCATACCCTTGAATACCCGTGGGCGTGGCCAAGCTAATGGAGGAGGAGGACGTGGAAGGATGAACAGAGGGCGAGGGCGTGGAGCTACCGCCATAGTAAACGCCGCAGTGGTACAACCAATTGTGGGTGATGAAGTAGTGGAGAGAGCAACCCTACATGCTGCAATTGACAATCCCAATGGTTGCGAGCAATACGCAGTCATTCATACGCCAGGATCTCTCAGAGGTGAATGAGTTAACTTCCTTAGAGATTGTGGTAGTACTTTTCATTTCTTTCACCCAGATGCATGAGGAAGCTAAAGCTAGATAAGTATCCAACAAGCAAGCTAGTTGTAGAGTTAGCAAACGGCAAGGAAGTAGTATCTCAACATTCTGTAGGAAAAATCGATTTTGATTTAGGGGGACACCCACTTTCTGCCCAATTTCGAACCCTACCCTTAGGATTCTTTGATGGTATACTAGGGATGGACTGGCTAAAGCAAAATAGGGCCCACATACATTGTGCACAAGGGAATTTTACCTTTACAGATAACTTGGGTAATGAAGCCTTAATCCAGGGGGAAAATGGGAGACCTAAGGCTACTCTAGTTAAGGCCAGCAGACTTTTGAAGGGACTAAGGAAGGGTCAGCAAATTTATGCAGTAAAACTCAACAAGGTGGACCAATCAGATACCTCATTTCGACCAAACTGGTTAAGAGAGTATGATGATGTATTCCCTGAAGACCTTACGAATCTTCCGCCACATAGAGAGGTAGATCATGAGATTGAAACTATCCCTGGATGTGAACCTATCTCAAAAAGACCTTATAAGATGTCACTTCCAGAGGCCATCGAACTCAACGAACAACTTAGACAACTTATCGAGCAAGGATTCATTTGACCCAGTACTTCTCCTTGGGGTGCTCCAGTTCTTTTTCAGAAAAAGAAGGATGGGACCTTAAGGCTATGCATAGACTACCGGGGACTGAACCAGGTAACTGTCAAGAACAAGTACCCAATTCCAAGGATTGAAGAACTTTTGGACAGACTCCACGGCGCCAAAATATTTACAAAGATAGAACTAAGGTCAGGATATTACCAAATCAGGATCAAGGAATCGGATATTCCAAAGACGGCTTTCAATACTAGGTATGGGAACTACGAGTTCACAGTAATGTCTTTTGGTCTAACAAATGCTCCTGCAAGCTTCAATCGACTTATGCAAGATATTTTCAGACCTTACCTGGATGATTTTTTCTTGGTTTTCTTTGATGACATTCTGATCTACTCTAAGAACGAGGCAGATCACGAAGAACATGTTCGCAAAGTACTTGATCTTCTTCGAGAACACCAACTTTACGCTAAAGAGAGCAAGTGCACTTTTTGCTCACCAAAAGTCAACTATCTTGGATTTGTCATATCGGCTGAGGGGATTTCAGTGGACCCAGACAAGGTCAAGGACATCGTTGATTGGCCTCAACCATCCACCGTCAGCGAAGTAAGAGGATTTCTTGGAATAAGGGGATGGTACAGGATTTTTGTCAAGGATTATGCTCGTATTGCTGCACCTTTGACGGAACTCCTGAAGAAAGGAATGAGGATCGAATGGAAGACCGAGCACGAGTCTAGCTTTGCTAAGCTAAAAGAATTCTTGGTCTCAGCTCGTATTTTAAAGCTTCCAGATTTTACTAAGGAATTTGAAGTAGCGACCGACGCTAGCAAATTCGCTCTAGGCGGAGTTCTTACTCAAGAAGGAAGACCAGTGGCGTATACTTCGCGAAAGCTGAGAGATCATGAGAAGAATTATCCTACTCATGATTTGGAGCTTTTAGTAGTTATTCATGCGCTCAAGTTATGGAAACATTATCTTCTTGGGCGCAAGTTTCAGCTAGTTACAGACCATAAGAGCTTAAAATGGATTTTTACTCAACCTATTCTCGATATGCGACAACGACGATGGATAGAGCTATTACAGGAATATGACTTTGACATAAAGTATAGACCAGGGAAGGAAAATGCAGTTGCAGATGGTCTTAGCCGAAAATCCTTTCTCGGAGCTATCTCTATTCCAAATAACCCTATCTAGGATAGAATCAAAGAAGCATATTTAGTAGATCCAGAATACCAGCGTATAGTATCTCTAGTCCAACAGAATAAGATGCCTGAAGCTAAAGATTACTCTCTTATGGGAGGATGTCTTTACTATAGACATAGACTCTGTGTACCCAGAGATCCAGCCTTAAAGAAGGCCATTTTGTATGAAGCACACGATAGCCCTACATCCGGACATCCAGGCTATGCTAAGACTCTTCATGCTGTCAGGAGGAGTTATTTTTGGTCTGGAATGAAAGGGGACATACTTCGCTATGTGAGGCAATGTCTTTCTTGTCAGCGGATAAAGGCCGAAAGAATCAAGTTACTAGGGCAACTTCAACCTCTTGACATACCCCAGATGAAATGGGAATGCATCAGTATGGATTTTGTTACAGGATTACCTTCTACAGGAGGTTATGATTCTGTTTTTGTGGTTGTTGATATGCTCACAAAAGTGGCTCATCTAATACCCGTAAAGAAAACCTTTACTGCTTCAGATGTTAGTCGGGTATTCATCAAGGAGATTTTTAGGTTGCATGGGCTGCCCAAGCGTATCGTCAGTGATAGAGATACCAAGTTTACATCAAAATTTTGGACTTCTCTTTTCCAATCTACTGGGTCACAATTAGCCTTCAGTACAACGTATCATCCGTAGACAGACGGGCAAACTGAGAGAGTTAATCAAGTCATCGAGGACATTCTCAGAGCCTATTGTTCACTAGAGCCAAAGAAGTGGTTACAATATCCACCTTTGGTGGAGTATGCTTATAATTCTTCAGAACACAGAAGCATTGGAATGTCACCTTTCAAAGCTCTTTATGGACAAGACTGCTTAGCACCACTGACCTTCTCAGATCCAACCATCAGGGTAAAAGCATCTAGGAAGATGTTAGAAGATATGGAAGCACAGACTAGAGCTATTCGCCAGGACATTCAGGCCGCTCAGGATAGACAGAAGCACTATGCAGATAAGAACCGTTCAGAAAGAACTTTCAAAGAAGGGGATAAGATTTTTCTGCGAGTCCGACCAAAGAAAAGCAACTTATCACTAGGCAGATATAAGAAGCTAAGCCCAAGGTACTGTGGGCCATTCGAGATCATGAAGGTTGTGAGTGACCAAGCTTACAAGCTAAAGTTACCTGCAAACTTGAAGGTTCATGATGTATTCCACATTAGCTTACTCAAACCCTATATCCCTAATCGTGATCAATTCTTGGACTCAGATCAGATAGTCATGCCAGCACAAGGAGTTCTCGAACTCCAACCTGACTACGTACTGGAAACAAGGGAAAGGAAGTTACGCAACAGAACTATCACGGAGCATGTGGTAAGTGGAAGGATTACCCTGAAGAAGATGCAACTTGGGAGGATGAACCAATGCTCATAAAAGATTATCCAAACACATTCGTGAGATGAGGACATCTCAAATTTTTCACGTTGGGGAGGTTGTAAGGTCTCTGACCTCGATCAAAAGAGCACCATTGTACCATGAAATGAACATAATGAAAAAAGTTACTATTTTTAGCAATTTTCCAAATTCTGTCTGTGCCACAATGTTTAGAATGTTTTAAAGCTTCGAAATTTTTGTAAAAAAATTCCAAAAATAGCAAGTTTTTGGTCACCAACTCGTCCAGTTTTGATCGTCCCCGAATTTCAAAAAAACGCATTTTTCGGACCGCGGGGGCTGCTAAATATGCCAGGTACTTGGTCCAGTACGTCTTAGTTAGAGCTCTGTTTAGCAATTTACGGCATAAAAATCCGACTCGTATGACCTATTTTAGCCAAAAATCAAATTTTCCAAAAATTGAGCAGGAGGCACCGGAGCCCGGGACTGTGTGGGAACAGGTCCCAGGCCACTCCAGATCAGCTTTAGCAGCTAGGGGGCGCCCTCTTGCCTTGTGGGAGTCCTGGGAAAGCTGCCAAGCCAGTAACTAAGTCTTAGAGTCAGTTAAACTAGCCAACCTGACACTTGGTGAGTAGGGAGCTAGACTTGCCATGCTTAACTGGAGAAGCTCCCAGATGCATTTAGCAACCCAGGTCGATTTTCAGCCTGTAGGAGCCTATTTAAAGACCTGCACACACACACACACAAACACACACACACAAACACACACACACACACACACACACACACACACACACACACACACACACACACACACACACACACACACACACACACACTTATGCTCATACACACACACACACACAGTGCATACACACACACACCTACACACATGGGAAGGTGCTGCCGGTTCACACACCTTTTGAAGGAGAAGCAAGGAGGAAGGTGCTGCCGAATTCTCTTCTCAAGAAGCTCGATTAGATCAGAAAATCGAGAAGATTATCAGCCCTTAATCACGGTAACCACGGTTTAATTAATGCCATCTGTAAATTCCTTTCTCTACCATCTAAATTTCTCGTCTAGTATGCTTATTCCTAGTCGTAATTCTCTATAATTACTCTCTAAATTCTCCTTAACCATATTCTATTATGTAATCATCATCCCATAGCTGAATTATCAGCCATTCATCACTCTTAATTAATGATTAGTGCACGATTATTAGAATTTTCTCTCTCTAGGTAGCATAGAAATTAATCAGTAAGCTGGTAATTATGTAGATTGATGAGAATCACTCTTTCTATCACGCATTAATATTGTAGCTGATTTAGATTCATTTCTGTTATGCATTAAGATATAATTAAGGTAAGATTAATCTGTCATTAAGTCTCTAAGAGGTGGTTTTTCTCACACCTATGCATGCGGTGATTCTGCACCCTCTAATTGCTAGGAAAGAGATTAATCGTGCTTAATTCATCTCTCTGGTAATTCCATTTAGTGAAATCCTATTATTCTTAATCATGTAAGCCGAGTAATTATCTTTAGAGCCGGTTCCCATAGGATTATGTGTCATCCACAATGATTGCTATATGGAAAAATCTAAACCTCTCATGTAGCAGGCATTGTTTGATGTTGCTAATCTATCATTTGGCTTGTTATGACGCTTGCGGACATTAGCTCTTTTCTCCAAGTTAATTATTTAAAGTAGTGAGTTTAAAATGGCCCCGGTTAAGAGGACTCGCTTTGGTGGAGCCCACGACCACGAGGCAGGAACGAGCAAGGTGAACGGGAAGGGAAAAGCTCCCATTGACGAACAATTACCGGCCATCTCACGGGCCATCGACGAAGAAATGGAAGAGGTAGATCATAATTTCATTCAAGTTGTTTAATTTAACATTGCACACGTTTAATTAGGGATGAAAATATCCCCAAACATGTTGGAGAAATTTGACGGAAACCTCGGCATTGAATTCATTGTACATTAAGTTCTAAAGTAGGAAGGAAATGATTGATGGGTATGCTGGTTGCAATTAGGAAAGAATGTCTGCTAGGGAAAATTTAGCTCGACATGTTCATTTTATTTCCAATGTTGAATCAGTCCTAACCCCCCTACTGATCACAGGGGGCAGAGTTCCTCGTTAAGGGCTCTTGAATCCACGACTTGCTTTCTATGCGGTGGGAACCCACGTCTTGCTTTCTATGCGGTGGGAGTGTCCATGACGTGCTTTCTATATGGTGGACATACCTAGTTGTATGGGCAGCTAGGCGACAACGGGAGGAGTGAACTCTCGCTGGAGGGGGGATGTTGTACCTCTAGAACATTGGAACTTTTATGAATAAGTTTGAGTAGAATTTTTACTAGAATTATGTTTGGATGCTGTTTGCAATACTGGTTGAAGGGCTGTCTTAACGAACAATGTGCTTTGGAATTAAAAGAAGGAATGTTTATGTTGAACAACCTTTGTGGTAGTAATTAGGTCACACAAGGAAGTGTGAGTGGGGGGGTGGAAAGTGGGGGCTTGGCTCAGGTTGCCAATGCCTACGAGATGGGTGGTCCTGATTGATCGGGAACTCTCTGTCCCCATAGTGCTTACTTCGATATTATTAATACTCATTGCACCTAGAGCGGTGAAATCTCGAGAGTACGTGCCTCTGAAACATGGGGAAAAAGGCACTCGGGGTTTCTCTCCTCTTAGAAGGTGGTTCTTAGGATCGCTAGATAGTTTAAGTACGCTTCCCCTGCGAGGTGGAGCTAGATCTTCTTGCTAGTAGGCTCGAACTCGACTCACTTTGTGATGAGAGAGCGTCCGCTAGTTGAACCCTGAACCATTTTGTTTGCTTCTGCAATAGATCTAGTGGCCACCAGGTTCACCATCAAATCCACTGGTTGATACGGCGGGGTGGGGACCTCACAGTGATAATGAAATAGAACAGGTTTTCTTGTGTTACTCACTGTCTCATTTTCTTTCTAACATTGAGTCCGTTGAACATTCCTTAACACCGCATGCTTCTCTCTCCTCTATTCCACCAATTGCTAATTCTACACAAGCAAATGTTGCTAATCAATTACAAAAATTATTAAAGGAATTTCAAGATGTCTTTCCTAATGATTTTCCATCAGGTTTACTGCCGAAATGCTCAGTACAACATGGCATTGACGTGACTGCAGGCTGTAAACCTGTTAGTAAACCACCTTACCGTATGAGTTACTCAGAGGCTGTTGAGGTGGAACGTCAGCTTGCTGACTACCTTAGCAGAGGGTTCATAGAACCCAGTTCTTCACCATATGCTTCGCCTATCCTTTCAGTGAAGAAAAAGGACGGCAGTATGCGCATGTGGGTAGACTACCGAGGCTTAAATGTGGTTACAGTTAATAACAAATACCCATTGCCAAGGGTAGATGAGTTATTTGATAAGATAACTCATGCTTGAATTTTTACAAAAATTGACTTGCGGTCAGGATATCACCAAGTCCGTATTTGGCTTGCCGATATACCTAAGACTCCATTACGAGTTTTTGGTGATGCCCTTTGGGTTACCCAATGCGCCCGCAACATTCATGACACTTATGGATAGTGTCTTGAAGCCATATTTGGGCAAATTTGTCATTGTGTTCCTCAATGACATTCTAGTTTATAGTGCTTCTGAAGAAGAACACTTACAACATCTCAGGCACGTGTTTGACACAAACAAGTTATATGCCAAGGAAGCTAAATGTGATTTTCTCAAGGAGAAAATTCATTATTTAGGACATGTTATTTCAGCTAATGGCCTTTACATGGATCAATCCAAAGTGGATACCATTTGGAAATGGCCACCTCCTAAAAATCTAGAAGAATTACATATGTTTTAGGCTTTGCGGGTTTTTACCGAAGGTTCATTAAAAACAATGCTCACATTGCTGTACCTATGACAGACCAACTAAAAGGCAAAGGTAAAGCTTTTGAGTTGGGTTCCACTCAACAGCACAGTTTTGAAACACTCAAAGACGCATTAGCTACAGCTCTTATACTGGCTATTGTAGATCCTTTGAAACCATTCGTTTTGGAAATGGGTGCCAGTGATCGTGCTATTGGAGCAGTCTTGTTACAAGACGGACGGCCGATTGCATTTGAAAGTAAGAACCTGGATGCAGCTCAACAGAATTATTCTGCTTACGAACGCGAACTCTATGCAATAGTGTCTGCCTTAAAGACATGGCGGCACTATCTGTATGGTGCTCAGTTCAAGATTGTGTTTGACCATGAAAGCATTAAATGGTTTACACAACAAACAGACTTAAAGGGTCGAAAAGCCAGGTGGCCCAAGATCCTTCAAGAATATGACGCTGTCATGCAGCTCCGCTGCCATGATGAGAAAAAGAGGAGAGAAATGCAAGCTAAGCTTCTTTGAAGCCTACTTGATTAATGGTCAGTGATGAGGGCTTGTTAACAGGCCAAGTCTAATGATTAATGTATGCCATATGCGGCTTTAAAGGGCCAACAGATGCCTTAATGATGCCAAAAATGAGTATGATTGAAGTGAGCACAAATGGGAGTTTATGATCTCGAACTGCAGTGCTTGAAGTGCTGTATCGGCCTATCTTTACGGCTCGTTGATTGGAGCTACGGTAAAGAAGTTATGGCACTATCAAGTTTAAGTCGATTGCAGATCCGTACCGGATTGGGCAAATGCAGCTGAGGTGACAGAAATGAAACAAAGCAGGGGCTTGAAGTGCTCACTTTGTGGAGCGCGTCGGTCTTTTCAGATCAGCAATCGGAGTTCCGGTCGCTAAGTTATTAGCCGTTAAAGAATCGCCGGGCGCCGGGTTCGAACCGCCCTGGTCGCCCTGTTCAATCACATTCATTTGGCTTAATGCAGTGTGGTGCTGATGTGTATGCCAAATGTGGGCCGATGCAAGAGAAGGCATTACAATTTTCAAGTATTGTTAGTCAAGGCTGCTGATGAGAGTTGCAATGCTTGGCCGGCAGTGGTCGTAATTGACAATACCCAGCTGACAAGAAATAAAATTTGACACCTTTTATCGAATGTGATGAAAAGGCTTTACTTCAATGTAATCATCTATACTTGCAGCTTAACGATATGTATGCCAAATGTGGCCCCTTTGCCGCCCATGGCCAAGGGCCCACTTATGCTAAGGCCGCCCAAGGGCCCATTAGAAATGGCCGCCCATGAAAATCAATGGCCACCCTAAATAAAATAGGGTGTGAAGCCATAATACAAGGAGAAATGGCGTGAGCAGGGGGTCGCAGGCAAAACGGGGGAGCTTGGGATGCTCGCGCAGGCCGCACGGATGCTCTGATGAGTGCGAGCCAGAGACGAGAAAGGGAGAAGACGCCATGGCGATTGATTTCGGCACTGGTCCGGCCGCATTCTGTGCGCCTCGGCATTCAACCTGCCATGTCATCAAGCCCCGCGCCATGTCAGTCACGGCGCCGTGACTGATGGGCCGAGGCAAAAATTGGGAGGGGGCCTATTTTAGGGCAGTACGAGCGAAGATTAGAGGAAGGAGGGAGAGCAACGAACAACAAAGAGGATCTCTCTCTCTCATCTGGAAGCCAACCAAGATCTCGAAGCTCTCTCTCTCTCTTTCGTTCTCGAGCTAAAGAGAAGCAAAAGCAAAACGAGAAGGGGGGAGAAAGCAAGGCAAGAGGAGAACGAGGGCAAGAGCATCGGGGCATAAGAGGGGAGAACGAGGCCAAGTTAAGGAGGGAGAGCAACGAACAACAAAGAGGATCTCTCTCTCTCTCTCTCTCTCATATGGAAGCCAACCAAGATCTCGCAGCTCTCTCTCTCTCTTTTGTTCTCGAGCTAAAGAGAAGCAAAAGCAAAACGAGAAGGGGGGAGAAAGCAAGGCAAGAGCATCGGGGCATAAGAGGGGAGAACGAGGCCAAGAAAAGGAGCTTCAACGAGTGCAAAGGGAAGAAGGGCACGAAATCAACGAGGAGGAAGCATCTCTCTCTCTCTTGATTGGCAATCCAAGCCAAGAGGCAAAGGCGCTCTCTCTCATCCTCGTACTTGAGGTGAAGCGTGGAAGGAGGAAGAAAGGGAGTCGGAGCTTCGGAAAGGAGCTCGACAAGAGTCGCAGCTCGGCTTGGCAAAGGTAACGAGAAAAAGCAACAAAGGCAAGCAAATTGAGAAGCTTGAGAGGGCATGAAGTACCAAGAAGTGGTAAGTTCGAGAAGACGGAGCTTGAAGCTCGGTTGGGACAAGCAAAGGAGCTTGGTCGAAGCAACCGAGGGAGTAAGTCGAGGCAAATAAGCAGGGGTTAAGGGACTCGGAACAAGTCGACTAGAGGTGAAGATAAAGCTCGTGATGAGCAGATAAGCCAGTCCAAAGTGCATAAAGCGGGAAGATACAGGATAATTGGTAATAAATGAAGCTTGATGATCAAGGTAGTGAGCAGAATTGAAGACTGCAGAATCTACGGGTAATTGAAGCAAATAAAGCGACAAAGGGAAAATTCCATCAACGTCATCCGTTAAAGATTGAATTAACATTTTGATAAGTCCGTTGTCGTTAATGGCCCGGCTAATCCTATAAACGAGAGCGTAAACTCCTAGTAAGCAGCTGATCCAAGTAACGGTGCTGTTAACAGCCCGCCTTAGCGTAAATACTATGTTGTAATCAAGCATTAATAGATTAATTGATGATTACGGTGATTTCTAGATTCAGTTACATCTGTTGTTCTTGTTCTCTCCCTTTCACACCTCCCACAGCCAGAGGCCCGGCGCCTGCCCGGCTCACGTAGCGAACACATATCCGCCGACACACCTGGTGAACCCGACGGGAATCGAGCCGGGGTGGGAGGTAAAGATGGAGATGCCAGAGCAATTAAAGTAGTTTATTGAAGATTTTAGTGCCAATGGATTTGATACAAATCTGGGAGTTACAGATTTGCCAAAAATGATGGAATTGGTTCAGGGGTATCTACAGGAAGCGAAAGCCGCGCAGATAAAAAAGCAGATTGATGATGTTGTAGAGCTAGCACTTGATGCTGTTCGGGAGCAGTATTATAATTTTCAGGGATATGATCCAGAAGGTTTTATTGCATGTTACGAAGCTGAGATGAAGAGCCGAAATGTTCCAGAAGATCGGATGATTGCAGCTTTTGAGGAAGTTGTAAACTCGGATTTTAAAAAGCAGGTTCAAGAACTGGCAGAAGAATATCCCACACGGTGGGAGTATTTTGTAGAGGAATTTATTTACGAAAGCTCAAGGATTCTAGATCAGGAAATAAAGGAGATGACTGAACGAAATAAGGTTGTCTTCAGTAAAGGTGAAGGGGATCAGATGCAGATCCTCAACTATGATGAATTCTGGGAGCATATTTCTGCAAGAAGTAAAGCCAAAGAGAATGTTAAGCTGGAAGTAGCAGATTCAGTTCGAGAGGAGCTTATTTTGAGCAACGAAGAAAAGGTAAACGATGAATTTGATGCTGGAACAGGCTTATATGATTTTTTTTCAAAGATTGCTTGCATGGACGCTACCTCTAATAATGGTTCAAGCGAAGACATAGACTGTACAGCAAGTGGTTCACAAGCTGCTGACCTTGACATGGGTTATTCTAAAAGAGTTTATCAAGCTGATGAACCTCTACAGGATGTTACTGAAGCTATTTGCACTATAGCTGCTGAGCAGGATAACATGTCTACTGCAAATGATTGCATAAACAAAGCTATTATATACACAGTAGCTGATGAAGTGACTAAGATTGTGGACCCAGCACAGGATGAGCCTGAGAATGCCAATGAACCTATGATTGCTACTAACAATATGCTTGCAGATGATGCTATCACAAAAGAGGATGCTATAATCGATGAATTTCTATCTAGATCTGAAGGAGATGTTTATGACAGTATTGAAGAGCTTTTTGATGCATATACCTCTTCAGAGGGGGTGCCAAATGAGCCTTTACAGCTCTATAATGTATTGCTAAGTAACATAGATGCATATGAGGAATCAGAGGATGATATGGATGAGTATGAAGATTGCTTGGATCATATTGATTGTGAACAGGTTATCGACAGGGGTTTTACATCTATGCTTGTAGACGGACTGCATGAGGAGATAACTCCTATAGTTTTGATCAATGTTGAGACTTCTAAGGGTGATTTTCCCGAGGATGTTATGGATGAAGATCTACAAGATGAAGTTGTTTTTCATGATCAAGTTGAAATCCCAACAGGTGAAAACTCGCCTGATGATACAGGTCGAGAAACTCCCAAGTTTTTTTGTGATGGCTATGAAGCTAGAGGGGATGATGATGCTAAATCATCCTTGATACTGCATAAGCTGCACAAGGTTTTTCATTTGCTTGGACAATGTGCCAGATGTGGCTGGATTTGGATGCTATGCCTATTGATGCTTATGTCAATGATGTCTTGGCTGCCAGTAAAAGGGAGTCAGATATCTTTAATGCTTTTTGGTAACGAGCTTAAGTTGCCAACAGTTTACGGGATGTGGGTGCTGCACTATGCTTCAAGTGAAGCTGTAGTATATTGCGGAGCCCATCAATGCTATGTGATCTCAATTGTGTTTGATCTAGGAGATTCTAAGGATAGTCATAAGCAGATTCAATATGGATGGATACTGATCAGTATGCATAGTAATTGCATGCTATTTGAAACAGGGATAGCATATTTGAACCAGAAATGCTTGATGATGAATGATACAGGAAATGTATGCTCATGTGGATATTATGATGCCCCAATGTGTGGACAATTCCTTATTATCCCATTTGATCCTGGGGGTTACTAAAGTGGAAGTTGCAGATGAAGAGGATACCAGATGCCTGATGTAGCAGGCTACAAGATGCAAGGTTTTGTTTTTCTAGATTATGCTTAACCGGCTATGCCACAAAGAAACGTTCGGCTGCTCGGTTACATTGATTACATTTTTAGAGACATTTGATACATAAATCATGTAAAGTCCTCTAGAATTTACTCCATGTGCTACAATCATAGAACCCTTGGATATCTTCCACATGTTCTGTCCAAAAGTGGTGACGTAGCCAGCATCATCAAGTAAACCTGTGCTGATCAAGCTCTTTGTAATTGCGGAAACATGTCTCACATTCTTCAGCGTGAAAGAAGAGCCATTCCGAAACTTCAATTGAACATCTCCAACACCTAAGATCTCACATGTCTGCCCATTGCCTAGCCGAACATGATCTTTAGTGGTCACATAAGAAGTAAACCACTCCTTGTTTGGAGACACATGAAGTGATGCCCCTGAGTCTATAATCCAGTCACTCAATGCATTTCCATCAGATGCTGTAAGAAGAGCTGAGTCCATTGTATTCTTCAAGAAGTAGATGTCTCCTGACAGTAGATTATCATCCTCTGCAACAGTGTTTGTCACATTTATTTCTTGAATCTTCACTGAGGACTTGTTCTTCTCACCATGGTCTTCAACTTTCTCTTTGCCTTTTTCTGCTTTCCATTCTCTGCAGTCTCTTTTCATGTGACCCTTCTTGCCACAATGGTAGCATTCTATGTCACTCTTGCCTTTAGCACTGCGGGACTTGCTACGAGACTGATTCCTCTTTCCACCTTTGTACTTTTCTTTGGTCCTTCCCGTGACAACTAAGGCTGTTCCTTTGCCTTTGTCCATTGTCTTTCTATTGGTTTCTTCAGTAAGCAGACTTCCTTCTACACCTGCTATGTTCAAACCATCTGGAGGTGCAGAATTACTCAAAGCTGTGCGAAAAGTGTCCCAACTTTCCGGCAATGTGATCAACAGGAACATAGCTCTAACAGGTTCATCAAACTTGACACCTTGAGCTGACAACTAACTATAGATTGTGTTGAATTCATTCAGATGATTGGACATAGGTGTCCCTTCTTTCATCTTCAAGTCAACAAGCTTCTTAAGCCAGTATACCTGTGAAGCTGCACTCTGCTTCTCATAAAGATCACTCAGCTCTAACCATGCTTGATAAGCCGACATCTCGTCTGCTACATTGAAGTAAACGCTTTCTGCCAAAGTCAGCATAATGGTAGAAAGTGCCAATTCATCCATTTTGCTCCATTCATCTTCGTCCATATCTTCTGGTTTTATCCCCTTGAGCTTTATAGGTTTTATCTGCTTCTTTTGTACCAACTTGTGCCAAATCTGCTTCTTCCACAATGGGAAATTGGTTCCATCCAGCTTCTTGATATTGTAAAGAGCAGTGTCCTATGATCAAGCCATAGCTACGCTTCAAAGTGGTTTACTTTCCTGGGAAATATTCGCCAGAGTTTCCCCTGTAAACTGGCCATAGCAGTGTCGCCATAGCTACGCTTCAAAGTGGTTTACTTTCCTGGGAAATATTCGGCAGAGTTTCCCCTGTAAACTGGCCTCTGAACCAATATCAACCTGTCAAATGAACCAAGAAAGCTTCAGATTCTGCAGAAATTTTGGCAGAGTCTCCTTTGTAAAATGGCTATGGTGTACTCAAATTAGACCAAAAAACAGCTCAAAAACCACTGTCTCTCTGACACTGTAAGCTGCGGGTAAACCTGTCTTGCACCTGTACTATCTCTGACTGTCCTGTAAGCATAGACTACGACAATGCCTCAACGGCAGTAAAGCAAAGATTCAATCCCAACTGTCTAACTCACAGTCAATACATCCTAGCTGCCTATCTAAGGGTGCTCGAGGGATCAATTCAAGACCTGTATCACCGAAAGGATCTCAACATTCGAGAATCCCCCAGCTCAATAAAACCTCACTCGACCGTCAACAAAGGCTGCAGTAAATCTGACAGTACATAAACTTCCCACAAAGTCATACATCCACAAATTTCCCACTGTATGCTGTAACCGCTGCGGCGGTTGTTTGCTGCGTGACTCACAGCCAACGAACCCTCAACAGACATACATCATCTCTGACAATACATCCCATGTGGAAGTACCTGCAATGTCAGGATGAAATCTGGAATATCAAGCAGCAAACACAAGCTACCTGATGAACTAGTGGATGTCGCCTACAGTCTGTGTGTAGATGCGCCCATGTCGTATGTGACACGCCTCCAAGAACTGTGAGCCGTCCTTCGATGTGTAGACAGCCACAAATCAACACTCTGGGAGTGTCGATATCCTCAGCACCTGCAGTCGTAGGCCAAAAAACCCCAAATTTGCAGAGTCGGATCTGCACCTGTCGAGACCACGTAGTCGAAAATGGCCTGCGCAGACCTTTGTCAAAGCCGAATGGTGGCCGAGATGACCTCAGAATGAAATCCTGAGAACACCAAGCCCTTCGGGATCTCCCACGAGATTTGGGGCCGTGTCTTTGCCTGTCGAATTTCACTCCAATCTGAGCTGGTGACTCTAGCCTCCTGCAGTGCTGCCCCGAGCCTCGATCTGAGCTCTGATACCAGTTGAAGGAGTACGAGCGGAAGTGCGACGCGAGAGAGAGTGCAAGAAGAAGAGCACAACGATATGGTGAACTCGCTCTACTGTAATGTGTAGAGCATAGTGAGTTCTTATTAGGTTTTAACAAAAGAATATGTGTACATACCTGGCGGCCCGCCCACTTACCTGGGCGACCACATTGGGCTTTATACCCCAACATTGAGTCTGGCGGGGTTCACTAAGCAAGTTATCCATGATTGAATGCTTTGAAGATACGGAAGATACAGTTTAGAGATTTTTGATGGACAACTACTTAATGCTTAAGCTAGAACATTGATGATAGGGTATAAGCCTTATTTCATTTTTCATACGTTTACCAGTAATGTGAGTCTGATGATGGCAAAGAGCTTAAGGTACCTAAAGCAGATGCAGATTGAAGTGCTATTGCCACAGATCGGAGGCTGTGCAGGTTTAGAGGGGGTGAATGTCGTGCAGCTCCGCTGCCATGATGAGAAAAAGAGCAGAGAAATGCAAGCTAAGCTTCTTTGAAGCCTACTTGATTAATGGTCAGTGATGAGGGCTTGTTAACAGGCCAAGTCTAATGATTAATGTATGCCAGATGCGGCTTTAAAGGGACAACAGATGCCTTAATGATGCCAAAAATGAGTATGATTGAAGTGAGCACAAATGGGAGTTTATGATCTCGAACTGCAGTGCTTGAAGTGCTCTATCGGCCTGTCTTTACGGCTCGTCGATTGGAGCTATGGTGAAGAAGTTATGGCACTGTGAAGTTTGAGTGGATTGCAGATCCGTACCGGATTGGGCAACTGCAGCTGAGGTGACAAAAATGAAACAAAGCACGGGCCTGAAGTGATCACTTTGTGGAGCGCGTCGGTCTTTTCAGATCAGCACTCGGAGTTCCGATCGCCAAGTTATTAGCCGTTAAAGAATCGTCGGGGGCCGGGTTCGAACCGCCCTGGTCGCCTTGTTCAATCACATTCATTTTGGCTGAATGCAGTGTGGTGCTGATGTGTATGCCAAATGTGGGCCGATGCAAGAGCAGGCATTACAATTTTCAAGTATTGTTAGTCAAGGCTGCTGATGAGAGTTGCAATGCTTGGCCGGCAGTGGTCGTAATTGGCAATACCCAGCTAACAAGAAATAAACTTTGACACTTTTTATCGAATGTGATGAAAAGGCTTTACTTCAATGTAATCATCTATACTTGCAGCTTAACGATATGTATGCCAAATGTGGCCCCTTTGCTGCCCATGGCCAAGGGCCCACTTATGCTAAGGCTGCCCAAGGGCCCATTAGAAATGGCCGCCCATGAAAATCAATGGCCACCCTAAATAAAATAGGGTGTGAAGCCATAATACAAGGAGGAATGGCGTGAGCAGGGGGTCGCAGGCAAAACGGGGGAGCTTGGGATGCTCGCGCAGGCCGCACGGATGCTCTGATGAGTGCGAGCCAGAGACGAGAAAGGGAGAAGACGCCATGGCGATTGATTTCGGCACTGGTCCGGCCGCATTCTGTGCGCCTCGGCATTCAACCTGCCACGTCATCAAGCCCTGCGCCACGTCAGTCACGGTGCCGTGACTGATGGGCCGAGGCAAAAATTGGGAGGGGGCCTATTTTAGGGCAATACGAGCGAAGATTAGAGGAAGGAGGGAGAGCAACGAACTACAAAGAGGATCTCTCTCTCTCATCTGGAAGCCAACCAAGATCTCTCTCTCTCTTTCGTTCTCGAGCTAAAGAGAAGCAAAAGCAAAACGAGAAGGGGGGAGAAAGCAAGGCAAGAGGAGAACGAGGGCAAGAGCATCGGGGCATAAGAGGGGAGAACGAGGCCAAGTTAAGGAGGGATAGCAACGAACAACAAAGAGGATCTCTCTCTCTCTCATATGGAAGCCAACCAAGATCTCGAAGCTCTCTCTCTCTCTTTCATTCTCGAGCTAAAGAGAAGCAAAAGCAAAACGAGAAGGGGGGAGAAAGCAAGGCAAGAGGAGAACGAGGGCAAGAGCATTGGGGCATAAGAGGGGAGAACGAGGCCAAGTTAAGGAGGGGAGAACGAGGCCAAGAAAAGGAGCTTCAACGACTGCAAAGGGAAGAAGGGCACAAAATCAACGAGGAGGAAGCATCTCTCTCTCTTGATTGGCAATCCAAGCCAAGAGGCAAAGGCGCTCTCTCTCATCCTCGTACTTGAGGTGAAGCGAGGAAGGAGGAAGAAAGGGAGTCGGAGCTTCGGAAAGGAGCTCGGCAAGAGTCACAGATCGGCTTGGCAAAGGTAACGAGAAAAAGCAACAAAGGCAAGCAAATTGAGAAGCTTGAGAGGACATGAAGTACCAAGAAGTGGTAAGTTCGAGAAGACGGAGCTTGAAGCTCGGTTGGGACAAGCAAAGGAGCTTGGTCGAAGCAACCGAGGGAGTAAGTCGAGGCAAATAAGCAGGGGTTAAGGGACTCAGAGGAAGTCGACTAGAGGTGAAGATAAAGCTCGTGATCAGCAAATAAGCCAGTCCAAAGTGCATAAAGCAGGAAGATACAGGATAATTGGTAATAAATGAAGCTTGATGATCAAGGTAGTGAGCAGAATTGAAGACTGCAGAATCTACGGGTAATTGAAGCAGATAAAGCGACAAAGGGAAAATTCCATCACCGTCATCCGTTAAAGATTGAATTAACATTTTGATAAGTCCGGTGTCGTTAACGGCCCGGCTAATCCTGTAAACGGGAGCGTAAAATCCTAGTAAGTAGCTGATCCAAGTAACGGTGCTGTTAACAACCCGCCTTAGCGTAAATACTAAGTTGTAATAAAGCGATAATCGATTAATTGATGATTACGGTGATTTCCAGATTCAGTTACATCTGTTGTTCTTGTTCTCTCCCTTTCACACCTCCCACAGCCAGAGGCCCGACGCCTGCCCGGCTCACGTAGCGAACACATATCCCCCGACAATGCCAAATTAAGGTATCTCAAAGGCCGATACAATGTAGTGGCAGACGCTCTCAAAAGAATGCCAGAGATCAATTGGGTCTTGTTCACGGAACTTCGTAGTGAATTTCTAGATTCTCTCAAGGGCAAATATGAGCATGATGAAACATATTCCAAAGTGTGGAGCCATGTTCAAAAGAGGGATCCTTCTCACTCCAATGCAGGTAGTGTACAATTAACCTCCACACCTAGTTCTCCTTTATCAAGTGATAAACTACAGCGATGGAAGCATTTTACCATCGACAATGGGTACCTACTCCACAAGGGGAGAGTTTGTGTACCGACGGACACAGACATTCGGCGCCAAATTCTTTATGAATGTCATGATAGTCCAAGTGAAGGGCACCCAGGTATTAGAAAAACTTATTCTCTCATACGACGAGAGTTTTACTGGCTAGGTCTACATGGTTTTGTTCAAGCTTATGTCTTGCATTGCCAAATATGTCAAGTGAACAAGGCAGAGCGCCTGAAAGTAGGAGGACTCTTACATCCTTTGGAAATTCCCAATGGAAAATGGGAAAGTATCTCTATGGATTTTATTGTAGGTTTACCAACCACTATACGAGGTCATCACTTAGTATGAGTGGTTGTAGACAGGTTGACTAAACTATGTAAGTTTATTCCGACCAAATCAACGGTTAAGACACCGGAACTAGCAAAATTATTTGTTGACAATTTATACAAATTGTATGGGTTGCAAAGTAACATTGTTAGTGACCGTGATCTCAAGTTTAACAGCCACTTTTGGAGAGCTGTATTTAAACGATTGGGTACACAACTCAACCTCAGTACAACTGATCATCCAGAAAAAGATGGTCAAATGGAACCGGTTAACCAGGTGCTAGAGGATATGCTAAGAGCATACGTCATCAAAAAACAATCAGACTGGGAAGATTACTTACCTATTCTCGAGTTTGCCTACAACAGTTCTAAGCATGTCACAACAGGTTTTAGTACTTTCATGCTCATGTACGGGTTTCAACCCAGGTCACCAATTACGGTGGGATTGGCAACCGAAAAACTCCAACAGGTTAAGGATTTTCTCCACGACCACATGGATATGCTGAAACTTGCTAGTTAGAATGTCCGGCAAGCACAGGATCGGTATAAGAAATACGATGATGAGAAACGTCGGCAAGTTACCTTTGAAGAAGGGGAGGAAGTATTTTTACGTGTGCCAGAGCATTCAGAAAGTCTGAAAACTGTACCGACACCTAAATTATCTCCCCGATATTGTGGGCCTTCAGAATACTTAAGTGAGTCGGTGATCGTGCCTACAAACTATTACTACCATCACATTCTCGCATTCATCCGGTGTTTCATGTAAGCCGTCTACAAAAGCGGTTACATGGGGACGACAACGTCATTGACCAACAGGTTTTGGTTGATTACATTGAACCTCCTACCTTACCGCATGATCCTGAACGTGTTATGGATTATCATGAGTTGCGTACACGACATCACGTACGACAACAAGCCTTAATCAAGTGGAAAGACCGACCTGAAGAGGGTGCCAATTGGGAAAACATTGGTGCTCTTAAGAAGAAGTTTCCCACTTTTGTTTTCGAGGACAAAAACTCTTCTTAAGGGGGGAGTAATGTCAAGACAAGGGTCCTGTAACCTAATAACTAGGATGGTCATGGACTACGGCCAAGGGTTGGGCTAGACAATGTGGACAGGGGATCCGCCGTCTAGAGAAAGGGGCTAGGAACCCGCCTATATAATGGGAGGTTGGGAGGAGGATCTTCAGTCTAGTTTCCCCTAGTTCTTACATTTGGGTGGTCAAAACTAATAATCTGGAGTTCTACCAAATCTAGGTAATGACTGGCTGATACAATCTGGAAGCTTGTAGCCCCGACTCATTAATTACAGAGTTTATCCAAGAAAATAGGAGTTATAATATTCTCGATTTATCAAAATAATAAATGTTTTACAAAGAGAACACCGAAAAATGGTGTCCGTGTTAGCTTGCTGCTAACAAAGGTGGTGCACTGATGTCATGGTAGTAACAAGATCAAAAGCAAAGCCAGTAAAGGAAGTTGTTCAGGATAAAGCAGACAAGGGTACTGTAAACTGGAAGGAGCAAAAAGAAGTCAGAACTCAAGCACTCAAGGGAGTACAAGAATCCCACGGTGGGAGTACATTATCTAAAGAATGGGAGTTTTCTGTAAGATCCTTGGTGGATAAAGGGAAAAGTACATCAAAAAGGGAAGAATTGAACTGAAAGAGTAGGACAGTGGTGATGAATTTTATGAAGCCTTGTTGTTAGCTCCAATAACATTTACTGTAAAGCAAATGTTGAGGTTGGTACCTGCATTCTCTCAACAGTTGTTGAAAAATTAATTAATGAAGTAAATGGTAATCGAGCAAGAAGCGGGGGCAATGAAGAAAATTTTTCTGGAGAAGTGTGTGAAGCCTTGCCAATGGATGTGGATTACAAGGTACCAGTTGTAGGGGTATCTATTGGAGAAGTGTTTGTTCCAGGAGTTTTCTTGGATGGTGGGTCAGGAGTTAATATTCTCCCAGAGTCCACATGCAAATGTTTGAGTCTCTTAGAGTGGGATCGAGCACCTTGTCAGGTGAAAATGGAAGACCAAAGAAGGGTTTAGCCTTTGGGGATTCTCAAACATTTGTTCATTTTAGTTGGAGGACTGCAGTTTGTGGCTAACTTTGTGGTTATGAGATTGGAAGAATCTACTTGTTCATATCCAATGATGTTAGGAAGGCCTTGGTTAAGAGCAGTAAGGGTAAAGCAGCTATGGGGAGCAGACTCTATAGTGATCAAAAGAGGAAAGAAGAAAGTGAGAATGCAAATGGATGCAAAAAAGGTGATACCACCTGGTTTCAGGGCACTGCATGCAGAAGGACTGATTATGGTAGAAGAAATTGGAGAAGATGTAGAAGAAGAATTTCTTAGAACTAATTCATCAGTAGTACCTATATTTGAGGTGGATGTCCAGAAGATAGAAAATAGGTATGTAATACAGTCAAAAAATGATGGAATACAGTCAGTACATCAGGAATTAGTGATTACTCAGGGGAGTAAACAATCAAACAACAAGATGGGGAGTGACCTACTAAAAACCTGAAGATTGAAAATGGAGAAGAGGAGGAAGCTATTGAAGCAGTGAAGCAAGCAGAGAGGGCTTTTGAAAATCAAATGGCAAGAAATGCTAGAGTTACTCAAGATGAACTGTAGGAACTGAACCTGAACACTCAAGAGGAACCACAAACATTGAAAGTATTAGCAGATTTGGATGAGGAATTTAAACTGAAGCTGAAGGGACTATTTATAGAATTCAAAGATATTTTTGCATGGAATACAGAGATATGAAGGGAGTAGATGATAGTTTTTGCCAACAGAAAATTAACATGAAGGCAGATGCAGTTCCAATTGTACAACAAAGATATAGGATGAATCCTAATTATGCCAGACAGGTGAAGAAGAGATTGATAAGCTTTTGGTTGTTGGTTTTATTTATCTTGTGGAGGAAGTTACTTGGTTGTCACCAATTGTTGTAGTTCCAAAGAAGAATGGAAAGATCAAGGTGTGTGTAGACTACAGGAAACTGAATGCAGCTACAGTAACTGATCCATTTCCTTGACCTTTTTGTGATACACTACTAGATGCAGTAGCTGGACATGAGATCTATAGTTTTTTGGATGGTTTTAGTGGTTACAACCAAATTGCAATGGCATTTGAAGACAGGGAAAAAATAACTTTTGTGACTGAATGGGGGGTGTATGCTAGCAATGTGATGACATTTGGCTTGAAAAATGCTCCTCCAACATTTCAAAAAGTAGTACAACATGTGTTTTTTGAATTCCTTACAGAACTTACGAGAGTTTTCTTGGATGATTTTGTTACCATATACATGTGGTAGTGATGTGTGTGAACACACTAAGACCGCCGGGGCATTTTTTCCCTCTTTAGGAGGTTTTTTCCCCCGTGCATTGTATATACGCCCATCACTCTAGGGCTATCTATCTTTCCATTGCACACTAAGTAACACACTCTCTATTGTGTGCCTTGAGCTTCCTTCGTCTTCTCCAAGCTGTGTGTGTTTCTCTGCAACCCTAATTCCAACAATTGGTAACAGAGCAGGTCATGTCCTCCCGAGCTTAGTCGCCAGATGCTCCAGCACACGCCTGCTCACTTTCTCCGATTTCAGTGATCTTTGGAAAGCCTTCGCAGGTCGACAAATATTTTGGGCTCATTTTGGCCTCCGTTTCCACTACGGCCAGTACTGCACAGGCTATTTCGTCATTTTGTGCAGATTTTCTGTCAGTGCCGTTTTCTGCATAACAGGTGCCTTATAGTCTTCTACGGTTTGTGCTATATAGCACAAGTTGTTCCCGCTCCATTTCTCCTATTTTTGGGCAGTTTTCACATCAGGTGCATCATTTACCATGGCTGACAACAACAACACAGATGTGTTCAAGATGTTTGCTGCTGAGGACAGGTTGGATGGGGACAACTACCCTATGTGGGCTTATATGATGCAACATGTTCTTGTGTCAAAAGGTGTCTCGAACATTGTGCAGGGCATTGATGTACGTCCTGGTTCTGAAGATGTAGGCGATGTTGAGGATGTTGCAGGTCTTGCTGCAAGGATTGCAGCTGTTAGAGTTGTTTTGCCTACGGCAGAACAAGCTCGTTGGGATGTTAAGGATGCGTAGGCTCATGCATTGATTGCGTTGTCTGTGAAGCGCACCATTATTCCTCACATCTGTTCAGCAAAATCTGCAAAACAGGCTTGGGATATTCTAGCAGGTCTTTATGCAAGCCGCAATGAGGCTAAAATTGCTTTGCTACGTAAAGAGCTAGAGTCAAAGATTATGCATGAGGAAGATGATATGGACACTTTCCTTGCTAGTGTCAAGGATATCAATGAGCAACTCATTTCTGCAAGTGAAGTCATTTCGGACAGTTCCCTTGTGCAGACTGTTCTTGATGCCTTACCAGATTCCTACCAGACTTTTGCTAGTACTTGGAGACTGATGACCCAAGGAAATCCTGAAGTTGTCAAGTTTGATGCATTATGCACATTGCTGTTGCAAGAGTCACTTTCTAGAAAAAACAAGACTAGGCAGCGTGCAGTTGAACAGGCTTTTATTGCTTCTCAAAGAAAGGGTGGTAACAATAATGCAACCACTTCTTATGGTTCTGCTGCGAGTGGCAAAAATTCTGCTCCTAATGCTTCTGGTGGCAGCACTTTGTCTGGCAATTCTGGTGATAAGGGCAAAAACAGGATGCGTTGCCATTATTGTAAAGCTAATGATCACTTGATCAAGTCGTGTCCTAAGTTGAAGGCCAAAGAGGCTAAGAAGAAAGAGGGTGGTTCCACTGCAAATGCTGGTTCCACTACAAATGCAGCCATTGTTGAGTCTTCTGTGAAAGGAGATTGTGATGCTGATGTTGATACAGAATGGGCTTTTAGCGCAGAGTGCACTTACAATCCTGCTGTCCATGATGCATGCTTGTCAGTTGCTGCAGATTCACATGTGTGGTATTTCGACAGTGGTGCTACAAAGCACATTACCTCACATCGTGAATTGTTTACCTCTCTCGAGTCTGTCCCTCATGGGAATTCAGTCACTTGTGCCAACAACGCCTCTTATCCAGTTCAGGGAGTTGGAAAGATTATGCTCACTGCTGCTAATGGCAGTTCCTTCACACTTGTTGATGCACTTTATGTACCTGGGATCAAGAAGAATCTCTTGTCTGTATCCGCACTTGCTAGACTTGGACTTGTAGTCAAATTTGTGGATGACAGATGTACAGTTCATGATCTCAGTTTTGGTGATGAAATTGTTGCATCTGGGCTTTTGTGCCGTGGGCTGTATAAGCTCACTTTGTATGACAAGTGTGGACAAAATTTTGCAAATGCTGTTGTAGATTCAAGGGCTATTTCAGATGCAAAACTTTGGCATGCACGTTTTGGTCATCTGAATTTTGCCAGTTTGCTGCGTTTGCAGAAATCTGATATGGTTGCTTCTTTGCCGCCTCTTGAAGCACCTGTCAAACATGTTTGTGAAGGCCGTATTTTGGGTAAGATGCAGTGTTTTAAGTTTCCAAAGGATGGTTCAGTTAGGGCCACATGCAGGTTGCAGCTTGTGCATAGTGATGTTTGTGGGCCCATGCAAACTCCGTCTTTGGGCAATTACCTGTACTTCGTGACTTTCATTGATGATTACTCCAGGCATGCATGGGTATTTCCGCTTAAAGCAAAGTCCGAAGTTTTTATGTGCTTCAAACAATTTTTGGCTATGGCTAAAAATGTCTCAAAATGTACTATGGCACCCTCCGTTCCGATCGAGGGGGGGAGTATATGTCTCATGAATTTAATGCATTTCTGGCTAGTCGTGGGATAAAACACCAATGTACAGTGCCTTATACACCTCAGCAAAATGGTGTTGCTGAGAGGAAAAACAGGTCACAAACGGAAATGGCACGATGTATGGTCAAAAGTCAAGCTTTGCCGCATTCTTTTTGGCTTGAGGCCATCATGTGTGCCACTTATGTACTTAACAGGTGTCCTACGAAAGCTTTGCAGTCTATTACTCCATATGAATCATGGCATGATAGAAAGCCTTCTATTGAGCACATGTGTGTTTTTGGTTGTTTGGCATATGCTTTGGTGCCACAAGTGCAACTCAAAAAATTGGATGATAACGCTGTCAAATGTATTTTTGTTGGTTATAGTGCTGAAAGCAAAGGTTACGGGTTGTATCATCCGCAAACAAAACGTATTCTGGTTTCTCGGGATGTAGTGTTTGTGGAAGATTTTGTTCAGCCCTTGCTGTCATGTACTAGAGACAATAATGTAAGCTCACAGGACATTTATGACACTTTGTTACCTCTTTTCAGTGGTGGAAATACGAATGTAAGTTCCAATGAGGCAAATGTACAGCCTATGGGGGTTTCTGAAAATGTTTTAGATCAGCCTATTACTGATGCAGATGTACATGATGTACTTGATGAGGAAAGTGCTCAAAATGAGCAGGCTAGAGGTATGCCAAAATGGCTAGTGCACGCTTTGCGTGACAGTAAATTGGATGCACCTTTGTCTAGTCGTACTCATTCAGGCTCTCGCCATGCATCTTATGCATCAGATTGTTATACTTTGGCTGTGTCTAGTTTACATGATGTTGAGGAGCCTCTGTCTTTTGATGAAGCACAGAATTCAGAAAATTGGATATGATGCACTTATAGAGAATGACACATGGACTTTATGTGATTTGCCTCCTGGCAAAAAGGCCATTGGTACGAAGTGGGTTTACAAGTTGAAATGCAAGCCGGATGGTGAGATCGATCGCCATAAGGCTCGACTTGTTGCAAAGGGTTATGCACAACAAAAAGGCATAGATTATGAAGAGACTTTTGCTCCCACTTGTCGTATGACTACTGTGCGTTTTCTATGTGCATTGGCGGCTCATTTTGGTTGGGATGTACATCAATCAGACATTGTTACTGCTTTCTTGAATGGTGACATATTTGAGGAAGTTTATGTAACGCAGCCTCGCGGTTTTGTCATAAAAGGACAAGAGGACAAAGTGTGCAAATGTAAGAAGGCTTTGTATGGGTTGAAGCAATCTCCTCGTGCTTGGTATGAGAAAGCTGACACTCATTTGGTTAAACGAGGCTTTCGTAACAGTCCAACAGAAAGCACATTGTATGTAAAGCGTGAGGATGATGTATTTCTCATTGTGGTTCTTTATGTTGATGATTTGCTGATTACTGGACCAAATGAGAGACATATTGCTGAATTTAAGGCTGATTTGAATGCTACTTTCAAGATGAAAGATTTGGGGCTGTTGCATCATTACTTGGGTATACAGTTTAAGCAGTGTGATGGTGGTATTGCCTTGTGTCAGAAAAGTTACATAGAGACATTGCTATGTAAGTTTGGACTTGAGGATTGCAAACCTATTGCCACTACCATGGAAACAGGTTTGAAGTTGAGTCTACATGATGCTGGCGATCCTGCTGATGTCACTCTTTACCAAACTGCTGTTGGCTGCCTCATTTATGTATGCAACACGAGGCCAGATATTCAGTTTGCAGTCTCGTAGGTCAGCACATTTATGCATAGCCCAGGGTCTAAGCATTGGCAGGCTGTCAAGAGGATTTTCCGCTACCTTAGTGGCACTTTACATCTTGGCTTGTTTTATCCCAAGGGGGGATCATTGCCGCCAGACTTACATGCTTTTTCGGACTCAGATTGGGCTGGTTGTTTTGACATGCGAGTGTCCACAAGTGGTTTTTGTTTCATGCTTGGCAGTTCATGTATATCATGGTTGAGCAAGAAGCAACCTACTGTGGCCACTTCGAGTTGTGAGGCTGAGTACTGGGCAGTCTTCACAGCTACGGTTGAGTGTGTATGGCTCAGACGCCTTATGGCTGACTTGGGTGTTGGACAGGACACTGCCAACACTATCTACACTGACAGTCAGAGCGCATTGGCAGTTGCGAGGAACCCAGTTTTTCATGCTCTCACAAAGCACATTGAGGTGCATTACCACTATGTCAGGGAGAGGCTTTTAGCAGGAGAGATCAGCTTGGCTTATGTGCCAACACAGGACAACCTTGCAGATCTTTTCACAAAGGCATTGTCTCGTGAGAAGCTTGAAGCTTTTAGCAAAGCTTTGGGCTTACTCCCATTTGTGGACTGATCCTGTCCTCAGGGCATGGCACTTCCCTTTACTCATGTGCCAGCTCTCGTTCACCGCATCACTCCAGGGGGGATTTGTTACCATATACATGTGGTAGTGATGTGTGTGAACACACTAGGACCGCCGGGGCATTTTTTCCCTCTTTAGGAGGTTTTTTCCCCCGTGCATTGTATATACGCCCATCACTCTAGGGCTATCTATCTTTCCATTGCACACTAAGTAACACACTCTCTATTGTGTGCCTTGAGCTTCCTTCGTCTTCTCCAAGCTGTGTGTGTTTCTCTGCAACCCTAATTCCAACAGATTTTAGTGTTTTTTGAAAGAAGCAGGAGCATCTTGGACACTTGAGACTGTATTTTCAAAAATGCAAGGAATTCAGGTTGTCATTAAATCCAGCAAAATGTGCTTTTGCAATGAAGAGAGGAGTTCTTTTAAGGCATGTGATTTCTGAAGAAGGAGTTTCTATTGATCCTAGAAAGGTGGAAGCTATCAGAAAGGCACTAGCACCTAAAACAATTAAGCAGTTAAGCAGATTTTTGGGGCAAGTCAAGTGGCATAGCCGATTCTTGAGATATTTGGCTCATGTTTGTACACCATTGACAAAGAGTACAAAGAAGGATACTATATTTGAATGGAAAGAAGAGTAGAGCAAGGCATTTGGGATTTTAAAGAGTATGTTGATAGTAGCACCAGTGTTGATTGTTCCTGACTGGAGTTACCATTTCACATCTTTGTAGATGCATCCCATGTAGCAGTTGGTGCATCTTTAATGTAGGAATCCAGTAGAGGTTGGTCCGAACCTATTTATTATGCAAGCAGTGTTGATTGTTCCTGACTGGAAATTACCATTTCACATCTTTGTAGATGCATCCCATGTAGCATTTGGTGTATCTTTAATGCAGGAATCCAATAGAGGTTGGTCCGGACCTATTTATTATGCAAGCAGGGTGTTAACACCTGCAGAGAAGAATTACACAGTTACAGAGAGGAGTGCTTGGGAATGGTGTATGCATCACAAAAGTTTAGACATTATTTGTTGGCAAACAAAGTAATATTTCATGTAGATCACCAGGCATTGATCTACCTGCTAAATAAACCACACCTTTCAGGGAGGTTGGCAAGGTGGATACTGCTGTTGCAGGAATTTGATTATGTAGTAATACATACTCCTGGTAGACTTCATGTATTGGCTCACTATTTGAGCAGATTGGAGACAGGAGAGGAAGATCCTCGGGGAGTACCTGATCAATTGCCTGATGCAGAACTGTTTCTCATTCAGGTGACTTATCAGTCAAGGGACTGGTATGAAGACACGCTTTAGTTTTTGACTGAAGGAGTGCTACGTGAAGCAATGAATAAGGATCAAAGAAAGAGATTAACATTAAGAAGTAAACCATTTAGAATTATTGCAGAGGTGTTGTACAAAAGAGGAATTGACCAAGTGATCAAGAGATGTGTTCCTAAGTTTGAACAGAGAGCAGTACTGGCAGAGGCTCATGCAGTCAATTCAGGAGGTCATTTTTCAAGTGATGTTACTGCAAGGAAAATATTTCAAGCAGGACTTCGATGGCCAACTGTAATAAAAGATGCTTAAGAATTCAGTAAAAACTGTTTGTTATGTCAAAGAGAGGGTAGACCATTGAATGTAGACAGGATGCCTTTGCAACTTGTACTACCTTTGGAACCATTTAAAAAGTGGGGATTAGATTTTTTTGGTCCAATTAAGACACCTGCAAGGTATACACATAACAAGTATATCTTAGTTGCAACAGATTACTGCACAAAGTGGGTTGAGGCACTGGCTTTGAGAGACAATGCAGCCAAGAGTGTGGCAAAATTTTTGTATAAAAATATTATGACCAGTTTTGGATGCCCAATTGAGTTAATTTCTGATCAAGGAGGACATTTCATTAACAAAGTGATCAGTAAACTGCCTGAGCTACATATGATATTACATAAGAAATCAACTATGTACCTCAAGGAAATGGACAAGCAGAAAGTACCAATAAAATTTTGGTCAGGATCATTAGGAAGTTGGTAAATCAGAACAGGACAGGCTGGGATAAAAAATTAGATTCTGCACTCTGGACTTTTGGGACATCATTTAAAGTAACAACATGCATGACACCCTTTAAGCTAGTATATGGATTGGAAGCAGTAGTGCCTATAGAAGTTTTGGTACCAAGTTTCAGGATACCAGTTCAGTAGAAGTTATCTCCTGAAGAGGTAGTCAACTGCAGAAAGGAGGCACTGCTGAAACTTGAAGAGGATAGGATTCAAAGCATGTATACTGCAGAGGTCATTCAACAGAGAAGACATGCATGGATCAACAGGAACATTAAATTTAAATTTTTTTTTGCAGGAGATTGGGTGATGGTCTACAACGGTAAGTTGGGACACATGCCTGGCAAGTTGAAGCTTAGATATGTAGGACCATTTCAAATAATCAGAGCAGTGGGGCCTAATACTTTTATTTTGGTTGATGAGTCAAAAAAAGTGATAGTCAAGCCAATAAATGGTTTTAGACTTAAACCATTTTTTGGACAAAATTTGGAGACCCAAATGGACAATAAAACTCATGATGTGAATTTGGTTTGTACATTTCACTCATGTGAGCCAGGGAATGAGGCCATCATTTTAAGGAGGGCCCATTACATGAGTGCGTAGTGTTTTTGTTCTCTGTTTTACTCTTTTGTATACAGCAGAATGGCGACTCCACGCAATACATCTTTGGTTGCTAAATTTGACTCGTGGGGGGATGATGAGGAGCCCTTTGTGACCTTAAGACCTGTGCGCAAAAGTCATTTACAAAAAATGGTTGTTGACGAGTCTAGTGAAGATGATGACCTTGAGATTTATACACCTATCAAGGCATCACCAGCTTCAAAGGAGGAGGGGATTTTAGAGTATGCATTCCTTGATTTCAGGTATGAGTTGTTGCCTAATGAACAAAATACTCCATGGTTGAAGAGTGTCGAGTTGTTGAACTTTGCAAGAGTACCATGGATGAGCTGGAGATAGAGTCAGATGACAAGGGTTTATCTAAACCATGTGCAAGCTAATGATGGGGCACATTTTTTTATGACGATTACCTCACTGAAGAGCTTTTTTTGCAAGTTTTTTATGTTCCAACAATAGATGACAATGAAATCAGTAAGGCAACAGAGAAGGATATGACTAAAGCCTTTGGTCAATCTCAAGGAGGCAGGCACTATTATCAATTATCTAGAATGAAGAATCAGTTTAGGCTGCAGCAGATCAAATGGTTTCTAGAGAGAGTATTTCTCCTTGTTGTGAAGTCAGAATATGTAAGCAAAGAGAATTATGGAATACTGATGGCAACAGAAAGTGGGAGACAAGTTGGCTGGGCCAATATTCTCTTTGATAGAATTAAGTTTAAGGTGTATACCAAACAGAAAGGGAATGGCAAGTCTACCAAGGTGGGGCCCTATTTAGCTGCAGTTTTTCAATATGTGACAAACAAAACTATACTGCAGGGGAGACATTTTCTAGGGGATGGACAACTTACTGAAGATTCAGGGTCTGCACTTAGGAGGGATAAGAGGTAGAAATTGTGTGGAGAACCAAAGCCTTTGCAAATGACAAGAGATGTACAAAGTTTACTTGATGCAGGATATTCTACAAAAGAATCTTTGGAGACAGTCAAAGTAAAGATGGATAAGGAGTTTGGTGATTTGTTTACTGAAGGTGCTTTGCAAACTAGTGATAGAGCAACAACACCCATGTCAGTAAAGGGTTTTAAACTGAAAAAGATAAAGGGTAAAACTATAACAGAGACACCTATTACAAATGTGGGAGACTTAGTACCTGAACTGCCAAAGGTAAATAAACCAAGTTTTGCAAATGTCACTTTTAGTGAAGTCCAAAATGCTATTGGAATGGTTAAGGAGTATGTAGAGCAGCAAGTTATGGATTTCACTTTGGTTAAAAGGGATAACACCAGGTTACATACTGAAATAGAGCAATTAAAAGAGGAGGCAGAGATAAAGAAGAGAGGTCAGACTGAGGAAGCAGTGCTGAAAGATAAGGTTCCAGAACTGACTGAGAGTCAGGAATTGTTGAAGCAAGAATTAGCTTCCTGTAAGAAATTGTTGGAAAACAGGGAAAAGAGTTCAGTTAGATTGGCTAAGTGCAGAGATGAGTGGTTCAATGTTTTGCAGGGATAGATGACAGAGATAAATACTTTGAATGCTACTTTGGAGAGTAGTAACAAAGTTCTTTTGAATAGGGTTACTGCTTGCAAAAGAGTGGAAGAAAGGATCAGGGAAATGTCAGAAGAGGAGTTAGATGTTGATGGTTGGTATTTGGCTTCAGTTGATGTGGAACAAATGCAGGGTTGAGATGAGAGAGTATATGAAAGGAGTGTGGGAAAACATTAAAGTCAGGATGTATGATGTGTTTAGCAAACCATATCAGATCTTTGTAGAGGAGGAAATGAAGGAGGAAAATTTGTTTGTGCAGAAACAAAATACTGAACTGAAGCAGCAATATAATGATATGAAGGAGTAGTATGAGGAACTGAAGAGGTAGCTGCAGCAAAGCAAAGATCATCAACCTGAACAGATGTCAACTCTAAGAGATACTGTGATGTTGTAAGAAAATAAAGCTGGAATTCAGTTAGATTTTACTAAAGATGCAGATAATAGGTACAATTGCAGGCGAAGATTCAAATGCTGCAGGTGGAAAACTCAAGTCTACAGATCCAGTGCAGATGATTGTTGAAGAAATACTGAGTCAGGAGACTGAAATTCCCAAGGAAATAGGAGAAGTTGTAGTGCATGCTGAATTTGAAGATGGTGAAAGAGCTACTGCCAATTGTAGGAGGGGAAATTTCACAGCCAATTGAACTTGAAGATCATTTTGATGTTGATGTTCTTGATCAAGGGATGGGTTCTCACAATGTTTGAGAAATATTGCCCACCAGGTGTGCCAAGTGTTAGAGCCTGATCTGTCAGGACATTCAGGGCATTATCTTTTTGAACTGTAATTAAGATCTTGACTTTGAAACCTTAGGGAAATCTTTACACAAGTACTTATATTTTGGGTAGTTATATGAATACGAGGAATGTCTCATGGCGTAAAGCAGCTTTTGGGATGTACCTATCGATGAAATTTGCTATCTCTTCACTCTGTATTGATGTTTTGTTCGTATGTTCGATGATGATTATGAATACACAGTGATGTCAGTACCTTTTCGTCTCTATTATGGTGTTTCCTACTAATTTACTTTGTAGTTCTGTGTGTCAATGATGAGTTTACTGTACTTGCTTCCCTATAAAGTGCATGTTTCTGCATTGAATACTTGTTAGGGTTGTATGCCCCTAACATGGCTGTTTAGAGGTTCCTGACTCCTCTTGAGCTTTTGCCTTCGTAGCCGGTTGGGTCTCTTCAAATCTTCTATCTCCTTGAGCAGTTGCTCTTCTCTTTGTACCCGCATTAAGGCAAGGTCTTGTCTTTGTGCTTGTTCAACCTTCAACTCAAGTTCGAGGTCCTTGTTCTTCTTTTCCAAAGACTTGTAGACTTCGTCTGTTCCCTTGAGTGAAGCTACGGTGGGGTTTTCCCTTATTTGCCTTAAAAATGCCGCTTGGTCATTGATTATTTGCTCAGAATACTGCAAGGAGGCATTGGATACATCTAATTGCACTTGGATCTTCTGGACTGACTAAGTAGTGATTTTAGCCTTGGCACTGCGGCTAAGTGCTGTTGTTCTCATCTTTTTTGTCATCAGCTGCATTTGCTTTGCATATCATTTACTTGCATGATCACCTCATTTGTGGTTTCCCAATCTTTAGGTTCTACCTGGGGCTGTTTAGAAGTTTCAGTAGATTTGGTGTGCGGCTCTTTCGATGGTGCAATGGATTCTGCTTGTGTCCTTGTAGGTTTAATTGATTCTTCTTGAGGCTTTGTGGATGCCTCAACTGATTCTGCTTGAGTTGTTGTAGAAGGTTCGTCTTTAGTTTTTTTGGCTTCCTTGGCCTATTCAAAACTTGCCTCTTCTTGTTGATTCCCTTTTCAGTCGCTTGCACTGCACCTATTAGGAGAATACAGTGTCAAAGTTAAAAAATTTCACGAATTCCACTCCGAAATGCCCGAAGTCTGAATGGTTGGAAAATTATGTCCATTTTGCTTTAAATCAATTTTGGAGCATGCATCGATGCATAAAAACATGTAGAAATCAAAATCATGCAATCTAGACAAAATTTGCAACAAAAGTAAATAATTGTGGTTATTTACAACTGGGAAATTTCTCCAATTTTTTGTATTTTTGGCATCATAGGCTTGAGACATGTGGTATTTAGATACTCTAAGTGAAGTGTGGGCTCATTTGAATGCACTGGGTGAAAATGGTGCTAGATTTAGGCTTTAGACTCTGAAACATTAAATATAAAGGGATTTGAGTTTTTGAGATCCAAATTTGATCAAACTTGATCGGTTGGCTTGGAACATCATATACTTTGGTCCCATAAGGCCAAAATTGAAATTTGAACCCATTCTGATAAAAAGTAAATAATCGTGATTATTAACTTTTTCATCAACTTGTATATTTTTTTGTTGCAAGTTGGTTCTAGACATGATGTAGAGTCTGTGTGTGAGATACGGGGTGATTTGGATAAAAAATGTTACTGTTAACTCAAAATTTGGACAGAAGAGCCTTTAGTGCGTTTTTCGGACAAAACCAGATATTTTCTTGATCTTTTGGGCTCATACTTGACATGTGGCATGTAATAGATGTGTATAAGTGATAGATGAAGTGAGAGGATAACTTTCAAGCCAAATGTGCACGAAAGTAAATAATTGTGATTATTTACAACAATCATTTTTTTCCATAAAAAGATAATTTGATGATCTAAACATTTTTAATACATCTAAAACAAGTCCTAAAATGAATTTGGTAAAGTTTGGTCTTCTCGGCATCACTTCGTGCTCTTGTTGACTCTGAAATTGCCGATTATTGTGACTACTTGGCATGTAGAGTTGGTTGGTCACTTTTGAAGCTATGGACTTGTCTGCTACATAGTTTTGATGCTGCTCATCTAGTTTGGGCTCATTCGGAGTCATTTTGACTTAATATGTCAATTTTGACACTTTGTAGCCTCCGAGCTGTTTCCTGTTTTTGAGAGCTTACCTTGATTGTTTTTTTGAAACCATCTAGGCACATTGTGTCTAGACCTTGTCTATAAGCTACCCATGGAGTCAGAAACTAATTTTGGCATATGGCAAAAACCTAGATTATTTACTTGGTACGCCCTCAAACCCTGCCAAATGGTCATCTAGTGATATGGAAGTGCTCTACTATATATGGGCATGCTACAATTCAAGTGTCGTCCAATTTGGTTGAGCTGACAGGCCGCTATGTTCATTTTTGTGTCGTAGAAGTTCGTGCAGAGCTGCGATCCTAGGGTTTTTTTCCTGGGCCTAGACTTGCTACCTGATTGTATAGAAACATTCTTTGATAAGTTTAGAACTTAGCCCTCATGTCTCATGTGAAACGACGCTGAAAATGGGCGACTGTGGACTCCGAAAATCGCGCGCGAAGAAGGTAGAAAGCTCTCTCATCCAAGACTGAGTAGTGGAAATGAGGTGATTTTGGGCTTCCTTGGATATCTATACTCGGACTTCCCAAACTATTTTTCCCGCGATTCCCTTGTTAGTCCTACTAGGCCGTAAAATCTATGTTTGACTCAAAAATTTATGCAATCGGATTCCGTTAGCTCATTCTGCAAGAATTTGCACAAGTAGGTCTTGGCGGCCTAATTTAGGCTTCCCGCTTTCATTTTTCGTTTTGATTGAAAATTTTGTGCCTGTCCGCCTTGTTCTTCTTATCATCATCATATCTTCTGTTTCTCCATCTGAGCTCATTTGCTATTTATTATTCATTTTTGATGTGTTTATTGAAAAATCAAAGTAAATAATAAAATGCATTAAAAAGAAAAGTGAAAAATCAATAATTAAGAAAACCCATTGAAAAACACTTTTTTATTACTTTTTGGTGGATTTTTCTAATTTTAAGCTCCAATGTGAAGAAAAATTGAAGAAAATAAGAAAAAAAGGCTATTTTTGGTGTATTTTTTGATAGTATATACACTATTTACACTCATCAGGGAGATGTTATCAATTAAAATTTCCCTATTGATGATTTTTTAAGGACATTATTAGGTAATTTTGCAAAAAAAACACACGTTAACATCCAACTTTTTTCTCCCTCTTTAAACATTGCCCTTAATTACTGAAGTTCCCTTCCACCCCTCCTAGATGGAGTACTCCAGGACGACTATGTGCATGGGTTGAACAATCGTGTCTATGCATAGCCGCGGTTGGCTCTACCATGCTTTGAAGACCAGTGCAATTCAAACTGGTATGTTGTGCAAGAGTTGGGTCTTGAGTAATTAACTCAGGGATTTCTGTAGTCAAGGTTTCCTGTTGATGTTTCCCAAAGAGAAAATCTTGTAGTCTGTGTGCTGTTTGTCTGATTGTACCGTTAGGATGCTTTGGCACATTGATTTCCTGAGTTGTCTGTATCAATGATGACGGTTGCTGAGCTTTAACTCGTGAGCTTTAACTCGCCACTGGTATCTTGGTTTTTCATTGATGAACTGTTGTGGTTGAGTGTTTTGAGACTTAACTTTCCACTGCTTCATCGGCTTTACAGTTTATGAGAAGGTAAATGCTCCTTTTTCCTCCAAACCCAACTTGTGTTAGGTTCTCTTCTCGAAGATGTTTTTCTTTGAGTTGCTAGATTTGAAACTTTCTTTGGTACGGTAGATGAGTTCTTAGGCACTCAGATTTGAGATGGCTTGTCCTTAAGTTGTGCTTTTGGTACCCATATTTTCCTGACTCCTTGCATGCTATTTGCTTGTCTAGAGGATGAAGAAGATTGCTTACTCCTTGGTTTCTTTTGTTGGTAACCTCTTTTCCATTCCTCTTTGCTCGGTGCAATTGGAATGATGAGTTGTCCTCCTTGAGGTGATAGCTTGGGTTGATTGGTGTCCCAATCTGGTACTGCCCTGTATGTCTGCATTCCCATGAGATTGTTTCATTCATATGTTCATCTGGTATGCACACAAATTGATGATGGCATGAACATCCATGAACTATCACATTCAAGTTGACTACTCCCAACGCCGATGTTGGGTTATTGTGAATCCTTTGATAGACGATATTTTTGATCATAAAGACTAATTCGTTGCTTTTTTGTACGTGGAATAACGGACTGCATCCATTTGAGCTCCGATATCTACCAGTACACTTGTGCTATGATTGTTCAGTTGTACTTTGATGCGAAGGTCCATTCTATCTAACCATTCATCATCCATTGACATTGCATCATTCTTCAATTCCCATAGTCTTTCATCTGGTTCCAAAGTGTTGATGGGAATAGGAGTTTGCTAATTTTTGAAAGGAGCTTTCCTCTTGAGTACTCAAAGTAGAGCTTCCTCTTGGGATTCATCAATAACCTGTTGTCATTTCATCTTTCTTTGCTTTGCTGCATGCATCTTTTCTAGCAAATCATTGGTCAGTGGCAAATGGTACTTCTTTAAGCGGCATCCACTAATTCAATTAGCCTTTGGTTCACCATCTAGAGTGGACAACTTAGCTGATCCACTTGGAGATACATCTTCAATGATAAACGGTCCGTTTCCTTTTTTCTTGAACTTGGGAATGTGTTGCTTAAGGGAATAGACTAAAACTAGGTCCCCTTTTTTTGAAGATTTTTGTGACTAGATGGGAATCAAAAAACTATTTTTGTTTTCGTTTTTGTGCATAGATATGAGCTATAGCTGTTAGCCTTTGCTCATCAAGCTTTTCTAAATCTTCAAGCCTCTTTGACAGTTCATGTCCGATCCACTCTAGATCCTTAGCTACCCTTAGTGTTGGCAATAAAAATTCTGTTGGCAGTATGGCATGAAGACCATAAACAAGGTTGAAGGGAGTAGCATTTAAAGCTGTCTTGAATGAAACTCTATAAGCCCATAGAGCGAGCGGCATGTAGATTCATTTCCCAATCAGGTCGTCCTAAACTAACCACTTTAGTCTATACCGAGCTAAGAATTTTATTTATGTGCTCAGCTTATGCATTTTCTTGTGGATGATAGGGAGAATATTTGTTATGGATTACCATAAATTCATTCATCAGATACTCAATTACCTCATTGAGGAAACGAGTTCCCCTATCACCAACAATTTCTATTGGAAGTCCATATATTGTGAAGGCGTTTTCATATAAGAATGCAACTGTGGTTCTAGCATCATTGTTTTTGGTTGCCTTAGTCTCTGCCCACTTGGTCAAATGGCCATATCTACAATACTATATTGAGCTTGAGTTCTATCAACAGGGGGTTGTATTGGCCTGACAAAATCTATGTCCCATTTTGCAAAAGCTCTAGCCCCCATCATTGGTTTTAAAAGCATGATTTCTACCCGGGTTGGCATTTTTTCTCGTTGGCATGCATCACACCTTCTAACATATTGCATTTGCAAAAAGTGTTGGCCACCGTATGCCTGCCATTGAAATTTCTTTAGTGGTGGTTTCACTAGAAAAGTGACCTCCAGCTAATCCAGCATGTGCTTGTTCTAGAGTGGGGATGTATTCATCTTCATTTTCACAAAGATGAAAATGTTGATGCTTTCCTTTTTGATACAATTGGTAATTTTCAATAAGCGCATAATCTCTTGCTTCAGTTTCAATTGCACTTTGGTGGCGTTTACCCATATCCTTTGAAAATGTTTTACTTGATAGGTAAGTAACTAGATAGTTACTTGATAGGTAAGTAACTAGATAGTTACTCCACTTAGGAACATGTGAAACTTGAAATAATGTCACATGAGGTATGGTGCTTATTTCTAGCATTGAAGACAGTTTTTTACAAATGGCTGAACATCACTCCTCATGGTTGGCCAAAATACTCCAAGTCTCAAGATCCGTTGCATAGTTTGGTCTTCCGCAAAGTGAAGTCCCAATATGGTAATGTGTGCTTGATTTAAGGATTGGGTTTTCTTCTCATGATTAATACACAAAAGCAATATTCTATCTCAATTTCTTTTGTATATCCTTCTAGCTAGTAATTGATACATAGCCTATTGTCCAATTAATCATGGTGTAATAGGAAGTGGTATTTGAGAATCCACTTGAGTTATGGTCATCAATGAAACCATATCTTTTGACCAACGGGGTATCATTTCTACAGAGAATAGATATGCAGTTGGTAGATCATCATCTACTCCTTTTGGTGGTTCTCCTGAAATAATCATCCATAAGTGATCTGCTCTTTGGTGTGTGGTGCCCTTTTTTAGAACTACAATGAAATCAAATTCCAAAAGAATGATGAACTATCTCACTATTCTTCCTATGTTGCATGGCTTGTTGACCAAGTACAATAAAGCTTGGTGGTCCACAAAGAACACAAATTTGTTTGGTAATAGGTAATGTCTATACTTTTTTATGGCATAGATCATCCCTAATCCTTCTCTTTTGGTGGTTGTATAATTCTTCTCTGCCAGATTCAACTGTCTACTAGCATAAGAAATAGGAAAATCAATTTTTTTGTCTCTTGGTTGAGCTAATATACATCCAATGGAAAAATTGGAAGCATCAATATGTATATGGATTATCTTATTCTATTGTGGTGCTTTCAATATTGGGGCTAAAGTGAGAGCTTGCTAAAGCTTCATGAAGGATTCTTCACACTCATCAGTCCATACAAAGAGTGTAATCAGGCTATACATGGGTTTTGCGATTATAGCATACATGTAAATGCATCATCTATCATATCCAAAATTTCCTACGAAAGCTTGAACCCCTTTGATAGTTGTTGGTCTAGGCAATTCATCAATAATATGAATTTTATCCATATCCGTCGCTATGTCATTTTTAGACATTATATGTCCAAGAATTTTTCCTTGTCTGTCCATAAATGTGCACTTTTCAGGATTTAAGCAAATCCTATAAAGTCTATTTTTTTGGATACCTTTTTGAGGTGTTCAAAATGATCAGCCCGGATTGATGAATGTACACATAAATTATCCATATATACTTCCAAGAAATTCCAAAGATATTCTTTAAAAGCATGGCTCATCAATCTTTGGAAGGTGGCAGAAGCATTAGTTAACCCAAAAGGCATAACCCTATAGGAAAAAATATCCCATTCATTTGTAAAGGTAGTTTTATACTTATCTGAGACACTCAATCTGTGTGTTCAATTTCATAAATGAATTCATCTTCCTTGAGATTTTCTATCTCTTCTTTGATCTTCTTGGAAAATGTTTCATTATAAGTATATGGCCTTTGTCTACTTGGTTTCGCATCATCTCTCATAGGTATGGTATGTTGACAGATTTTTGAATCAACACCCTTGAGATCTTTATAAGACCAAGCAAAGATATCCTGGTATTCTTTCAGTAAGATTAACAAAAGATCTTCTTCTTCTTCAGTCAAGTCGTTTTGCCTTGTAGGTCTAGGTTCTTCTCTTGGTTCGGCTAGATTTATCTTCTTTGCATTTTAAGGTCCTTCATAGGACTCACTCTATTTTCTTAGTTCTCTTACAGGTTGTTTGACTATGATCTTTCGGTCTGGGAGAGTATATTTCTTGTAATGGGATGGAACACTCATTACATCTTTACTTTCTTCTTCTGTTGTTTCCATTTCAGTCGTATACATCTCCTTTAGAGCATTCTTTAACTCTTGATATTTATTCTTTTGTTCAACTCGGGTCATGGATGAATCATCATCATGGTGTTAAGGTTTCGATTGAGTTTACTTTCTCGTCTTTCTTCATGTTTTTCATGTTCCTTGTTTGTTATCTGAAGGATATCTACCCATGATTTTGTCTTTGACACAATCATGTGTATCTATTTGCATCAGAAATTAAGTTTTTTTAGAAACTAATGGCATAGGTCTAGATTTCAAGTTTTTATGTCTTTTTTTCTTCTATATCATTTCTGTCTTCTTGGTTTTTGGTTTGGAAAGTCAAAAAACTTTTCCTTTCCTCCTTTTATGAGTAATTTGGCTCTCACTTGTTCTTTTTTTGACCCCATGTCATAAAATCTAATATCTAACTTTACCAAATGATTTTCTCATATTAAACTAATCATTTAATGTGGGAGAATAAATGCGAACAAGAGTTAGAATAGAGACATATGCTTCTAGACTATCTCAACAGGGGACAAAGAGAAGAAATGGTTGCATCTCAATAGAGGTCTAAAAAGAGATGGTCTATCAAAGAGCAAATGCGCAATAAGTACTTCTAGACTTACCTCAATAGGGGACCAAGAGGAGAGATAGTTACATCTCAATAGGGGTCCAAAAGGAGGTAGTCTATCAAAGAGAAACGTGCATCTAATGGAGCTTAAAAGACCTTAGGGTTAGCTTCATTAAAGACCTCTAATGGTTAGTCTTAAAAGTCCTTTGTGTTGGGGTTTGTGGTCGCCCAGGTAAGTGGGCGGGCCGCCAGGTATGTACACATATTCTTTTGTACAAACCTAATAAGAACTCACTATGCTCTACACATTATAGTAGAGCGAGTTCACCATATCGTCGTTCTCTTCTTCTCGCACTCTCTCTCGCGTCGCACTTTCGCTCGTACGCTTTCAACTGGTATCAGAGCTCAGATCGAGCCCCGAATCTCGTGAGAGATCCCGAAAGACTTGGTGTTGTCAGAATTTCATTCTGAGGTCATCTCGGCCACCGTTCGGCTTCGACAAAGGTCTGCGCAGGCCATTTTCGACTACATGGTCTCGACGGGTGCAGATCCGACTCTGCAAATTTGGGGTTTTCGGCCTATGACTGCAGGTGCTGAGGATATCGACACTCCCAGAGTGTTGATTTGTGGCTGTCTACACATCGAAGGACGGCTCACAGTTCTTGGAGGCGTGTCACATACGACACGGGCGTATCTACACACAGACTGTAGGCGACATCCACTAGTTCATCAGGTAGCTTGTGTTTGGTGCTTGATATTCCAGATTTCATCCTGACATTGCAGGTACTTCCACATGGGATGTATTGTCAGAGATGATGTATGTCTGTTGAGGGTTTGCTAGCTGTGAGTCACGCAGCAAACAACCGCCGCAGCGGTTACAACATATAGTGGGAAATTTGTGGATGTATGACTTTGTGGGAAGTCTATGTATTGTCAGATTTACTGCAGCCTTTGTTGAGGGTCGAGTGAGGTTTTATTGAGCTTGGGGATTCTCGAATGTTGAGATCCTTTCGGTGATATAGGTCTTGGAGCGATCCCTCGAGCACCCTTAGATAGGCAGCTAGGATGCATTGACTGTGAGTTAGACAGTTGGGATTGCATCTTTGCTTTATAGCCGTTGAGGCATTGTCGTAGTCTATGCTTACAGGACAGTGACAGGACAGTCAAAGATAGTACAGGTGCAGGACAGGTTTACCCGCAGCTTACAGTGTCAGAGAGACAGTGTTTTTTGAGCTGTTTTTTGGTCTGTTTTGAGTACACCAGAGCCATTTTACAAAGGAGACTCTGCCAAAATTTCTGCAGAATCTGAAGCTTTCTTGGTTCATTTGACAGGTTGATATTGGTTCAGAGGCCAGTTTACAGGGGAAACTCTGCCAAATATTTCCCAGGAAAGTAAACCACTGTGAAGCGTAGTTATGGCTCGTCGATCACAGGACACTGCTCTTTACAATATCAAGAAGCTGGATGGAACCAATTTCCCATTGTGGAAGAAGCAGATTTGGCACGTGTTGGTACAAAAGGAGCAGATAAAACCTATAAAGCTCAAGGGGATAAAACCAGAAGATATGGACGAAGATGAATGGAGCAAAATGGATGAATTGGCACTTTCTACCATTATGCTGACTTTGGCAGAAAGCGTTTACTTCAATGTAGCAGACAAGATGTCGGTTTATCAAGCATGGTTAAAGCTGAGTGATCTTTATGAGAAGCAGAGTGCAGCTTCACAGGTATATTGGCTTAAGAAGCTTGTTGACTTGAAGATGAAAGAAGGGACACCCATGTCCAATCATCTGAATGAATTCAACACAATCTATAGTCAGTTGTCAGCTCAAGGTGTCAAGTTTGATGAACCTGTTAGAGCTATGTTCCTGTTGATCACATTGCCGGAAAGTTGGGACACTTTTCGCACAGCTTTGAGTAATTCTACATGTCCAGATGGTTTGAACATAGTAGGTGTAGAAGGAAGTCTGCTTACTTAAGAAACCAATAGAAAGACAATGGACAAAGGCAAAGGAACATCCTTAGTTGTCAGGGGAAGGACCAAAGAAAAGTACAAAGGTGGAAAGAGGAATCAGTCTCGTAGCAAGTCCCGCAGCGCTAAAGGCAAGAGTGACATAGAATGCTACCATTGTGGCAAAAAGGGTCACATGAAAAGAGACTGCAGAGAATGGAAAGCAGAAAAAGGCAAAGAGAAAGCTGAAGACCATGGTGAGAAGAACAAGTCCTCAATGAAGATTCAAGAAATAAATGTGACAAACACTGTTGCAGTGGATGACAGTTTAGTGTCAGGAGACATCTACTTCTTGAAGAATACAATGGACTCAGCTCTTCTTACAGCATCTGATGGAAATGCACTAAGTGACTGGATTATAGACTCAGGGGCATCACTTCATGTGTCTCCAAACAAGGAGTGGTTTACTTCTTATGTGACCACTAAAGATCATGTTCGGCTAGGCAATGGGCAGACATGTGAGATCTTAGGTGTTGGAGATGTTCAATTGAAGTTTCAGAATGGCTCTTCCTTCACGCTGAAGAATGTGAGACATGTTCCCGCAATTACAAAGAGCTTGATCAGCACAGGTTTACTTGATGATGCTGGCTACGTCACCATTTTTGGACAGAACATGTGGAAGATATCCAAGGGTTCTATGACAATAGCACATGGAGTAAAGTCTAGAGGACTTTACATGATTTATGTATCAAATGTCTCTAAAAATGTAATCAATGTAACCGAGCAGCCGAACGTTTCTTTGTGGCATAGCTGGTTAGGACATATGTCCAAGAAGGGAATGGAAATCTTGTCTCGTTCTGGTTATTTGCCTGGATTTTCATTTAATGATTTTGAATTCTGTGAACATTGTCTGTATGGTAAGCAAACACAGCAGCCACATAAGCATAGAAGCAGTAGAAGAGATACACAGTTGGCACTTGTTCATAGTGATTTGTGACGACCTATGCCTAACCTATCTCTAGGGGGAGCTTCTTACTTTATGACATTTATAGATGATTACTCGAGGAAAGTATGGGTTTACTTTCTCAAGCACAAGGATGAAGCGTTTAGTGTTTTCAAAACGTTTGTGACACTTGTGGAGAATCAAAGTGGCAAAAAGCTTAAATGCTTACGAACTGACAATGGTGGAGAGTATGTTTCAAAGGCCTTTCAGGACTTTTGTGAGTCAAAAGGTATAAAACGTGAACTTACTGCTCCTTATAATCCTCCTCAAAATGGTGTTGCTGAGAGGATGAATAGGACCATACAAGAGAAGGTCAGAAGTATGTTGTCTAATGCACAACTGCCAAATGGGTTTTGGGCTGAAGCTGTATCAACAGCTGTTCATCTTGTAAATAGATCTCCTAGCAAGGTTTTGCAGAAGGATTCAGTGCCAGAGATGGTATGGTCAGGCAAAATGCCATCATACAAGCATCTCAGAGTCTTTGGCTGTGAGGCATATACTCACGTTGCAAAGGAATTAGGAACAAACTTGAGCCAAAGAGTAGAAAGTGCATCTTTCTAGGCTATGGTAATTCTGGTGAGATGGGGTACAAAGTTTGGGATCCCGAATCCAGAAAGGTTTTCCGCAGCAATGATGTTCACTTTAATGAATCCAAATATCATTCTAAACCAGAGAGGGTTGAGGAGATTAGAAGAGTTGTCTTCCAAGAAGATGGACCTGCACGTGCAAGACAAAATTTCAGGGCTCAAGAGGACCAAGGACAGGATAGAGTGGAACCACAGGTTGTGGCTGATCCTGAGCCACCTATTGTGCGTAGATCTGGACGTGTCACGCGACTTCCTGATAGGTTTGTTCCATCTATGAACTATGTCATGTTGACTGATTGCAATGAGCCTTCATGTTACAAGGAAGCAGTGCAAATGAAGGACTCCGGGAATCGGCAATTGGCCATGCAGTCAGAGATGACAGCTCTGCATAAAAACAAGACATGGAATCTAGTTAAATTACCACAGGGCAAAAAGGCTCTACCTTGTAAATGGGTTTACAGGTATAAGATCACCGCTCATGATAGTCAGCCAAAGTACAAAGCAAGGCTTGTTGCCAAGGGCTTTAAGCAAGAACAAGGCATTGACTTTGATGAAGTCTTCTCTCCGGTGGTCAAGATGACTACATTGAGATGCTTTCTTGCATTGGTTGCCATATTAGATTTGGTGTTGCACCAAATGGATGTGAAGACAACGTTCTTGCATGGTGATTTAGATGTGGAAATTTACATGCAGCAGCCAGAAGGGTTTGTTGAGAAAGGCAAGGAAGATTGGGTATGCCAGTTGTTAAAGAGTCTTTATGGCTTAAAACAATCACCGAGGGCATGGTACCATAAATTCCACAAGTTTATGCTTTCTCAAGGCTACAAACGTAGTGAGTTCGATCACTGTCTATATACAAAGAAGGCTAAGGATGGTAGTTGGTTGATCCTTATTTTGTATGTGGATGACATGTTGATTGCTGGCAAGCACTTGGAAGAAATTTCAGCTTTGAAGTCAAAGATGGCAAAATTGTTTGACATGAAAGACATGGGTGAGGCAAGTCATATACTTGGTATGCACATTGAGAGAGACAGATCAAAGAAGTTGATTTGGTTATCTCAAACAGAGTATATTGACAAGGTTTTGCAACGTTTCAATATGGAGAAGGGAAAGGCATTGAGTGTTCCATTGCCACCATATGTGAAACTGAGCAAACAAGATTGTCCTGTGTCTGAGGAAGAACAGGCTAAAATGGATAAGATTCCATATGCGTCTGCAGTGGGTAGTTTGATGTATGCAATGATTGCTACTCGCCCAGACATTGCATTTGCAGTGGGAGTAGTAAGTCGATACATGTCAAACCCAGGCAAGAAACATTGGGAGACAGTGAAAGGAATATTGAGATACCTGAAAGCTACAAAGAGTATGCGTATATGCTATGGGAGTCAGGAGCTAAATGTAAAGGGTTTTACAGACTCAGATTATGCAGGTGACTTAGACAACCGAAGGTCTACGTCAGGGTATGTCTTTACATTGGCTGGTGGAGCAGTATCATGGCGTTCTAAATTATAAGATTGTGTTACTCAGTCTACTACAGAGGCTGAATATGTTGCAGCATTAGAGGCATGCAAAGAATCAATTTGGCTTAATCGACTAGTAACAGATTTGGGAATCAAAGAAGAGATGCCTTTGTTATATTGTGATAGTCAAAGTGCTATACAATTGGCTCGCAATCCAGTTTATCACTCAAAGACAAAGCATGTGGATGTGAAGTATCATTTCATCAGGGAAATGCTCGAGGATAAGCAACTTCAGCTTGTCAAAGTTCACACCACAGAAAATCCTGCTGATCTACTTACAAAAGGACTTCCCTCAGAGAGATTTGCGCACTTTAGCAAGCAGTTAGGTGGAGGGTAGTACATCACTTGTCTACATCTCTTGTATATTAGCTTGTATAGTAGCTTCTCTCACACTTAAAGTACCACATTGGACTTTAAGTGGGAGGTTGTTGGGGTATAAAGCCCAATGTGGTCGCCCAGGTAAGTGGGTGGGCCGCCAGGTATGTACACATATTCTTTTGTAAAAACCTAATAAGAACTCACTATGCTCTACACATTACAGTAGAGCGAGTTCACCATATCGTCGTGCTCTTCTTCTCGCACTCTCTCTCGCGTCGCACTTCTGCTCGTACTCTTTCACTTTGACCTTAGGCTGAGCTTGAGGTGGGAACCCAACTTAGGCTTAAGATGCTTGTCGTGCTTGATGACTAAGGTGCGTGCTTGATGACTAAGGTGCTTGAGGTGCTTGTCGTGATTGATGAACAAGGTGCGTGCTTGATGACTAAGGTACTCATTAGGAGAAATACGGACCTTGCATGGGCCTTGTAAGGAATCCTAATTTTTAGGAATTAAGGCTAATGGTGTGTAGGGTTAAGGGGACAAGGGCATTCAAGAAGCTAGTTTTTAGTAGGCTTTTCTAGCCTTTTTTTAGACACATATAGGATGTGGACCTAGGAGGTCACCTTCTCTCTCTACCTTTCTGAAAGTGAAGGGAGTAAAGAGGTGTGGCCACATCATAAAAAACGTGGATCACTAAGAGCCAAAATTTGACTTTTTAAAAAAAAAGTTATTTTTACTTATTTTTGACTTAAAACTCCTCCTCAACATTATCCATATCAAAAAAGTATTTTTGTACCTTTTTTAAAACTTACAAGCACTAAAAGTCCAATTTTTCAAAAAAAAAAACTCCCCCCAAAAAAAAAACCTTTGTTCTCTCTTCCTCCTCCCTCCTTTCTCCCTCTCCTCTCCCTCCTTGCCCCCTTCTCTCCTCCTCCTCCCCTCTCTCTCCCTCTCCCCCACTGTCCCCTTCTCTCCTCCCATGTTCCTCCCTCCCCCTCCCTGCCCCCTTCTCTCCTCCTTCTCCACTCTCTCTCTCTCTCTCTCTCTCTCTCTCTCTCCCCCACTACCCCCTTGTCTCCTCCCATGTTCCTCTCTCTCTCTCCCCCACTACCCCCTTGTCTCCTCCCATGTTCCTCTCTCTCTCTCTCCCTCCCCCATCTCTCTTTTCATCCTTTGCTTCCTCACACAATAGCTACCATGGTGCTCAAGGACATCACAAATCGTATGCATACACATTTGCTTGTTCGCGACGTTTGCACCGAAGGCCGCACGTGAGGATGAGCAGAGGTCATCCTAGGAACGTTAACGTGGTACCATCGGTGAGATGAATGTTCATGGTTCTTCAATATCTTGCCAATACCAGCACATATTTGAATAATACACCCCTTTATGCAAGGTAACAATATACTTCTTACTTTTGCTTGTGTTCTTCTTATCATAGACTTTGAAGTCTAAGGTGTTGCCTCTACTTGTTTTGTAGTGCTTGGCACAAAGGTTGCTTTTATGCACAAATAGTGAAAGGTTGAAGACTAGAGAGGCCAAGTGTCGCCACTTTTCCTCTAAAACAGTCTTCTTTGTTACATCTTGCAGGTAGGTGCTTCAAATCCATGCTTATTAGGGATGGTAATCTCATCCTAATGTATATTTTAGGATTGTTTATTTCCAGTTAGATAGAAATACTTGCAAATTTGTACAACATATACTTAACAAGTGTCTTTATTATACATCTTGCAAATGTTGAATTCATCCATGTTTTTGTTACAAGGTGACCTCTTGCTATGCTAGTTGAGTGGGGTTGTTTGCAAGAATGGATCAAGGAACTGGCATAATATGAAGCTTTTACGGTGGCACAAAGCTCTCCTCAGCTGCAATGTGGCTCCCACTACACCAAAAATCATTATGCTAACATGGAGAGATCCCTAGTAGGACAATGCAAAAAATTTTCATCAGCAGCAACACATCCTTTCCTAACATGAGGGCACTCCTACCAAAGATATTTTTATGTGATAGGTCACCCCATGAGCATACCATGTCATGGAATGGATGTAAGAACTATGACCGCACTACTCCTTGGAAGTTGTCCACAGGTGTATGTTTATCAAAGTTAATGAGAAGAAATTTGGACTTTTTGTTTGTTGATGTGTAAGAGCACTCTAGGTCTACCATATTTTAGATTGTTTGATAAGTTAAATAAGATTTGTAGTCATTTAAAGTGTAAGTTTGTTTTTGTTTGGTAAGATTGTACATGAGAAGACATGATAAAGTATAAGAGATCTTGACGGAATAAACCTCGATTAGATTCCTACCATGCACTTGTGACACCAGACCTCTCCTTGAACCCTTTGATTTCTATTGTTGTGGGAAGTCCAAGGGTAGTCTATTTTCAAATATTTAGCAATAACTTTTTTAAAAAGAAAATTTTGGTTATTTTAAAGTTTGTACACAGTGTAGGAGTTCATTCTGATTGTTTTCCTTCAGTTTCAATTTTTGATCGAGGGCACTCCTTGGAAGCCACTTTTGAAGGTGTTAGGGTGAGATTTTGAAAAATTTTGTATGTAGGAAATACAGTCCTTAACACAATAAAAAACATTGGCTCTTTGAGTATTTTCAGATTCCATGGTTTTAATGCTCGTTCGAGCCCGTAGATTAAGGAAAAAGTAAGAAATGTCTGTTTTACATCATTTTTTAAGAAATTGCCAACTTGCACGTTGATTTTTGGAGAATCCGAGTAGGATATGATTTTTTTTGCATCACACGATGGTTGAAGAGCGTGGCAAGATGAACAAATTTATGTGAGACAAGCCCAGACAGATTCGGAGCCAATTGAACACTAGAAGCTCTTGAAAACAACCTAAAAGTTCAACACTTTAAAAAAAAAAAAAAACTGCCCACTTGAATTATGGCCATGCATCAAAAAAACTCTTGTACTTGTCATTTTAGCCCTAGGGACCCTCAACATGAAGGGCCACAAGGGCGCGCAAATTGGCCATCCAAAATTTTTGGATGGCCAATTTGTGCGCCCTTGTGGCCCCTCATGTTGAGGGTCCCTGGGGCCCTAAAATGACAAGTATAGGCTTTTTTTTTAATGCATGGCTATGAGATAGAATTGGGCAGTTTAATGTATTCATAGCAAACTATCCCCCCCCCCCCCCCCAATGGCAAATAGCTAAACCTTGTATCAAGCTATGCATTAACAAAAAGCTTGTACTTGCCATTTTAAGGCCTCAGGGACCCTCAACAAGAGGGGCCACAAGGGCGCGCAAACTGGCCATCCAAAATTTTTGGATGGCCAGTTTGCGCGCCCTTGTGGCCCCTCTTGTTGAGGGTCCCTGGGGCCCTAAAATGATAAGTATATGCTTTTTATAATGCATGGCCATGAGATAGAACTGGGCAGTTTAATGTGTTCATAGCAAGCCCCCCCCCCCCAAATGGCAGATACCTAAACCTTGTATCATGCTTATCAACCATTTTTTACTTCCTTGTGTCCATCCCCTGTTCTTGGAAATATCTTGGCCCCTATTTGTCCCTGGATGGCCATTCTGCGCGCCGTTGTGGTCCCTCTTGTTGAGGGTCCCTGGGGCTTCAAAATGACAAATAGGGGCTTTGCTTTAATGTATGGCCATGAGATAGAGGTGTAGTGTTTGATGTCCAGAGTATTCACTATGTAAAATTTTCCTATATCATGTGCGTTCACCACAATGGATTGAAAGTAGCCCTTATAGGCCTTACCTACACATGTTTCTGTAACTTTACAAGAATATAAATTCCCTTCTGTTGAACGCATGTGTTATGTTACATATACTTTAGTGAACTCCCAAGGTCAAAGGCCTCACAAATTTTGTGCACTCAGAACATTTAGCACTAGAAATCAACCATTTCTAGTTTTTGGGAATGGTTTGGTTAAGCCATTTCTTTGGTATTTGAAACCACATGTGACCCCTATTGTTATAGTATCCAACTAAAGGTTTCTTGATTAGCAGTTATATAGGTTCGAGTGATACATATCTTCTATGTTAACAATGCATGTATCTATAATTTATGTTTACACTTTCTCTATCCAAATGAGCTACATAGTAAAAATCAAATCCGCAATTCAACAATTAAGTTCACAAGGTGATAGCTATTGGTATGATCTTTAGCAATACCAAATAAATAGCTACCAATAGCGAATGAATAGGGATATTTAAGAAGGTTTGATACCAAAAACTTGTCAACACTACTCAAAAAGGTGGAAACTCAAAGGTTTTATAATATATATGATGAAACAAGAATCAATAATAAGTCACCTCCATATATCTACACCTCCATCTCAAGTTGTCATTTCTCTAAGTCAAGCTTGGCATAGGCATAGTATGGAAACAATAACATTTTGGAAAGCAAGAATTTAGCTTTCTCAACTTTTGAAATGTTGCTATTGATATATATTCAACATCCCCAAACGAGGACATCTTGACAAAGGTTATGATCCACTTTAATAAGAATAACCATTAGTGATTAAAATTTCAAATCAAAATATTGCTATTGATATATATTCAACATCCCCAAACGAGGACATCTTGACAAAGGTTATGATCCACTTTAATAAGAATAACCATTAGTGATTAAACTTTCAAATCAAAATATTGCATGAATTTCTTCATGGTGGAATGATTAAGACTTGAGGCTTCAAACATCTTACAGGCAAATCAGAACATCCATAAAAATCAACAATATTTCTCAAATCTGTATGAAACTCCAGTAATCTAAATTAAATACTCTCACTCAGTGCGACACCATTTAACAAAAAGAAATATTTATATTGCATTTATAGAGGAATCCAACTTCATAAAAATAATTACAAACGGAGACAATGTTGTTGGTTGTTAGGCTTCTCTTACAAGTATTTGTCTTTCTCATCTAGAGATTCATATACACGAGTATTTGTGTTTCTATGACACTAGGGAAGATAGTAGTACTATAGGGATGGCTTTTCTAAGAGCTCCTAGAGACTACCTATTGGTGCAAGATTCTACAAAAATCCTACTATTCTTATCAAAATATTTTAACATGGTAGTGAAAGGTTCCTCACGGAACAAAAATAGGGTGATTTCCATCTCTGCACATGGTTTCTTGCTCATGTCCTCTCAAAACAAGTTGACTCTGTAAAAGTAAACAACAGATTATGTGAGAACAAAGTTATAAAGTACAGAATGATATCATTATGATAATCTAATAACAACTATACAAAGAATAAATTATAAGAAAAATCTTTGATGACTCTCCATAGATAACACAACTTACTTACATTGTGAAACTCAATCACATGCTACAAAACTATAGATGACGCACCAAAGCCATCAACAAAATAGCACCACCCAATGTTATGAGGTGTGAAGCCTAAACATTGAAAGCCATAAAGAGGTTAATTCCCTCCAACATGATAAACTTAAAGATGGAGATGATCTTAAGCTCTGAATGTAAGCTACAAGGGTAGTTTTCTCACCATTCTATCTTTATGTTGGAGATGAATCCTTGCAATGCCCATGCACTATTCACACCTCCTGTTCTTGTGGTATGCAATTCATGTGAGTTGATGCTTTTTCCACCTTCGAGAGTAGAGGTTTCCATATAGTGCGAGTGAATGAAAGTAGAAGGAGTAGAATCTTGTTTCATGCTGTAATGGAGGTGAGAGAAGGGAGAGGAGCTAGCTTGGTGTGGAACTATGTGGTGGACAAGGGGAAGCTGAGATGGGGGAGAAGCTTGCTTGGTGCTACAATGGAGATGGGAGAAAGCTTATAGAGAGATAATGCTGGACTATAGGGGGTGCATGTGGTTGTTGCAGCCATGGAGAGCTTGGAAAAGGGTTTGTAGAGAGAGAAAATCACTTTTTAGCGTCCCCAAAGAGTTGGTCTAACGGTAAGGCTTTGGCCTCTCAACCTATGGGTTGTGGGTTCAAATCCCCCGTTGGGTCACACTCTAGAGGGACACCTTGAAGTCGCGGAGCGGAGCGTGGGTCGACTCTCTCTCTCTCACACACACACAGTGAGCTTACACAGTACAGTACGCAGAGATCTGTTAGAAGGGTTATCTCCCAAATCCTTAGTATTCACAAAGAATATGTTAGTATATACAAAGAGTCAGAGGTAAGTGAGTTAGGCGGGTGGCCGGCCATATCCGCATAAGAGGCCACTTGGGCTTTAATCCCAACAACCTCCCACTTAAAGTCCAATGTGGCACTTTAAGTAACTGTAAATCTATGAACATAAATGTACAAAGATTTACATGGCTGCCATCTATCCAATGCCCAACAACTCACGACAATGCACAAAGCCCTCTCCTGGAAGTCCCTTTGTGAGTAGATCAGTAGGATTGTCCTTGGTGTGGATCTTCAGCAGTTGTATCTGCTTGTCTTCAAGTACTTCCCTAATGAAGTGATATTTCACATCAATATGCTTAGTCTTCGAATGGAACACTGGATTCTTTGCCAATTGTATAGCACTTTGACTATCACAATATAACTCTGGCATATCTGCATTGATTCCCAAGTCTGCAACCAATCTACCAAGCCAAATAGCTTCTTTGCATGCCTCATTTGCTGCAACATACTCAGCTTCTGTAGTAGACTGCGTAACACAATCTTGTAATCGAGATCGCCATGATATGGCACCTCCAGCCAATGTAAAGACATAGCCTGATGTAGATCTCCTCTTATCCAAGTCTCCTGCATAATCTGAGTCAGTGTATCCTCTGACACTCAAATCCTGACTACCATAGCATATGCGCATACTCTTTGTATGTTTTAAGTATCTCATGATACCTTTCACTGCCTCCCAATGTTTCTTGCCGGGATTTGACATATATCTGCTAACCACTCCCACTGCAAATGCAATATCCGGACGTGTAGCAATCATTGCATACATCAAACTACCCACTGCAGACGCATATGGAATCTTATCCATTTCAGCCTTTTCTTCCTCAGACACAGGACAATCTTGTTTGCTAAGTTTCACATATGGTGGCAATGGAACACTCAATGCCTTTCCCTTCTCCATATTGAAACGTTGCAAAACCTTGTCAATATACTCTGTTTGAGATAACCAAATCAACTTCTTTGATCTGTCTCTCTCAATGCGCATACCAAGTATATGACTTGCCTCACCCATGTCTTTCATGTCAAACGATTTTGCCATCTTTGACTTCAAAGCTGAAATTTCTTCCAAGTGTTTGCCAGCAATCAACATGTCATCCACATACAAAATAAGGATCAGCCAACTGCCATCCTTAGCCTTCTTTGTATATAGACAGTGATCGAACTCACTACGTTTGTAGCCTTGAGAAAGCATAAACTGGTGAAACTTATGGTACCATGCCCTCGGTGATTGTTTTAAGCCATAAAGACTCTTTAACAACTGGCATACCAAATGTTCCATGCCTTTCTCAACAAACCCTTCTGGCTGCTGCATGTAAATTTCCACATCTAAATCACCATGCAAGAACGCTGTCTTGACATCCATTTGGTGCAACACCAAATCCAATATAGCAACCAATGCAAGAAAGCATCTCAATGTAGTCATCTTGACCACTGGAGAGAAGACTTCATCAAAGTCAATGCCTTGTTCTTGCTTAAAGCCCTTGGCAACAAGCCTTGCTTTGTACTTTGGCTGACTATCATGAGCGGTGATCTTATACCTGTAAACCCATTTACAAGGTAGAGCCTTTTTGCCCTGTGGTAATTTAACCAACTTCCATGTCTGGTTTTTATGCAGAGCTGTCATCTCTGACTGCATGGCCAACTGTCATTTTTTCGAGTCAACCACTTGTAATGCTTCCTTGTAACAAGATGGTTCTCCGCAATCTGTGAGCATGACATAATTTAGAGATGGCACATAACGATCAGGTGGTTTGGAGACACGCTCAGAACGTCTCACCACAACTGATTCTGCCTCTCTAGCCACTATAGGCTGTTCCTGAGCCTGACCATGCTGTCTTGATGTGCTAGCACTAGGTCCATCTTCCCTGAAGACAACTCTTCTGATCTCCTCTGTCTTCTCTGGCTTAGCGTGAAACTTGGCTTCATTGAAATGCACATCATTGCTACGAATAAGCTTTCTGGACTCAGGATCCCAAAGCCGGTAACCCATCTCGCCCGATTCTCCGTAGCCAAGAAATATACACTTCTTGCTCTTTGGTTCTAACTTATTTCTGAACTCCTTAGGAATATGGCTATAAGCTTCACAACCAAAGACTCTGAGATGCTTATATGAAGGTGCCTTGCCTGTCCATAGCATCTCGGCCACTGCACTCTTATCCAGAACCCTACTAGGAGACCTGTTGATCAAATGGACTGCTGTAGCCACTGCTTCCGCCCAAAATCCATCAGGCAACTCAGCATTTGACAACATGCTTCTGACCTTCTCTTGTATGGTCCTATTCATACGTTCTGCAACCCCATTCTGTGAAGGATTATATGGTGCAGTAAGTTCCCGCTTAATCCCTTTTGCTTCACAAAAGTCTTGAAAAGCTTTGGAAACGTACTCTCCACCATTGTCAGTTCTCAAGCACTTCAGCTTCTGACCACTCTGATTCTCCACCAGCTGCAAGAATGTCTTAAAGACCTTGAGCACCTCATCCTTGTGCTTCAAGAAGTAAACCCATACTTTGCGAGAATAGTCATCTATGAATGTACAAAAGTACGCTGCTCCCCCTAGTGACAAACTAGGCATTGGTCCGCATAGATCACTGTGTACAAGAGCTAACCGTTCGTCCCTACGATTCCTCTTTGATCTGTGCGGTTCCTGTGTTTGCTTACCATAAACACAATGCTCACAAAACTCGAAATCTTGAAATGAAAATCCAGGCAAATAACCATAATGAGAAAGTATTTCCATTCCTCTTTTTGACATATGTCCCAACCTACGATGCCACAGTGACACACTTGGCTGCTCAATCACATTAATTACATGGTTTTTAACCTCTGAAACATGTAAAGTGTACAGAGTTCCTGACTTGCTGCCATGTGCTACAGTCATCGAACCTTTGGAGATCTTCCAAGCGCTGTTCCCAAAAACTGTCACATAACCCGCATCATCCAACTTCCCTGTACTAATCAAGCTCTTTCGGATTGCTGGAACATGTCTGACATTCTTGAGCCATAAAGAAGAGCCATTCTGAAACTTCAACTGCACATCTCCCACTCCAAGTATGTCACAAACCTGCTCATTGCCAAGTCTGACATAATCTTTAGTATCCACATATGATGTAAACCACTCTTTGTGCGGAGAAACATGTAAAGATGCCCCTGAGTCGATAATCCAATCACTCATAGCATGTCCATCCTCTGCAGTCAAGAAAACAGAATCAAGATTGCTTGTAAGGAAGATGTCACCACCTGCTATACCAGAATCACTGTCTGAACCAGATCCTGTGACATTCACCTCTTCAATCTTCACTGAACTCTTCTTTTCATCTTGCTCAGAACTCTTTGTTTTGCCTTTTTCTTGTTTCGACTTCGTACAGTCTCGCTTCATGTGACCCTTCTTGCCACAATGGTAGCATTCTATGTCATCCTTTGACTTCGAATCACGAGACTTACTTCGGTTTTGTGCCTTCTTACCCTTCTTCTCTTTAAACTGTTGTCTCCCTCGAACGACCAAAGCATTATTGCCTTTGCCTTTGTCAATGTTCTTCCTGTTCACTTCCTCTGTGAGCAAGCTGCCTTCTACATTGGCACTTGTAAGACCTTCTGGCGCGACAGAATTACTTAACGCTGTACGAAAAGTATCCCAACTGTCTAGCAAAGTGATTAAGAGAAACATAGCCTTCACTGAATCTGGAAAGACTATCTCCTGTGCTGTTAACTGACTGAAAATTGAGTGAAATTCATTCAGATGATTTGACATGGCTGTCCCTTCCTTCATCTTCAAATCCACCAATTTCTTGAGCCAGTAAATCTGAGAAGCAGCACTTTGTTTCTCGTACATATCACATAGCTTTTGCCATACGCCATACGCTGTAGTCTCTTCTGCTACGTTGAAGTAAACATTTTCTGCCAGTGTCAGCATGATTGTGGAACAAGCTAACTCGTCAAGCTCTTCCCACTCATCTTGAGCCATAAATTCTGGTCTCTCCCCTTTGAGCTTCAGTGGCTTCACTTGTTTTTTCTGCACCAAAACCTGCCAAATCTGCTTCTTCCAGAATGGAAAGTTTGTGCCATCCAGCTTCTTTATGTTGTAAAGAGTCTCACTGTGAGAAGATGCCATATCTACCAAACTGTTTACTCCTGAGAAAAATCCAGCAGAGTTTCCCCTGTAAACTGGCCTCTGTACACAGTAAACAAGCTATAATCAACAAGCTGAACACCTCTCCTCAGGAACTGTCAGTATTTTTGAAAATTTTTGACAGAGTCTCCCCTGTAAACTGAGCTCTGGGAACCAAAAGATAGCTCAAGAAACAATCATAAATAGCTGACCAATGACAAATCTAAAAAATCCCTGTAATATGCTGTCCTGTAAGCATACACTGTCTCCTCTCTGGGCGATGACAGAACCTGTATCTGTCTCAAGACTGAACTCTGAACAATGCCTCAACGGCCTGACGCATAAGATGCAATCCAGTGTCTACACAAAGTCATACATCCTAAGGGATAAAAGTCGCCGAAGAGGATGCGTGTAGAGGGGAACTCCAGCAACCTAATCCACCTCACACTGGGTAACCCAGCCCCCAGTGCTTGGCTTCAAAAAACCTCACACACGACCCTCTCAGATGGCTCAGCAAACTGCCCAGAACTAGCATACATCCTATAATAGACCAATCACTGTCCTATGACCGCTGCGGCGGTCTGTCTGCTAGCGTGACTCACAACTAGCAGACCCACAATCACAGTACATCAATCTGCAATACATGCCAGTGGTGTCAAGCCGTCGTATGGCCACACCTCCCCTGGAACCTGGCAAGCACAAGAAGTAGCAATGCAGACTGCAATATATATATCTGATGATATATATGTGTACCTGGTCTATAGATGATGCTCTGAAGATGAATAAGTGATGTATGTCGATGTCGATATTGATGTCGACCACCTCTTGCTTGCCAATCTACACAAGACGGATTTCTTTGCGGCTGAAATCTATCTTCTGCTATAGTGCTCAGAACGAAATTTTGAGGGCATAAACGGCTTCGAAAGGGGGGTAAAACGCCAGGTCACCTGGTGGAAACGCTCTCGGAACGCCGAGTGTGAATTTTCGAACTCCGGATCCAGAATCTGCCGGAAAAGTGCGCGCGCGCGCGATTGCGCAAATCCGCACTGAACCAAGGCTCTGATACCAATTGAAGTCGCGGAGCGGAGCGTGGGTCGACTCTCTCTCTCACACACACACACAGTGAGCTTACACAGTACAGTACGCAGAGATCTGTTAGAAGGGTTATCTCCCAAATCCTTAGTATTCACAAAGAATATGTTAGTATATACAAAGAGTCAGAGGTAAGTGAGTTAGGCGGGCGGGCGGCCATATCCGCATAAGAGGCCACTTGGGCTTTAATCCCAACACACCTTGTGCTCACCTGGTGTTCACGTTGCTAGGGCTCTTGCCCTTGGACACTCGAGTGCATCCTCCTCCTGGGGTGGGTCACCCGAGGAGGAGGTTCCTAGCTGGTTGCTACAAGTTCTCTCCATCGTTCCCAGCATGTGGTGCATCAATTAGGTGTCCATGGTGATGCCTATGCGTGGCTCTTGCCCGATGGTACGCGGCCCTTGCCCGACCATGTAACATGGCTAATATTTGGAAGGGATAAGCACCTCCCCCTGTGGACCCTATGGTGTGTCGAAAAAAATAATAATCACTTTTTAGCTATAGAATAGGTTTGGAAAGACTTTGGAGGATGGAAAATGACGTTTTGAATTTTTTTGGAAAAATTTATTTTTTTTGAATTTTTTAGTGCACGTTTTTGACTTTTGGAGATCAAAAATACTTTTTTGACCATGAAATAGGTTAGGGGACCTTTTAAGGAGGGAAAAATTGAAAATTGAAATTTTTAGTGTATTTTTAAATCCGGGCCAAAAAGTGGGGGAAAAGAGGTCAAAGTGGTCCCCCCCCCCCCCCCCCCCCCCTGCCTCCCCTAGCCACCTCCCTTACCTTTTCACTAGGTAAGAGGCCATTAAGAGGTGTAAGGCTACCTTGTCCCCCTACTTTTTTGAGGGTATAGAGTGTGTCCACCACCCTCTTCCTATTGGCTGGCCTCTAATTAACCTTAATCCCAAAGGGCCGCTAGAGGGTTCATATTTTTCCTAATGTTGAGGTGCTTGTCATACTTAATGAGGAAGGTGCTTGAGAAGCTTCCCATGCATGAGGAGTAAGGTGCTTGAGTCAAAAAGAGACCCTACAAACTTAATGAGGAAGGTGCTTGAGAAGCTTCCTTCCTATGGATGGGGGGTAAGGTGCTTGAGTAAAAAAAAAGGCCTACAAACTTAATGAGAAAGGTGCTTGAGAATCTTTCTATGCATGGGGGGTAAGGTGCTTGAGTCAAAAAGAGACCCTACAAAGGAGGGGGAAAGTCCCAAATTTAAGAGAATTTTTGACTTAACCTTCCACTCACCCAAAGGGCACCCCTTTTCTCAAGGGGCACAATGGACAGATGTCAGACTCTCCCTATGCTTAACCATATGGTATGCTTGAATGCTATTGGTTGGGCTAGAGAGGCATCCAATGAGCTTCTAATTCCACCCAACAAATATCTAGATATTTTCAAGCTCTATCTCTCTAAGGGGTAAGGAGGACACTTGTCCAAAGACTACCCATGTACTTGAATGCATGCTGCATGTGATTGGCTAAGGGGGGAGAGGTCTCTAATTAGCTTTAAACATGTGTAAAAGCTACAACTTGCCCCAAGCAATCAAGGGGGGTGCTAGGGACACACTCATTTTGTGGATCATTCTCACTTGGTGAAAGTTGAGGAACTCCACCTCCTTCTCCAAGCTTGTGAGAAGTGAGAGCCTACACCAACACTCTTGGCTATGGAATGCAAATCCAACCAAGAGCCATGCTTGAATGCTTAAGCTTGCCATCTTCTCCATCTTTATTACTATGCTACTATGTATGCTAGCAAGAAGAGTGATGATAAGTGAGAAACTTTTCTTTCTCCAATGGAATGTTTCTTCTTCCTCTTCTCTATCCTCATTCCCCACTAGCTCTCTCCACCTTCGAAGGTGTTTAAGGCCTTGGAACTGAGGCTTGGGATAGTTTGCTTTCTACAAAGTTTATGTTATGTTTGTGATGCATAAAGCTTTTCATCTTCATTGCATCACCTAGGTCACAAGGAACACAAAGATTGTATTGTACCAAGTCTCTCTTGATGGGAGAAACTATAATACAAATGCCTATTGGAGGGGGGACCGGCTCTGTATGAATCCAATCCTCAACTATTGTCATGCTCTTTAAACTCTCTCTCTTGCAAAATTATTGTTCATGCCAAGTTAAGTAAGGACCGTGTTTATGTTGCTACCATCAATTAAGTTTACCCGTGTTAAGGCGGTTACGTCGCTAGCGGAAGCTAAATAGCGAGAACTCAACCAACAACAGAATTTGTCAGACGAGGACGGAGCTTGACCCGCAGGCGCATGGAAACAACTAGGTGGGTGTCAAATCACCTACTCGACCTTCTAATGACAATCACTACTAAGGAAATCAAATCTAAGTTCTAAAATACGCAAGTGACTGAAATCCTTACTACGAACGAATGCTATACGAACCAGGATCTAGAATCATTGAATCAATCTCAAACTCAAAGGGGAAGTCTATACACTAGGTAAGAACAACACCTTAAAGACTTGAACTGCAAAATCAACCTATAATCACTCCGTGCGGTAAACGTGTATGAAGACAGGCCGAAAAATACAGGTGACTGAAACTTGACCCCGATGGTACTAATGCGTAGCTCTACTCATTGTGGTTCTATAGATATGCTGCACGCTCCATTCCGACACACGAGTTGGAAGAAAACTCACACCGAAGCTCGTAGGAACTTACCACACATAGAAGCCGATAACGCGCACTCTTGGTATCTGTGCGTAGCTCTCGCCGTTGCTAACACAATGGCGGTGTCGCTTCTCCAATGGCGGCTCCGTAGCTCGCGTAGCAAGTAGATAAGACTCTCTCTCTCTCTCTCTCTCTCTCTCTCTCAGACACAGTCACGGCGCTCAAAAACTCACTTTGATTAATAAACTGAATCTCCCTTTAGGTTACAAAACTTTGGCTTATATACCTCAGCCTTGGAGGTGAGAACATCTCTAACTAATTACATCAGCAAGTGAAATTACTTCGGGATTACAAGGTGGAAACTCAATTGAGTCCCGTTACTTAATGAATGGCTCAATTCAAAATCAATGTCGGAAAGACATTTATTACAATCAATGGTTACAAAAATGATGAGTGTGAGCAAAAATGTGGGTGTGATCCTCTGCTGGCTCAACACTCCCCCCCTCCGCATTCATGTCGTCCCTGACATGACTTTTATGCTTGGTCAATAAAGTCCTGTCGTCTTGAGCATCTGCAAATGTGATTCGTATCGTAGGTTGCCGATGGTCAAGGTTGGGCCGAATATTTTACTCTCATGGGTGAAAAAGGCGGTGTAGAAAGCTTCTTCGAATGTTTGCATGTGGAAGCTAGGCAAAAACATAATCCTCTGGTATAGGAGGCTGCAATGAAAGATCATACATCATATCAGTCACTGTGTCGGCCGTCGATAGTAGACTCGAGGTCGTGGCTTTATCTGGCGCGAACACTTCAATGCAAGCTAAGAGAGTCCTGCATTAGTCTTCATGGAGCACTTTTGTGTCTAATCCCTGAAGTCTAATGGAGATTAGGAGTCTCCTCTCCCATTCCATTTCCGCCTTGGCACTCTCCTCTGTTGACTTTGCTATTTGGTCATGGAGCCTTTGTTCTTCTTCTTCAGAGATTCCTGAAGTCGAGGCCACCTCGTGAACTGGGGCTCGATCTTCAATTGTGGTTGCCTCTCCAGTTTCTGGTAGCTCTATGGCTGCTCCACCTGATTCTTCTTGTGGTGTCTCTGTCTCTCTTCTTTGTTGCTCTTGTAGATCTTGGAGCTGTTTGCGGAGGGTCTCATTCTCTGTTCTTAGTGTTTGATTTTCTAAAGGGAGCCTCTCCTCTGCTGCCAATGATCCCTCCGCAATGTGCAACCTTTGCACTTTCTCTAATCTTAGCTCTCTTTGTAAGCTTCGGACCTGGTCTTCCAGAGCTGGTACAAGAGCTCCCTCTTGTTCGGTTCCTGCTCTGCTAGCTCTAGGGGTAGTCCTGAGTCTAGTGATTGTTCTTTCTTGGAGCTCGACTCTTTCCCTTAGTTCAATGAGCTCATCTTTAGCCGCCTCCAAGTCGTCTTCCATCCGCTCCCTTGCTTCCTGTGCACTTGTTACTTCTCTTGAAGCCTCGGCTAGTTGGAGTATCAAGCCGTCTCTCTCGTTTTCCGCATCGTAGAGTGATGCTTTATGACTTTCAGATTCAGTCATAGCATCCTCTAATTTCCTCTACAACTCGGCTTCCCTTTGTTTGGCTGTCTCAATCTCCACTTCCTTTGCCTTGGATCTTTCTTTGATCTTGCTGAGCAGTCCATGCACCATGTGCATGTCTTTTTCATCTTCATCTGTCAACTCTAAAGCTTTTTCTGCCACCACCTCCATTGGCTTTGGCTCTTCTAGTACGTTCTGTTCGTCCAGTTTCTCTTCACTTTCTTTTGTACTCCTTGTTTTTTCCTCCGTCCCTCTCCGATCATCTTGTTTTTGTAGGGTGATCCCATAAACTGCCTCACGGGCCTCTGCTTCACTGTACCCTATCGCTACCAGATCCTCATAATCGTTTTTCTTTTGCTGAACTGGATCTATCTCCTTTTCCTTGGTCCCGGCCTCCGGCTTTTCCATACCAGCCGTGTCCATCTCTACTGTGGTCTCTTCCACAATGATTTCCGTCTTCTTCGGGCTTGGTACACCAGTAAAGGAGGGCTGATTGTCCTCAGTCATCTTGGCTTTCCCTTTGTTTGCTTGCCCGTCTTTCTCTTGAGGTTCAGTAGACTCATCTACTTTCTTCTTCCCCTTGTCGTCCTTTTTCAGCTCAGCTTTTAAAAGCTGTACTTCCTCTTCAGTGTATGGCTCGACAGGTTGCTGCTCCAGTATAGCCTCTGACTCCTCATAAGCTCTAATATATTGATCATATTGATCAACATGTGGCTTGGCTGAGCTAGTTCCGACTTCAGTGGGGTCTGGAACTCACTTTTCTTCAAAGTCCCCCTTTAGAGCTCTTTCCGCTCTAAACTGCTCTACCAGTCTTTCCATTCTTGCCGCTTTTTGACTTTTGGTTTGCTTGGGAGCAACCTTCTTCTTTGCTTTCTTCATAAGCGGCTCATCCACATCCTCTTCAGGTTCTGAAACTATTTCTAGTTTCCTGCGTGCTCTTGTGGACGCCCTCTTGGATACTTCCGGCTGTTCTTCCTTCTCATCGGCTTCTCTAAGCCACTCATTCTGGGAGGGAACCTTTGGCCATTGATCTCTGGCTCCAATAGCTTCATAAGCTATTCTTGTCAGAACTTCAGCTCCTCCTATATACTTTGGCTTCTCGTTGTGCATGGCAATTACTTGCTCGTGGATGTGTTGAGCGTAATTCACCTCTTTTGGCATATTGCTCTTCAATGCCCATGTGATGGTAGTTGCAATGGCATGGGGTGGTGTCGTATACTTTTGCGGTCTTTTACTGCAAATATGGAGAAACTGGTTGTACAGTCGGCAAAGGGTTGCCGCTCTTTGGTCTGCCATATCTCCATAGGTTGCATTCTGTTTCTTGGACCCATAAACCTCTATAGCCTCCCTTCTTTCCCTGATAGAGCTCCCTTTGTTGTGCAGCTTCAATGCATCTGCAATGAGCTGTGGAGTGATCTGTACCTCTACTTTCTCTCCATCTATTGCTGTCAATGTGGCTTTCCCATCCTTCTGAATGGAGGTTGCCAACTCATACACTCTTCTTGTATCTACACCTGATGGTCTCGAGGTGAAGAATCTTTGCAAGTCTGCCGTTTCTAGGTACCTGCTGATGTTCTCTGACCTGCTATAATCCACCAATTCTTGTGGGATCATCGGTATATCCACCGCTTGCCCTTGAGGATCTCTGAAAGTCCCCTGGTAGATCTTTATTCCCTCTTGTTCCAGTACTGCTTCCTCCACCCAAGTTTTGGTTGGCTTGAGGGTTTCTGCTAGAATGTCAAAGGGTTCTGCTTCTGCAAGAGCATCTTTGATTGTCGGTCTTTTTCTCTTTGTTGCTGATGACTTGGCGGAATCCATGGATCTTGTAACTCCAATTTCAGAAGTTAGCGTCTTTTTAGTACTGAAAGCCGAAATGAAGCTTTTAACTAGTCAAATGACTTGAAAATTGAAACATGAGCTATTCAGGGCCTAAGGATGCAGGGTAGGTGAAAAAATATGCAAACTGGGCTCAAAATCATGCTGGAGACATCATACGCGTATGATGTCTTTTGTGTCAAAATGACTTCATATTGGTTGTGCTTGTAGCTGATAGTGTATACATGAGTATCATGTGCTTGGATTTGATTTTGGATCCCATTTGGTCAGGTTTTGGCCAGTTTAGTCCAGTTCAGGCTCTTGGCAAAATTTTGAAAGGGAATTGGATTTTATGATCCAAATTGGATAAAACTTGGTGGTTCACCTTCAAATGGCATGTAGATCACTTCTGTTTGGTGGTTGAATCCCTGAGGTGCCAAAATCACATAGTGAGACGCGTATGATGTCTTTTAGTGTATTTTTGGACCAAATTTCTCTATAAGCTTGGATGTGGCTTTAGATAGGCTTATTCAGTGGATTTATGAATTTTGGATAGATTTTGGGCTAAAAATGGCTCTGGAGACATCATACGCGTATGATGTCTTTTTCATCAATTTTTCATGGGATTGGTTCTGTGGACTCCCCATGTACTAGTGAAGGACTGTCCCTACTCAAATCTTGGTTTGGACTTGAGTATGTTGGATTTGGGCTAAAATAGGCTTTGGATGAAGGATTTTCCCTCAATTGGGCTAATGGGGTGATCCACTTGACCAAATGGTTCCAAACTTCATATGTAGCATGTATTAGATATATATAATGGATGTATGATGTCAAATGAGCAGTTTTGGCTCTGTAAGTGCAAATAGACATCATACGCGTATGATGTCTTTTGTGTCAAAATGGTGCTTTTTGGTTCCAGATAGCTTATAGATGTGTTAATCAACAATCCTACAAAGTTTCAATGAGTTTGGAGTTATTTTGACAAAATTAGGACCAAAAATCAATTTTATGGCCTACTTTGCGTCTTTTTGGTTTTCCTTGGGTTTTCTAACTCCAATTCTCATGATACTTGGTTCATAGGATGTGATTAACATGTGGAATGAGTCTATGCACTCAAATGTTGAAATGGATGTGAAAATCATGCTGTGAGACATCATACGCGTATGATGTCTTTTCTTGAAATGTTGGTCTTTTTGTGCAAAGAATGCTTTGTGCTAGTGCCCTAAGCCCTGCTAACTAGTTTTCAACTTAAAAAGTCATCAGTTTAGCTAAAAAGCCCCCTTATAGGCATTTCAGTCTCCGAAGTCGTCTTTTTGCCTTGGAGTTGAATTTCTTCAACTTTTCTTCTCGAGAGTTGCATTTCCAGCTCATTGGATATGTTGTGAAGCCACCTATTTGGTTGAACTTGACTTTGGCTCCCTGTTCTCCATCTTTCTCCATTTGGTTGCCCGAAAGCGTCTTTTTCACCATCGGTAAGTGAATCAGCTTTCTTTTGGGTTTTGCTTGCAAACATAAGTCATCCATGTATATTTGAAGCTACTTGTGAAGTTTCATGTCATTTGGTCGTCAATTTTAGCCGTTATGCCAAAATGACGCTTTGTGTGTCCGCAGTCGACGAATCGGTTGTTCCGACCTACTTTTGGTGATCCAAACCCGGAGATACTCCATGGTTGCATTGCCCTCGATGTTGTTAAGCTTCCTGAGAAGTTTTGTGTCGTTTCGACAACTTTTTCCTGTTTGCCTCTTGCAGGCTCTGTTGACCTAGGGTTTTTCAAGTCGTTCTTTGAGTGTTAGAAACCCATCTTCTATGCTAGGGTAACCCACCTCTAAGTTCTTGCAAGGTTTGGTTAGGCGGTTGTGCCCCTACCTAGCGTTCTTTCCCATTCCCCGTCTGCTCTTGTTTCTTGGTTTTGGTCAGTTTTCGCGACAAAAGTTAACGATACGCATCAAAAGCTTATGGCAACGAGTCTACCTCTCATGTCTGGTGTCCTCTGAGCTCTCGTAGCATTCGTAGAAGGCGGTAGAAGGTCGGATGCTCCTGTGTGCTCTTTGCTCTCTCCAAGAAGGTAATAGTGGAAATGAGCTTGAAAGTGAAGTGAAAAATACTTAACTTCGGACTTCCCGGATCACTTGTTACCAAATTCGACATGTGCTCCTATCTCGTCGTGAAATGCACTTTAGGATTTGAAATTTCTCAATTTGGACTCCGTTTGACCTGTTTTTGAGAAATCTGTCCACTTTGCCAAAATTCTGTCATTTCGGGCTTTCCGTAACTTTTTCAGAATTGTACCCAATTTTTACCATGGGTTGCCCTTGTCATTAGGACCATCACCGTCTATTCTTTTCTTTTTTCCGATCTCATTTCACCTGCTTTTTTATTTTTCTTTTACTTTTATTAAGAAAATCATAAAAAATAAAGAAAAATAGCAAATTGAAGCCAAAAAATTCCAAACATACACGATAAATAGCTGGTAACCCTGTGTATATGAATATACAATTATTTTTGATTTCTGGACTTGGATTACCACTTTTTTCCACTTTTTAGCTCCAAAAACACTCTTATTTAGTAATATTTACACGTCTAGAGACCCAAATTCATCATTTGATCTCTTCTTGTTGCAAAACAAGGTATATAAGGGCATAAATATTATCAATATCCGCAATCAAACATAAAAATTGCAAAATCGTGTAAGACACTGCCCTTGTAATATAATTTTTTGTTTTTTTTGTTTTTTTCTTTTTTTGTTTTTTTGTTTTTTGCGCTCATAGCTGCTCTGTAGCTCCTATATACCTGTATACCTCCCCCCCTCCTAGTCTGAGTCCTCCCGGACGACTATGAAGTGTCTGTGGGCGAAGCATTGTAGTTGTTTTGGTCATAAGTTCCCAATGCAATTGTAGAGCGATGATACAACAGTTTTTTCAATAAAGTTGCTCTTTGTTTGATTGAAGGATTGGTGGTCAGGTTTTGGGTTGGTTTTGGCACTTCGGTAGTAGAATCAGTAGATGGATTCATCTTTACCTTGTTGTTCTTTTGCACAATCCAAATCTGCTTCCGCTTCGCTTGTGCTTGCCACAAACTCTTTGCGACCCAAACCTGCTTTGTTCTTTGTGTTGATTTCCTCGCCTTGAAATACCTAGGAGTTTTCGTGGATTGTACTGAAGGGAGTTCCTGTTTACAATTCTTTGGGATCCAAATTTGCTTGCTGTAGCTTTGTGCCGTCATGAACTTCTTTGGAATCCAGATCTGTTTCACTGTCCTTGATTGTCTGGAATCACTCTGTTGTTTGGTATTGAAGACTCTGTTTTCCACCTTTGTGTTCTCTCGCACAACCTTTTTTGGTCTCCATACCAACTTTGACTCCGTTTTTTCCCAAGGTTGAGCTGTTATATTATTGCTTGTCTTCCTTATCCACTGTTGAGAGTTTCTCGTCGAAGAGCAATCCAGTTGTATAAAAACTTTTGGTTGCCATTGCTTCTTCTTTTTCTCTGGTTGTTGTTTACCTTTGTGCTTGGATTCTTCCTTTGGAGTTGGCTCTGCTCCTTTGGTGAACTTAACTGATTGACTTTCACCTTCGTATTTGATAAGCACTGATTTAGAATTCCAGTCAATCATTGCATTGTATTGCTTCTGCCATGGTTGTCCTAGCAATAATGGATGTTGTGTAGCTTGGTCTTCAACCACGTAAAACATATGAGGATACACATACTGGTTAATTTGTATATGTAAAACTGTGCATCCGACAGTTTTGATTGAATTCTCAGAGTAACTCTTTAACTCTTGCTTGGCAGTTTGTAGTTTAGTGTCATTTGTCAATTGTCTATACAAACTGAGTGAAAGTAGGTTAGCTTGAGCTCCTAAATCCAATAGTGCTCTGGCTTTGATTTGGTTGGTTCCTACTTTGCATTCAATGATGGGTTCTTCTTTGTCATTATCCATTTCTGTTATACTGACTGCGTTTATTCGTATTGCTCCTTCACTGCGCTGTTTCTGACGTAGTAGTCTTCTTTTCTCCATTCTTTCTTTCGCCTCGGCTTGCGCTTCCTCCAAAATCATTTTCTTTTTTTGGACACGCAGCTTTTCTTGATGTATTTTGAGAAGCATGTCTTGGGTTAGCGGCAAAAGATACTTTTTCACTCTGCATCCACTAATCCAATTGGGCATTTCTTCTCCGTCTAATGTAGCAAGCTTGACGGCTCCACTTGGTGATAGATCTTTAATCACCAGAGGTCCCATCCCTCGCTTTTTAAGCTTCTTAGCATGCTGTTTCAGAGTGTAAACTAGGACATAGTCCCCAACCTTAAACTCTTTAGTCCGCACATGCTTATCAAAAAATTCTTTTTGTCGCCTTTTTTGAGCGTAGATAGAAGCTACTGCTTTTAGGCGAAGCTCATCTAGCTTTTCCAGGTCATCTATTCTATCAGAAAGCTCGTGCCCTGTCCACTCTAGATCCTTAGCCACCCTTAAGGTTGAAATCAAGAATTCTATTGGTAAGATAGCATTTAGCCCAAAAACCATGTTATATGGGGTCGTTCCTATTGATGTTTTATATGCTACCCTATATGCCCATAATGTTGAATGCAACTTCTGGTCCCAGTCAGTTCTCGACTCAGATACAATCTTCGTAAGGACCGTGCATATGGTTTTGTTTGTTGCTTCAGCTTGTCCGTTTGCTTGTGGATGATACGGGGCTGATTTCCTATGGATTACCATGAATTCATCTAGAAGGATCTCTATCACTTCATTTATAAAATGTGTGCCTCGATCACTCACAATTTCTATTGGCAATCCATATCGTACAAAGACGTATTCATATAGAAATTGTGCCGTGGTCCTGGCATCTGCTTTTTGAGTTGCCTTTGCTTCGACCCACTTTGTTAGATAGTCTGTAGCCACAACGATGTATTGTGCATGAGTCTTATATGCAGGAGGTGAAATGGGTCCGACATAATCAATCCCCCATTTTGCAAAAGCTCTTGCCCCCATCATTGTTCTAAGCGGCATATCATCTCTTTTAAGTGGTACTTTGGTCCGCTGACAGTCATCACATCGTTTAACGTATTCCTCAGCGTCCATATGTAATGTTGGCCACCATATTCCTGCGGCTAAGACAAGTTTTGCTGTCTTATCACCTGAGAAATGGCCTCCACCTACTCCTCCATGAGCTTGCTCCAGGATTATCAGATACTCAGACTCTGATGCACAAATCCTAAGCTGGTTGTCTTTACCTCTCTTATAGAGTTGATCTCCTATTAAAGCGTAATCTCTAGCTTCTGTCTCTACAGATTTCTGACGAGCTTTTGATGTTCCTTCTGGGAAAGTTCTATTTGTGAGATATTCAACAATATACTGACTCCATTTCGGAGCGATCATTATTTGATATAATGTCGAATACTCTGCTGGCGGTTTTGATGAACATACAATACATACAGTGACATATTCATGTACGCTTTCTTTCATTCCTGGCCAATAGACTCCCAATTGTAACAAATTCCTATATGTGTTCCTTCTTCAACAATGAAATGCACATTCTGAACATGTGCTTCGCGCAGATATATATTATATTCCTTAGGATTGATGCATAGTTATAAAACATGATCATTTTCCAATTGATACAAACTTCCTGCAACCAATTGAAGATTCTTGGATTGCTGAATAGCAATATGTTTCTGGTTATATTCTCTTCTATCGAACTCTCCTCCATAGGTTAATAGATTAACAACATTTTGAGACCACTTCGGTATCATTTCTATGTTGAACAAGTACGCGTCTGGCATGTCGTCATCTACTCCTATAGGGTCTTCTCCATTCGTCAATCACGAAAGATGATCAACTCTAAGATGTGTTTTTACTTTCTTTACGACTACCGTGAAGTCGAATTCTAGTAGGATAATGAACCATCTCACTATTCTCCCGGTATTGCACGGTTTATTCACTAGGTAGAGCAAGGCTTGGTGATCCGTAAAAAACACAAACTTGTTGGCTAGAAGATAATGCCGAAATTTCTTCACAGCATATATCATTCCTAATCCCTCTCGCTCTGTTGTGGTGTAATTCTTCTCTGCATTGTTGAGCTGTCGACTGGCGTAACAGATAGGAAAATCCATGTTTCCTTCTTCTGGCTAAGCCAGAATGCATCCTATTGCATATGCCGAAGCATCTATATGCACATGGAATATCTTCTCCCAATCTGGTGATTTCAAGACTGGAGCAGTAATGAGTGCCTCTTTCAATTTCTTGAACGATTCCTCACACTCCTTTGTCCATTCAAAGTTCACTATTAGCCTGTAAAGTGGTTGGCCTATTATAGCGTACATGTAAATGAATCGTCTATAATATCCGCAATGTCCCATAAAGCTCTGTACTTGTTTTGCATTGGTTGGTCTAGGCATATCCACTATAAATTTTATCTTCTCTAAATCCGTGGATATTCCGTTTTGTGAGACAATATGTCCCAGAATTCTGCCCTGTCGGACCATAAACACACATTTCTCAAATACTTTTCTTAGGTGTTCTAGATGCTCATCTCTCAGAAGAGAATGTACACATAAGTCATCCATGTATATTTCTAGAAACAACCTTAAGTATTCTTTGAAAGCATGTGTCATCAGCCTCTGGAAGGTTGCGGGAGCATTGGTTAGACCAAAAGGCATAACCCTATAAACATAGATTCCCCACTCAGTTGCAAAAGCTGTTTTATGTTGATCTTCCAGTGCTATGGCTAGCTGGTTATATCCTGAAAAACCATCAAGAAAGGAGTAGGCTGTTTTCCCTGATACACGCTCTAGAACATGATCAGTTATCGGCAGGGGATAATTGTCCCTGATTGTTGCAGCATTCACTTTCTTTAAGTTGACACACACTCAGAGTTTTCCATTCTTCTTGGGTACTACCACAATTGGAGATACCCAATCGGTGTGTTCAATCTCGTATATGAATTCAGCTTCCATTAGCTTATCTATCTCTTCTTTGATTCGCTTAGCAAACGTATCATTATATGTGTATGGTCTCTGTCTGCTAGGCTTTGCGTCTTGTTTCAGTGGGATTGTGTGTTGGCATATCGATGGGTCAACTCCCTTTAAGTCCTTATAAGACCATGCAAACACATCCCTATACTCTCTGAGAAGACTCAAAAGTCTCTCTTCCTCGCCTGGAGACAAATCTGTGGCTATGTACACCGGTCTAGGTGGTTCACCTGGAGCTGCTAAATCAACTTTTTTTGCATCCTCCGGTCCGTCATAAGATTCGTTCTCCTTTCTCTCTCGAATAGGTGGGGTTAATACCACCTTCCTATCCTCTATTGTGAATTTCCTATAGTGAGAGGGAACATCCATGTTTTCCTTGATTTTGGCGTTTTCGTCCTCTCCACTCTCAATTTCTGTCGTCCAAACTTCTTTCAGAGTTTTCTTGAGCTCTCTATACTTGTTTCTACGTTCTAGCTTGGACTCCGTGTGTTCTCTTTTGCGCTTGTTCTTTTCTGATTTTTCAGTTTCAGTTTTCGTTCCATTCCTTTGAACTCGATTTCTTGAGCCTCTTTTATTTTTTCGTAAGCTCTTTTGATCATTGCCTCTCATTCTTCCAGAAACCTTGTCCTTAACACAATCTTCCGCCTTTACTAGCATTAGGAATTGATTTTTTCCTCTTATTCTAGGCATCGGATTGGTTCTAACCCCCTTTGTTTTTTTCTTTGCTCTATAGGGTTTCTGGCGTTGTTTAGTTTGGTTCAGAAAATCATAAAATCGGACATCCGTTATAGTTTTTTCGTTTCCGCTTGAATTGTCCGTTGACTGGTTTTCTGCTTCATTTCCCCACTCTGGATGATCGGGAATGTCGTGAAACACCTCTTCTTCATCTTCCTTTTCCAGTGTATCGTTTTTTTCAGTTTCTTTTTCGAGTACAGTTCTCAACATGAAGTACGGAACCACGTCGTACCCGTCCTTGTCGCAAAATTTCGTTGTGGGACCATCCGGAATTGCACAAACATCTAGGGTTGCTAGAATGTGTGTCCATTCTAATGGTTCAAGCGTGTCCTCTGGAAAGGGTTCTCCTATATAAGTTTCGTCTTCGATAGCCCTTTCTAAAACACATTCTTCTTGTTTCAGACTTCCACATTTCGAAGCTCCACACATCCATAACTCCTTGGGTTTACCTAACCAAGCTGGAAATTCAGATCCCGCCAAAGTAGCTGAATCAAACTCCTCCACCGGTGTTCGGTTCACATCTTTGTAGCTATGGTCTTTCAGGTTCACACGTGTAGTGGTTTCCATATTTCTCAGGTATATGTGATCGTAGCCCCAATCCTGGACCATTTTCAACTGTCTCATGAATGGTCTTCCCAGTATGATATCATAGTTATTCTCCTTGCCAAAATCGACAATAGCAAAAGTATGTTCGTATTCAATGCCGCAAGAAGTCACTACAACTTTCTCTAATAACCCCATAGGTTTCTCCATGTGTCCATCTGCTAATTGGAATTTCAACCTAGTCTACCTAGCAAAAGTATGTTCGTATTCAATGCCGCAAGAAGTCACTACAACTTTCTCTAATAACCCCATAGGTTTCTCCATGTGTCCATCTGCTAATTGGAGTTTCAACCTAGTCTTCCTTATTGCTGGTTTCCCCCATTTTTTCCAGATTTCTTTTGTAGCAATGGCTACCCCAGCTCCGCTGTCTAGTATTGCCATCGTCTTCACTCCTTGGAATTCAATTGGTAAGGTTGTATTCCCCTCTTCACCTTCGCAATACTCTCCGACCTTGTTTAAGGGTACAGGCTTAGCGTTCTTTTGTGGTTTACTCAGCTCTTGTATACCCTCTTGCAGTCTCGATGTTGGGTCTTTTATCCCAAATTTCTCCAAGCATTTTCCTACAGTGGTCCACATATGTGGTCTTAGCCTCAAAAGCTCAGCTAGAGTGATAGTGCATGTCACTGGTGTTGACAAGATCTCTATCAATCCTTGCGAGTCCATGACTTTTTCTGATGAGATTCTTCGTGAGGGAAGTGCTCTAATCTCGGATTTTGCTTCATACTCTCCTAAGTATGAAGGTAAGGTATTCAGTGAATGAGGTTTGCTCTCCATTGTTCTAACAGAGCCCCCATCTCCCCAGTAAGATTGCAGATCCAAGTCCACTTGAGATCCTGCCTCAAATTCCACTATGGGAGGATTCCTGATGTCCTTTTCCCAATTTGTCTGATTAGCTTGGCAACTTAGCTCGTTTGCAAAGTTTGCCTCTCTCACTTGTTTCCAAAATTCATTGTAATCCTCATCTCTTCCGTAAGACCTCTGTATGACTGGATGAAAACTCTCTATCTCCTGATCGGTTGTGTTCAACACTATGCGGTCATCCTTGTGTGTATTTTCAGGCTTTTGTGCACTGGGAGTCTTTTCAGCTACCCGTGAAACGATAGTCTCTTGCTGAATTGGGTTTTCCGTTCCACAATTCATTGTTTCTCTTGGTGGTTCTAATAAGGCTTGTGCAGTCTCGATCATTCTCTGGCACATTTCAAGTCTCTGCTTTTCCAATTCCGCGTTTGGGTATGTCATCCACCTCTGTTCTTGTGTTTGGTTGTTCTTTAACCTAGCTTCGTAAGCTCTCATCAGTGCGTCCAATGGTTCGTGTACTTTGTCGACTAGCACTGATCCCCCTGAGCTTAAGCTCGTTGTTTCTTTGATACTCTTTTGTTTCGTTCTTTCCGGGCTCATCTCTCGTTTCCCGTTTTGACTCTCAAGTTTTTCTAATCTATCTTTAGTTCGCTTTAGTTCCTCAGCTAGAATAGCGTCTTCACGTTCTTTTCTCAACTTCATGCGTGCTTTTCTAGCTTTCCATGTGTTTCTCTGACTCCGCGGTCCTTGACTAACCACTTCAGTCGCTAACTTTCCATTCTCAGGTTCTCTAGTGGTTTTCTTAGCTTGAGCTCTAGTAACAACTTGCGTTGGTATCAGAGTTTCATTTTCAGACCCACTGCTGGTAGGAATAGTTTCTAGCATATTCAATGTCGTCTTTTGCACTTTGTTTGGATTCTTTGAACAATCCTCAATGAAGTGAGTAACCCCACACTCAGTGCAATAAGCGTTAATTCTAATGATTTCCGTATGTGGACAAACATTCATCAGATGGTCACCTCCACACTTGTAACAGGGTCCTAGTGCTGGTCTTGGTCCCACTTGATTCGTCCTTTGTGGATAGGATGGTCTTTGTCCTGTTAACCCTCCATGAGCTATGAACATCAATGTTCTTGCGTCCAAATTGTATCTCTCTTCATCAGAAGCACTTATAACTGTTGGTATTCCAACATTCCCAATCATGCCCCATGGTTCTGGTTGTTTGGGTTCTTCTGGTGGGTAATACACAGTTGGAGACATGTGTGCACCAGATTCTTCATAATAGGCTTGAACAGGCACTAAGGCTTGTTCTTCCTGATTCTCTAAGGTTGGTGCATATCTAATGCCCACTGGTCTTGCTCCTGGTAAAGGTGGTTGTTGTCCCAATACCGGTTGCGGTCTTTCTATCCCCATAGGTCCTGGTACATTTCCCGTTGGGTATCGAGGTACTGGATGTACTTGAGGTGGTGCTAATTGAGCAGGAGGTGCATACTGACGCTCCCTTACATACCCTTTGTTGTAATAGCACTCCTCTGTTGGATGGTTTGTCCATTTTTGTTCAATAGCACACCATTTCAGTGTTTTTGGCAATGGTTTTTGGTATGGTGCCATCCTTTTTAGAGCATCTTCTATCATTTGCTCTACATTTGGCATGGTTGTTGTTTGAACATTCTTTTTAGTGGTAGTCTCGCTCGCTACGGAGGAAGAGCTACTGGATGCAAAATCTGTATCCGCTGACACCTCTCCATAAACCGTACAGTTATCCACTAAGTACAATGCCTCTCTCGTTACTTGCTCGAAACTTGTACAAGCTTTCAAGTGCAAGTCCTTCTTGAGAGTGTCGTTTCTCAGTCCCTCAATAAAGAGAACAGATAGTCTGTCATCTTGTGGTCGTTCACGTACTGGACATCTCTCAATGTATTGTTTGAAGCGAAGTGAAGCTTCCTTCACTTTTTCGTGTTCTCTCTGTTTAAAAGCATATATTTGTGAGACCGTATTGTGCTTAATCCCTCGTTTTGAGAATTCCTCAGCAAACTCTCTTAGCAAATGGTCAATGTCATGGAATCCCCCTATGTTCAGTGGTTGAAACCATGTCAATGCCGTACCTTCTAGAGTAAGACCAAATCCCTCGTATTGTGTATGGAAATCTGTTATCTGCTCAGCTCTTAAGACTTGCTTAAAGAGTGACACATGTGCATACGGATCTCCTGAACCACCATACTTCTTTGGCATACACTTCGCTACTTGAGATGGTCTCATACGTCTATGGTCTGCTACCAATCTCATTGCTCCTGTGTCCCGGCTAAAGCTTTCTCTAGCATCATGGACTTCATGGGTTACCCTTGTCGGTTCCCCTGCCCTGAATCTACTACTAGGAGGTAAATGTGATGGTTCCGCTTCGAACCTTGGACCTGGAGTGGTATATGTGGGGATTGGAACTGCACTACCTCGATTCGTATCCATTGACTCTCTGGAATGTAATGATCCCATTGGTCCGGGCTTCGAGTACTGAGGTTGACTGAAAGAGTCAGCAACCTGAGTTCTTTGTCCTCCTGTTGTCATTGGGTTTTGCACTCCATTTGTTGGTGCTGGTCTTTGTGAGCTAGAAGTAACATAATACTGATGTAGTGGTCCCCCAAAGTATGTATATCCTTCTAATTCTTTCTTGCCCATTGTTGAGTATTGCCTCCCATACTTGTCGTAAGCGGCAATTTTCACTTCCGATCCCTCTGTGTAGGTAAAGACATAAAGTCTTTTTTGGTCTGTCAACTCTCCAGTGTAGGGTTCTTCACATCTATAATAGAGATCTTGCTCCCCATTATTATATTTGTATAGCCCCACATAGATGTTATCAGTGTTGATCCTTGTAGTTTCATTCTCTCTTCTTAACCTCGCATCAGGGAAGTTCATTATTGGTGCTTTCTCCTCAAGTTCTTCATCTACTTTGGCTTTGGTGCCCATCAATCCCCACTTGTCCACAATGTTAGGGTTTAGGACTACCAAGTACATGGTACCCTCGTCATCTAGATATCTATCTCCGCTATAGCTCACAGGCACTAAGTCCTTGAACTCACTAGGTCTCTCCTCTATCTTTACACAATAGCGGTCCATTCCATCTTTGTAGATCTTGGCACCTTGCTCATTGTCGTACTGGTATTTTATGAACAATAGCTTCATTGTGGCGGAAGGGTTTGATGATCCTGCTGCCATATTTTCTCTGTTGTTCAGGTTCAAGTGTTCCAAGTGTTCGGTGAAAATCTCGTAAGATCTCTCCGAAGAAGTATCAGAGACACTTCCTTCAAAGATCGGCTCTAATGGTTGCACCCAACTTTGGTTTACACTTCCCTCGGTTGATATGACACTTGCTTGTTCCCCTTGTTTTGGTTGGTTATTCTGGAGATTCCTGCCCGATCTCAAATTCATCAATTCCCCTAAAGGACTTTAACTTTTCCGTCTCGGCAATTTGTTTTCCCCAAGTTTTTGTGGTCAGAATTGATCCAAACTGATTGATACTTGATCAATTGTTTAATCTTGTCAGTTGGACAACTTCTGTTTCATCAAGTGAGAATTTTGTTGCAGTTATGCTGAAAAAGACATTATACGCGTATGATGTCTTTTTTCACAGATTTAGACTATTTTGGTTATGCTCACTCTCAGTAGCCCTCTTATGCTCTTTCCACTCACAAAATTCAGTTTGAACTCTGTTTGAGCAAGTTATGGCTAATTTAGGCTTTTCTTGGCAATTTTCCGCTTTTGACTTGTTTTGGGTCAATTGTGATCCAAATGGGATGAAACTTGAAATATAACCTCTAGACAACTATTACAATGGATCTGTGTTAGCAAAGTATCAAATCATGTCCAAAATTAGGTCAAAGACATCATACGCGTATGATGTCTTTTTCATCAATTTGGGTCAAAACTTGATATTTATGCGTCCTACAGTGCTTGTAACAATCTTGTCAGGTCAGATATCAAAAATAAGCAGTGGATGTGCCAAAAGACATTATACGCGTATGATGTCTTTTGTCCCAGATTTTGACTATTCTTGGTTTTAAGCCTTCTCCAATGTTTATAATTGAGTTTCAAGTGTTTTTGTCAGGTTTGAATGTAAAAACAAGATCTGAATCCAAAATTTCCTATTCTTTGCGTTTCTTGGACTCCGACTTGTCTTTTTGGGTTTCTTTGAGTGTTAATGCTCTTGTTTTAAGTTGAAATTAGGGTATAACCCCCCTTTTGAACACTCTGGTAAAGTCAAAATTTCTAATTTGGTCTCTGTTTGGTCATTTAGACATCATACGCGTATGATGTCTAAAGTTGCAGATTTCCAGTTTTTTGGCACGGAATCCTTCCTAAAGCTTTCTCTAGTGCTCAGCAACTCACAGATACACAAAAAATTTCTCTGACTTTTGTTTATTGCAAGTTTCACTACTAACTCGACGGTTTAGTGATCTAACATGCAATCAACCATATTAAGCAAATACTCCAATGATTACTAGCTCTAGATCAGGATCAAATGAAGTCCTACCTAAGCTATTCCTAATCATAAAATGGGTTTGGTAATTGTGACTTTAAAGATATCCACTGTCACTCACGGACTAGCAAATTCTTCTTCTATCAACAACTACTCAACACCAACAAAAAAACAAACAAATCTAAGCTAAACTAAAAATACTGTCAACACGAAAGACCCAGGAATACCCCACTTCCTAGTATCTCTCGAGATCTTCGGAGTCCACCACTCCTAGATCTTTTCTAACTAAAGTATACAAAGTAGTTTATACGACTCACCTCATAGGATTAGTTTAAGGTCACCTACTTAGGGCTCTCGTCCCCGACAGCGGCGCCAAATGTTAAGGCGGTTACGCCGCTAGCGGAAGTTAAATAGCGAGAACTCAACCAACAACAGAATTTGTCAGACGAGGACGGAGCTTGACCCGCAGGCGCATGGAAACAACTAGGTGGGTGTCAAATCACCTACTCGACCTTCTAATGACAATCACTACTAAGGAAATCAAATCTAAGTTCTAAAATACGCAAGTGACTGAAATCCTTACTACGAACGAATGCTATACGAACCAGGATCTAGAATCATTGAATCGATTTCAAACTCAAAGGGGAAGTCTATACACTAGGTAAGAACAACACCTTAAAAACTTGAACTGCAAAATCAACCTATAATCACTCCGTGCGGTAAACGCGTATGAAGACAGGCCGAAAAATACAGGTGACCGAAACTTGACCCCAATGGTACTAATGCGTAGCTCTACTTGTTGTGGTTCTATAGATATGCTGCACGCTCCATTCCGACACACGAGTTGGAAGAAAACTCACACCGAAGCTCGTAGGAACTTACCACACATAGAAGCCAAAAGCGCGCACTCTTGGTATCTGTGCGTAGCTCTCGCCGTTGCTAACACAATGACGGTGTCGCTTCTCCAATGGCGGCTCCGTAGCTCGCGTAGCAAGTAGATAAGACTCTCTCTCTCTCTCTCTCTCTCTCTCTCTCTCTCTCAGACACAGTCACGGCGCTCAAAAACTCACTTTGATTAATAAACTGAATCTCCCTTTAGGTTACAAAACTTTGGCTTATATACCTCAGCCTTGGAGGTGAGAACATCTCTAACTAATTACATCAGCAAGTGAAATTACTTCGGGATTACAAGCTGGAAACTCAATTGAGTCCCATTACTTAATGAATGGCTCAATTCAAAATCAATGTCGGAAAGACATTTATTACAATCAATGGTTACAAAAATGATGAGTGTGAGCAAAAATGTGGGTGTGATCCTCTGCTGGCTCAACAACCCGCTATGCTCACAAAGTAATCTCACAAAAGTGCTTCACCCGATTTCCTAATTCCGCTACTCTCAAGTTCATAGGCCATTTTCATTATATTGGTATCGGAGAATTTGGTTTCTCTTTTCTTGCTTAAGAAGAGAGGTCCTTAAGTAGCGTATTAATGGTTGATTTTGTTAATTATATTAGGGTAAGTGGGATTGGGATCTGTTATCGGTTTTTTTGAGCCCACTATGTGGGATATGGTGCACACCTTGGGAGCTTTGGTCTTAATAATGGAGTCTTTTTAGACTTGCCTACGGATTTACCATTATTGAGCCATAAGAAGTCTGAAAGGAGCTATCCCTCGGCAACTTCGCTATGTTAGACTCATTCCACTACTCTCTATAATTAACCAATTCGAGCCGTGGGTGTAGATACTTAAGTGCCTATTTTCAAAGGCTAAGAGGAGTAGTAACTAAGGTTTTGAATTGCCAAAGCATACACTAAGTAAACACATAAGTTTAATTAGCATGGCTGACAATAACCAAGAGAGTAGAATGAACATTGATAACTTTGATTTTGCACATGGAGGTGCTTATGATGATGTCCCCATGTTTGTTAATTATCTTGTCACTAGGTTGCAACAAGCTATGGGCAACCCTGCTTTGCAAGACGAAGTTACTCAAAAACTTCGTGCTTATGGGATTTACTTTCCTCTCCAAGAGGCGAGGAGGAATCAAAGAACGATAAAGTAATGACTCCCTAAGTTCGTCAAAAGATGTGGCTCCATGAAGATAGCGGTCTAGATGATCGCCAACTCCTCCCAAGAGGAAACGGTCAAAACCCATAGTCCTTCTCTTCGTCACTCCGAAAGGGAAGAGAGGAAACAAAGGATGAAAAGGGAAGAAAGAGGTCACCCTCTTCTTCTAATTCTTCACCTTCCTCCTCTTTCAACAAAAGCTATGGCTATTCTCCTAGAGAATACAAGAGGGAGAACATCGCAAAGCTTACTCTGCATGGCAAAGGTCCCAAAAACTCAAGAAGTTCAAAGAGGGAGGAAAGAGTATCTCTTTTCTTACCTATGATGGCACCTTTGGTGCTACTGGCCTTCATCCAACAATTTGATGCAGCCTTTGGAGATGAGCGCTTCACGCAGTCCTCCAAGCTATGCCATGTAGCTATGCACTTCCAAAAATCGGCTCGTCAATGGTGGGCTAGTCTTCGTGGCATCGGCGAAGCCCCAAAGACATGGAAAATTCTACGAGTTTTCATCATGAAGCAATTCCTTGCAAGTGATGCAAAGGACAAAGTGCTTACTAGATGGTGAAGTTTAAATCTTCTCTCTCATAAGTCTATCCACACATTTGTGGACAAGTTTTGGGATTTACATCTCAAGGCTACTACCTTCCAAAAGATAGACTTTGCCGAGAACAAGAAACAATTCTGTGCGGGATTACCCAAAGAGAGGGCCGAGTATGTCAACTCTCAACGGCATGGTTCTAGCACCAAAGTAATCCACCACACCATGGTTTCTTTGCGCATCAATTTCCAAAAAAGGGCTAGACGGAATGTCAAGCCCATGGAAAATAAAGACAAAAGTGATGCCGAAAAACCAATGCCCAAAATTCTTACGGCTTTTCCAACAACAACAACAATCGGTCCAAGGAGAAGGGAGTTTACAAAGGTAGACATAAACTCTCTCCTAAAGAGCTAGAAGATTTTTGTAAGGACCACAAATGTTTTAAGTGTGGGGAGAAAGGCCATGGTTATCACCCTTGCCCCAAGAGAATAGCCGGCAATGAGACTCCTAGAGCCTCTATGTTTGAAGCTCCAAAAGAGGATGATCATTGCCAAGGATTTCTCCTTTCCTATGCTTGGGGAAAGATGCAAGAGCGTGATGACTTTATTTTGTTTGACCCTAGTTCAGCTCACAACTTCATATCCATGGAATTGACCACTAATCTAGGCATACAAGCCCACAAGATGGGAGATGCATTGAAAGCCAATGGAGCTATCAAGGGACAAGACGTCTCAGTTACTTCTTTTCTTGGAAAATTAAGGCTTCGTGTTGAAAGCTATGTGGACAAAGAGGATTTCTTCATCTCCCCTCTCAAACGTGAGAATGTCATCGTTGGGGCACCATGGTTTAACCGCATGGCTTCCAACATGAAGTTCCTTGAAAGGAGAATCTACTTCACCTACAAGGAAAAGAGCATGTACATAGATGCTAATGAGTTGGGGAACACCATATCCTTGCAATAAAGGGAATCAAGAGGAATTAGAGTTGTCTAATTTCCTAAATGGATGCAAGATGTTTTCATTGATGAAATCCCTAGTGAGCTACTTCTAAAATGAGGGATGATGACCTTGCAATTGAATTCCTACTAGGAATATCACTGCCTAACAAGCCTCCTTATCGAGTTTCACAAGGTCAACAAGAGGAGATCATGAGGCTAGTGCATGAATTGGTGGAAAAAGGGATGGTAAGGTCTAGATCCTCTCCATTATGTTCACCATTGCTTTTAGTGCAAAAGAAAGATGACACATATCACATGTGTGTCGACTATAGAGCACTAAATAAGATCACTATCGAAAATAGATTTCCCGTAGAAGATCTATTTGATACTTTACAAGTTTTGGCCTGACATATTCTCTAGACGCATTCAAACTCATGATGGACAAAAATCTTTAGGCCATTCAAATTCTCTTGAAGAGTACAAGAGACACTTCCAGGTAAGCTTTCAAGTTGTGAGAGAGAATAAGCTTTTCATTAATTAAAAGAAAAGTTAAACTTTTCCTACAAGAGATCCAATAGTTAGGTCACATTATCTCTAAAGATGGCACCCGTATGAATCCAAAAAAGTTAGAAATAATAAAAGGATGGCTTAATCCAAGGAATCTACAAGAGGTATGAAGCTTCATAGGTATGTGTGTATACTATAGACACTTCATTAAAAAATTCTCGCTAATAGCAAACCCATTACATGACTTAACAAAAAAGAACGTTAAGTATTCATGGACTGCAAAAGTGCAAGAAGCTTAAGGAGAATCTTATCTCTCGATGTGTGCTCACAGTACTAGATCTCTCAAAGCCATTTGAGGTCCAATGTGATGCTTATGGTGAGTGCCTTGGAGCTATTTTGGTTCAAGAAGGGCATGCCATAGCATATGGGAGTCAAAGACTCAACTCCGATAAGTGAGTATTGGGTAAATATGAAAAAGAGCTACTAGCTATTCTATATGCCCTAAACACGTGGAGACACTATCTCTTGGGGACTTCATTCATCCTACGAATGGATCACAAAGCCTCAAGAACTTCATGACGCAAACCAAGATCTCCGACAAACAAATGAGGTGGGAAATTTTTTGTTTTCAATGTAAAGGTCATATTGCTCATATTGTTGGCAAGCACAATCAAGTGGTCGATGCACTTTTACAACGACCAAGGGTAAATGTGGTGTCTATAGAAACTCACAATGATCTATCTTTTATGATAGATGAGTATGTTACTGACGAAGAACTTAAGTACGTAATTATAGCCTTTGCATTAGGGAAGAAAAAAGAACCATTCACCTTGAAGGATGATTATCTTCCAAATGGCAGTAGGCTATGTGTTACTCACCCATACAATATGAAAGTCATGTATGAATCGTATACTTCTCCTTATGCGAGGCAAAGAGTAAATCCATAATCTACTCTTCAAGGAGTAGAAATGTATTTCTATTGGTCTACCATGAAAAGTAAACATACAAGAGTATGTTTCAAAATGCGTGGTATACCAAAAGTCGATATTTGATCGAGGAAAGCAACTTGGATTGTTTAAGTCGATAGGCTTAACAAGAAAACACACTCTATGCCTGCCAAAAAGACTATTAAGGCACATCAAATGGAAACCCTCTTTAGATCTCAAAATTTCAAGTATCATGGCTTTCCAACATCCATAGTTTTGAACAAAAATCCTAGAATGACCAGTAATTTCTAGAAGGGTCTCTTTGAGAATCCAGGAAGTAGATTAAATTTCTCTTTCGGTTTATCATCCACAAATGGATGACCAAAGTGAAATAACTAATCTAACCATTCTTGATCTACTAAAATCCTATGTCATGGAAGTGGATCAAAGTTCTCAATGAGAGAAGTACCTACCTCTTATGGAGTATGCGTACAATGACATTGTACATACTTCTATGGGGAAAGCACCTTTCAAGGTTAAAGAGGGAAGATCCAAACGTCCCTTACTACATAAAGTACATGGGAAGATCTTCGCGTGATTGATGAATAGAGCCCATACTCACAAGAATCTTTTTCAAAGATTAAAGAGGTTATATCCGTCTCAAAGCAAAGGCAAAAAGGGCTACTGCTAACAAGCATAGAAGAGCCTTAGCCTTTAAGAAAAGTGATTGGGTGTTGCTAAACTCTATAGTGTTGTTGTCGTTGTTGCTATCCTCTGCTTTAGCTTCATCGTCGTAGTCATCATTCTCATCTTCATGAAGGGTCTCCCCCATGGCGTTTTCTGCCTCATTCAAGGTTTCCTCCAAGGTCTTTTCCTTTGCCTCTGTTGGCCGGCTTGCATCATCCATATCCTTTTGCTCATCCGTAGGCCTGCTTTCCTCATCCATCCTTGCCTCATCCATATCCTTTTGCTCATTCGTAGGCCTGATTTCCCCATCCAGGGTTTCATCCATGGGCTCTTTTGGCTCTTCCACTGGCCTCCTTGGCTCTTTCATTGTCTCCTCCATAAGCCCCTTTGCTTGTACACTAGCACCTTCCATATGCCCATTTGACCTTTCTTCATCCTCGGCTCTTTCATCTTCGGCTGATATGACCCCCTCGGCCCGTTGTGATTCCACTGTATCTGATGCATGGGTTTGTCGTGGTGGCTTGTCATGTATTGTCATATCAATTGTGCGGTCGTCCAAGCCGCTATCTTCAGATTCTCTGGGGCTCGACATAGTGAGCAGGTGTTGTATTAGACTTACCCGATATCTTTGCAAATAATCATATGTGTAGTTTTGCACAACACTCTGCAAAATTGAAAGACCACATGGTGAGAAGTCTTGTATAAAGAAAACCAATACTGACTGAATGCATTGCCAAATGGTTACCTTAGTCATGAAAGGTTTTAATGCAAAGTAGCTTTGCAGGACATATTCTCCATGGAGAAGACATCTCCAGCCGCAAGAATTTCCATCGGTTTGATTTGGTACAGGTACATCTTTGATCGGGGCCTTGTATAGTTCATACCTTCCACATAGCTTGCCACAAGCAAGCAACAACATCTTTATACAACTGAACAATGGAGTATCAAGATGTTAGCTTGAGGATTTCAAATTTACATGGATATCTATAAGAAACACTTTCTGATACATAACACTTACAGCCTAATTTCAGGGTGGGTTCCTTTTATTAAATTGAGCACCCACACTGC